>NC_092802.1:32042032-32397887 GCF_918797505.1 Bemisia tabaci
TACATCGCAAAGCACGCCACGCCACTGCAAAACTTCCACCGCCGCGCCGACCGCATTGTGTTGGCGCAATGCGTGAGGTATTCATGTAGTCGTGTAGGCGCTATGCGTTTCACGCCGACTGCTGCTGACCGCAATGTGTTTGACGCAATGCGTGAAGTATTCATGCAGTCTTGTAGGCGCTATGTTTTTCATACCGACCGCCGCGCCGCTCCGTTCCAGGTCAAATTGCGTGTTCGGTTTCTCTCATAACTCGATTAATTAAAGGTGTTGTCTCTTGTATCACCACATTGTATCTCTTGTATCGACACAATTAGAAATTACTATACTCTATTTAGAAAATTCTATTTTCTCTCAGGAAATGAGAGATTTTGTTGCCTTTTCTCGTTTGTATTTTATTTTCTGAATCCGATTGTTTTCTCTCATTTTTTGATACCTACATTCAAAAAGATTGCAAAATTTGCCGCCCCCTATATTTTGCCGCCATGGGCCGCGGCCCATGTGGCCACCCCCTTAATCCGGCCCTGTAGCTCCATCACAGGCTTTATGATGATGCCAAGAGGCATTTAGAAGTTTGACCACTTTTACAGATAATCTTGTTCATGCGATAATCCCTTCGCGCCTGGATTAAGTTCAAGTACTCAGACTTCAGACACTACTCGAAGAACAGAGACTTTCAATGGTGTCCTCATCATGATTCGCTATTTTTACTTCAACTGTAAAAGTTTTTGGAGAGACAGTGGATATGTCTGACAAACATCGGGGGAAAAAAGATTTTGTGGAGGATATTAAAGTGAGGACGGTGCAATTGTTCCACAAGATCTGACATCATTGATCAAAAATTATTTCATGATATTATACAAGCTCTCTGTTCCACCAGTTGTAATAGGTAGGCGCATTATTATTGAGAGGTCAAAGTCGAGAGAAATCAGAAGTTTATTTCCACCATTGCGCCTTCATTTCATGAGCTGTACCGCTAAATATCCTGCATGCAGCAATAGTTACGTATTTAAAAATCAGAAGGGGCCCACGAGGAAACGGAACTCCCAACAAAGATAAATTCGGTGTATCATGAATCTTGCTTCTTTGATCGTAAATTATTCCCAATTTCATACAGTCATTCCCGTGATAAGTATTTTAACATTTTAAGCGTGTATTTCTCAATTTTCTTTCGCAATTTTTTTAGTTTTTTTTTCTAATAATTTATTTTCTGATAATTTTTTTAATACTTTCTTTTAAATAATCATATGCCTATAAAAAGTGACACTTTCCTTCTGCATAATCTTCATGCAATCAGGGCCGGATTTTCCTACTTGACGCGGGGGAGGGGTGCATAAGGCGCGTTTACTCGTGTTGAACACATTTTTTGCGAAAGCCCTGTCAACACTACTAGCAAAAGGTCACGGGACTTTGCTCGAAAGTCAAGTTTCGTAAACCTATCTGTAATGGACAAGGCCTTCCATTCATAAGAAATGAACGAAAAAATTATGAAAGAACAAACATAAATGTAGTTTAATGATTTTAACTTCCGCCGCCGCGCCGCGCAAACTGCGTGCAGGCTGCTGTGTTTGGCGCAATGCGTGAAGTATTCGTGCAGTCTTGCAGGCGCTAATATGTGTTACATACCGATTGCCGCGCCGAGGGCTTCTCCTTTTCATCTCAAGTCCTCGTCATCATTCTCCCTAAGTCGCGCCTTTCCAGGCCAAATTGTGTGTTTGGTTTCTCTCTTAACTCGACTAATTAAAGGTGCTGCCTCTTGTATCACTGAAAGACGACAAAATTAGAATTTACTATACTCTCGGGAAATAAGAGATTTTGTAGCCATTTCTCGTTTGTAATTCTAAATCCGATTTTTGTTAATATCTACATTTAAAAAAATTGCAAAATTTGCCGCCCCCTAGATTTGCCACCATGGGCCGCGGCCCATGCGGCCACCCCCTTAATCCGGCCTTGACAATGTTACACTAGTGTTTTTCTCTGTCTCGGATTTAACTGTCGGGTTGAACAAAACAAAAAACTGAATAAGTTCATCTGGTTTTCCGATTGATCTTATTCAGAGTATCCAGCACTCATGTGTTGAATTAAATCGAGACATTGAGTGGCAATTATGACAAACCATCTTACAATTCCATAAGCATTAAAAATGGCTATCAATACAGTTTCGTTCACGGAACTGCGGAACCAAAAGTAAGCTTAAGTGACTGTTAACTGCCGTCAGTCGTCGATGCGTTTTAAACTGCAAGTGCCATTTGAAAGATTAAAGGGAATTTAAATTAAGTTGAAGTGACGATGATTTTCACTTATCTGCATCATACAAATTGGCGAGTGTTAACTATCACGTCTTGTGTAATTAAATTACATAACGATGCTGAAAGTACCAAACCACGTATCTTGGCGTGTGACTTTGCCTACCGCGCCGCGCTTGTGACATCTCGTTTTCCTGAAGAAACCTTGATCTTCGTATTTTCCCGAAAGTCCACCTCGCTGTTTTTGTTTTTATAACAATATTTTCTGATAGTTTTTCTTAAAAAATTTGAAATAAATTTTTTGGAAAAGCTAAAACATAAATGGAATTTTAAAAAAAACGCTATTTTTTATCCAACGCAAACAACCTAATGTCCTATTTCTCCTTCGTGTTGTTGACAATACTTTTTTTTTTGAGAGGGAATGACAGGCGAGTTTGCAAAATCATGAGATGAAAATTTTTCATTGCCATGGTAAAACATCATAGTGAGCAAGTGCACATGTAGTTCAACGCATTTTAAGTAAAATAAGTTCTCGATTCTTTGCGCAAGAATTTTGCAAAAAACCACTAAGAGCATTCCGATGTTGCTAAGATTGTGCAACTTACATTCTATGCTATAAAATCACTAAAATCATGCAAAAATTTAATTTAAAAAGGTATTTTTGCATTATATTTATAGTTTATGGAGGGTAAAAATGAAATTTATTCAGATGATCAATTTATATTTGCAAAGTTAAAAAAAATTGCACATGCTTAGTGACATTGAAATGTTCTTGGTTCCATTCTGTAAAATGTAATCCCTATCATCAGGAAAATTGAGTTCCTCCGACTATGTCCAACGCTTATGGAAAGGGAAAGAAACTTAGACACGATTTTTCAACAAGATACTTATGGACGTAAGAATAAAAGTTTGAAAGTCTGGCTAATTCCGGCTCATTCAAGAGGCCCAGGCACCACCCACACACACACACCACTTAATCGCCATGTAACTCGAGATCAAGGCTGCCAGGTTGTGTGATTAATTGGGGATATTTCATGTGGGTTTAAATGGGAAAATAGCTTATTCTTCAGCACTATCTGACAATAACGCTTAAGATAAATTAAATTCTTGTCATCACTAAAATGAGTAGCATAAGAGGCCTGACGCGCGGAAAACTTGCCACTGGAGACATGGACAGTGGCGATTCTAGAACACAGCAGGCTGAGTATTGAAAGTGATAGACAAAGCTATACACTGAAAAAAAATCTCCGGCCGTGGAAGCCGTACTTACGGGCTTTATAGACACACCGTCCGCGTTCCGGGCTTAGAGGCCGAAAGTTCCGGGCGCAGCACCCAAAGCAATCGAAGCTACGGCTCCAGCACCCGGAAATTTCGGCTTCTGAGACCGAAACGGACGGAATGTCCATATAACCCGTAACTTCTTTTTCCAGTGTAGACAAAGAAGACAAAGGCAAAATGGAGCGATTATTTTAGATGGAAGTGGGTGGTTGCAATGGACAAAGGAGGTAATACGTCATTTTCTTCTCACGTTCTAGAGGATTGGGATCTATGTCACAAAAGCGTTACGAGGGACGAGTGGGGGGAGGGGGTGTCAACGAATCTGAAATTTAGCGCTGCGTCATTTTATGAACGGCCCCAGCGGGCTGATTATCAAAATTGATAGACAAATCCATAGGAAAAGAAGACATGAGGAGTAGGGAGCGATTGAAATGAGTGGTTCTTGTAGACCAAGGGAGAAAATGATGGAATAACTGAAGGTCTCCCGTGGGTTGCCGTTAGTCAGTCTATTACCTAGTTCCTTTTGGGCGCTTCTGGGTACCAGATGCGCCCTTTCCAGCCGTTCGACTCCCCCGATGTAACATGTACTATACTACATACCGTTTTGCCTTATGGGTAATGACGCCATTATGGTACACCCGGGAAAATTTGATTTTTTTCTGCATCTGGTATTCGTAAAAGTTTTCGTGAAATGTTTTGCTTTTAAGCATAACAATCTCGCACGGACGTATTACCTGGTTAAACTATTTTGGGGCTTCGTTATGCTTAAATGCCTCATATTCGAGGTTGTAGTTTCAGATTGATTCGAAAAAATCACGAACAGTCACGTGATCTCTTCATTTTAGTGACGTATTACTGTGCTATTTCGTGATTGGTTCATTTTCTCGGCGCAGCACAAAGACATAAAGACGGAGCGCTCGTATCTAAAAGCACGGGGAAAAAGTGAAGCTAGGTTCGGCGCTGCGCGCTTGTGTGAGTGTGTAAATGAGCGCGGGAATCCATGGCGGCAAACGGAAATTTGATTTGAACTTGTCCTCTTGATTTTTCCTTATTTCTTCTTCGAAACGTGTTTTAAATGCTTAAAACGATTATATTAAGAAAGTTCGGTCTGCGTCCTAATATATTACACCTACTTTTGCTCGGTAACAGGCAGTAATCTCAGATAAAGTTAGTTTTTCTTCTGCTTATGGTGGTTCTGCAGGTTCAAACAGGCCGTTACAGTTCTAGATCTACGTTACTCCCAAATGAAATCAGTCGGTCGACGACGGACCGAAACTAACCTAAAGTTAATAAAATATGAGTGTGTACCTGAATTTGGGCAAAAATCAACCTAAAATACTTTGTTTCCGCAATTTTATTTATTAGTTCCCGCCCTACATTTGAATTCAAACTTGTCCCGATTTCGCCGCCAATCCTCTAGCCAATAGTAGAGGTGATTGAAAAGAAGCTCTAGAAGCTTCATTTTTTGCTTTTAGTGCTCCGTCTTTATGTCTTTGGCGCAGCATCGTCAAGCGTCAGCTGTTTGCGGCTCTGGGTTGAAGGTTTAAGGTTATGTCAGAGAGAATAGAAAGTTAGAGGCCCGACTCGATGCTAGGTAATTGAAACAGATGCGCTCGCAGCGCGCTCGCTGGCAACGTACGCAACTACTATTTTCTATTGTTTTCCAGAGACTAGCGGCGGGTATGTTGCTGCCGGACCACCTTCACGTAGGCAATTTGTTATACATCGTCCGTCCGCAATACTCTCGCTTGGCCGTATTAAAACGTTCCTAGCTTGCGCAGTGTTAAAGAAGCGCCCTCCAACGCTTTGGCGTTGGAACTGCTTGTTTTTATTGCAACCACCTGCTACCACCAATAGGATCCCTCCATATACCTTTTGTCTTTTTTGTCCATAGACTTGTCCTCTCAATTTCAACAATCAGCCCGCTGCCTTAGATGACCCGAAGACGGTCACTAGCCGGCCAACTCGAGGTCACCATTGTACAAAGGGTGAACCAAAGCAACGAGTATGAAAGCTCCAGATCCTTGAGCGATGAAAATTTGACTCCCAAATTGCGGGAAAAAAAGCATTCGCTGTAAAAGTAAATCTGTCATGTACTTCGAGCCGTGTGCGGCGGCATCCAGCTCTCCTCTATCGATGAGCGAATCGATGCGGTACGAAACCAGTTAATACCAACCTCAAAGCACCGCCGTTACTCACTGCTAAATAATCATAACGCGCTGTTGCAACATTTCAGGTGGATCTGACTCGGGGCACTCAAAAACTAGGGGAGGAGTTAGCCTGCATTGAAACGCAAAAATGATCGTACTTCAAGAAGAAGTTCATCTCCTTTTGTGTGTGGATAAAAGAGTTTTAAAAACCCTGCCTGAAATTTTATTGGCGTGTTTGCAAAGATATTTTAAAATATTTTTTAATTAATTATTGCCACCGAGAACATCCTAACAATCTTTATAATAATAGAGAATTTCTATGTTTATACTATTTCCCATATCAAAAAAAATTGGCCTCCGGCCAATTTATGCGCGGCGCTTCGCGCCGCGTACCGGCGCTACGCGCCGGCATTTGGGGGGCTTCGCCCCCCCATCCGCTTAGCGGATTGGTGCGGGGACCGCACGGGACTTTCTCGCTCGAGCCGGCGCTTCGCGCCGGCATAGACACTTTTACTGGAATATTTAGAAAAATACTGCCAATTTTACAAAATCATAAAGTTTGATTGGAATTTTGATCACAGGATAATAGTTATGAAATTTTTATTCAAACCACTGAACTTTATTGTAAATGTCTTCGCGATATGTGATGAATTCATATATTCGGCCTCGACTTGTTGATTTTATGAGGCATCTTCAATTAAATATGTAATTGATTAACAAAGTCTCCTGTCAAAGATGGCGATCCGTAAAAATCTTAGCTTTTCTACGATTCATTAGGATCCATTAGATTCATTGACATCATACTTCAGATACGATTTTATATTATAATCTCTCCTTAAGCACGGTCAAAAGCCATCAAATATCTACTTGAATGGGTAGAATGACTATTCGATGTTCAAATAGTCTTAAATCTAAACGGTTTTCGCTTAGCATCTCCCAAATTTTAAATTTGGGCGGGCGAATCTACCTGCTGGAAGGTTCACCACACGCCCGCCAGGAGCGCCATCTCCTTACCGCGTATCCCTGTAATTCAAAGCGAAAACAATAGAGAGCGCTGAGAGCGCCATCTCCTTCAACCAAACCTCGGGTTCTAACAATTTATAACCTCCTTTATTAAGTAACAAGCATTAAATCAGTCATATTTGTGCCGTATTATTATATTATATTTGTGCTTAGTACCTCGTAAAAAGGAACCGCGAAAGATGGAATCTGCCGGGATTCTAAATTCATTAACAACAAACATATTAGTATTTAATAAAGATGTAAGTGTCAGTTCTTGCGTCAGCTTGAAGACTAATAGTAACTATATATGTGTAAGTACTTACCTACCTAATTAGTTGTCTAATTTTGCTTGGTGTATACCTACGGAGTAATTTTGGAAATAGTATATGATGCATTATATAATGCATTTGAATTCCTAGGTTTCACCTGACTCAAAGCGTTTGCTGCTATTATCTAGAAGCGTTCCGACTCATTTATCAGAGAATTGAGCGTTTCCTATCGGCCCCTCTGCAATTATGAGATTAGTCCAAGAATCCTTTAGGAACTTAAATTAATGACTCAGATGGTGCTTTTGAGCCAACTTTCAAAGAATTAAAGGCATTTTTTCAAAATCTACAGTCCATGAGCTCTCCGTGTGACCGAAGTGCTCTCCTCGCTATATGACGCGTAACCCTTCAATTTTTAGTTTAGTCCAAAGACCTCATAGGAACTTACATTATTGAACCAGGTGGTGCTCTTATGCCAACTTTCGAAGAAATGAAAGGCATTTTTTCTTCAAATTTACAGTCTTTGAAAAATGAGTTGTTTGTGTGATGTCGCGGAGCAAAGTGCCCTACTTTTGGGCCTCGTAATCCCTTGAATTTTGAGATTAGTCCAAAGATCTTTTAGGAACTTAAATTAATGACCCAGGTGATGTGCTTGATGCCCACTTTTAAAGAATTAAAGGCATTTTTCAAAATTTACGGTCCCTCAAAATGAGCTTTCCGTGTGATTTTGCTGAAAATGGACCTTTAACCCAATTTGACCCTAGCCCCCCAATTTTAGCGTACCCCAAAATCGTTGGACGTGCATAAGGAGACCATAAATATGGTGTTCTGTGAGAATTTGAATGAAATCGAACAGATAGATTCTGAGATATCGCTGTAGACAGATTTGGGGGACGCCGGACGGACGGACACACATTTTTTCAAGTATGGTTATTTTGACTCCTGGGACCTTAAAACGTCTAGAAATGATGAAATTTCAACTTTTTTTTTTTTTTTTTCTTGGAGGATGACAATACTTCCTCTCTACCCTAGGGGAGCGAGAAAGTAAAAAATTATAGAAGATGCTGTAAAATCAGCACTGTCAGATGAAGCAATGAAAATTGGCATGCAAATTCTCCATTGAACTATATTTTTCAATAAGGAACCACTATTCGTCGCTCCTTTGGCGTAAGGGCGTACCTGTATCTTTACATGAGCCCCAAAAAGCATAGATTTACACCGGGAACAAGGCTCACGTGGAAATGAACATTCGCTGCTCTTACGTCAGAGGAGCGACGATATCAGACTCATACATTTCATATAAACCACGTAAGAGCTTTTGGATTCCGCGCGCAGATAGCTGTGCTTTTACGGATGAGCTAAAAATAGCATTCTGTACTACTAATTGAGGTACAACTTAAGTATATCACCGAGATATTGATGGTTTACAGGGGAGATTTATTTGGAGCTTGAAAGTACTTAAAGAATTACATCACAATGATGTATCTAAAAAATTGACATCGCCTTGATATCCCAAGACTTAAAAGCTCAAGCACTAACCCAAATTTCCTGCAATTTTGATTAACACCAGATAATTTTACTTTCAACTTCTTGACATGACTTCAGTAATAAGTACAGCAAGAAGTGCTTATAATGTTCAAGCAGGACCAGGGATCGGATGAGTGAATGATTTCGAGCATGTATGTACTTACGGTGAGATATCTTATGTTTTTGAGGGCTAGTCGTGTTGCATTATAATATGGGAGATGATCAAGACACGTTGTTGGTCAGCTGGGCAAGTTGAGAGTGATGATCATTGCTGAAAAACGCAGAGAGACATTAATTATCTTACATATTTTATGGACATACTGAGAAATGGTATGCTTTTCCTTGAAATACTAAAAATGAAATAATTTCCGATTCATTTTTCATCCGATCTCTACAAACGCAAAATAAACTCATAGGTGCCCTCCTTGTTCTCCAAAAGCTTACAAATCGACTGTGAAACTACCAGACCACGGATCTCGTTTATTTTGTTTAAACATCTCCACTTCCATTTTATTTTTTGAAGAAGAACAAAGCGATATTATCTCTTGAAATGTATGCGGATTTTTCTTCGCGTACACTGTTAAAAATCAATGATTTATCCGAGTGAATAGCCAGCGTGAAAAAAAAAAAGAAAAGAAAAGAAAAAAAAAAAAATCCAGCGCAAATTTCGCGCCGTACTCTGAGTGAATAGATCAGAACGTAAATATCACCAACGACGGACGAATTAGTTGAGGTACCTCAATTAGCGGGAATGAAGGGTCTTCTGGTACGAGCGCCGAATGGCAAAGTGGTAGCGCACTCGGCTATGCGCTATGCGTTTCACGTCGACCGCTGCTGCACGCACTGTGTTTGACGTAATGCGTGAAGTATTCATGCGGTCTTGTAGGCGCTATGCGTTCTACGCCGCCCGCTGCTGACCGCAGCGACCGCACTGTCTTTGACGCAATGCGTGAGGTATTCATGCGGTCTTGTAGGCGCTATGCGTTTTACGCCGCCCGCTGCTGACCGCAGCGACCGCACTGTCTTTGACGCAATGCGTGAAGTATTCATGCAGTCTTGTAGGCGCTAATATGTGTTACATGCCGACGGCCGCGCCGCGCCGAGGGTTTCTCCTTTTGATCTCAAGTTCTCATCATCATTTCTCTCTGCGCCGCGCCGTTCAAGGCCAAATTCCGTGTTCGGTTTCTCTCTTAGTCTTAACTCGACTAATTAAAGGTGCTGTCTATTGTATTACAGAAAGACGACAAAATTAGAGATATACTCTCAAGAAATGAGAGATTTTGTCAGCTATTCTCGTTTGTAATTTTTTTTCTGAATCCGATTTTTCTTTATAGCTACATTTAAAAAAAAAATGGCAAAATTTGCCGCCCCCTAAATCCGGCCCTGATTTCATGTTGTCAATTTCAAAGAAGAAAGAGTGAATTATGTTCATGAACTCACAATAATATAAGTAACTGAAATAGTTCTACATGAATGTTCGCCTATGCTGAAATCTAAGATTGAACCAACGGAGACTATGCTTCGCAATAAAGAACCGTTATCACTAGTTCATTCTACGAACAGCATATGTGTCGTTAATTCCCCTATACAGATAGGAGCTTTCAAAAATGAGCCAGTAATAGTATCGTTCCTCATTGGTAAATGTAATTCAATGCAGGAATATCTTTGCTCATCTTCCGGTGACATATTTCGAGCATAGAATTTCCAGAGAAAAAGGATGACGATGACTGCAATAACGATGATAATCCGGTAGTTAAAAGAGAAAATATTGGCAAACTTTCTAAAACGAGTGATATTGGATTTGAACTGCTTACCTGAATAATAATCAGCAGAGTACCACTTTATTACCTCCATCGAGAAAGGGAACACTTGCTCAGTGCGGTTGGACGAAGCTGGCACAAAATCGCAACAGAAATGATTAGGTATCGATCAGAAAATTCAGTTGCACGTACTTTCTATCCTGTTGCACTAATTTTTGCAACAATATCTTTCATGCGCATAAGTCCGCGGCAACGGAAGTGACAATCCAGTAGTTGCTCTCAGGGCGGGGGGGGAGGGGGAGTCTTAATAAGAGGAGGGGAAATTGAAAAACTGATAAACACTAACAATAAAATTAGAGGCTCACAGTTATACGTGGTTTGGTGTAAAATTTTATCTATCTCTACCTTAGCCCTCACCTTACTTAAATTTTACAATGTTGCACCTCACGAAATACTCATTGAAACTGGTAGATCTAGGTTTCTAGAAGATGGTTGGGAACGTATATCTTCGTAATTGTCTGCCTGTAAGGGAGAAAGACTGCAAGTCCCGTATTAGTTAAAGATATCCTTAATAAGATAGGAGGGTCTTTATTTCTGCAACGGAAAATGAGGGCTCGAAGTTCAGATTAAACAGTATAAATACATGAGTTGTTGTGAAGTAAAAATTTTCAATAGAACTGGGAAACACGCATTACAATACTGCCGTGCCAAGGAAAAACGCCACATTCTCCAAAGGTTCCCATATTATCCGCCCCGATAAAGTATTTATTTTTGAAGAAATGTTTGTGGATTTTTCTCTGCAGCTTTCAAATGATTTCGATTAAATAGCGCACAAAGTCTTGTGAGAAATTTCTATAAAAATATTCACAATTTTCCTTGTTAATTCAATTTCAGTGGAGGAAGTGTGACTAAGTCTGAAGGTTTATACGGCGTTTTTTCTTACGGCAGAATAGGAAACTCACAAAACATCTATGTACACTACTTATATCTTATTCTGCAGATATTATACACTTTTTCTTGGGAATTTTCAAAGGATATTTTTGAAAGGTCAGAGAAAAATCTCACAAGATCGATCATTCTTTGAATTGTTATATGACAGAAAAAGATATTTTCTTATACCGAGGCGCGTATTTAGTGTATTTTCCGAAGGAAATACACTATTTTTTCTAGTTTCATCACAGAGTTTTGTGTACGTCTCAGTTAATTTACGATACTACATTAAAATTCGTCCGAAAATGCGGGACGATTTGTAAAATTAGTTAAGTTTACAAGACATTTAGCGGAGAAATTCAACTGTAATATTTTTGCGCTGATTATGAGATAAAATTAAAATATGTCCAAAATACATGCACATATTTGGTGTGGCTGAGTATTTTCATTTTATTTGATTTCCTAGCACTATCTAGGTCCTTTTTTGGAACCAGCCAAGTTTTTATCCAAAGATGGTAGTTGCAAATGGCACGTGCAGTTGCTCCAGATTGTTCGGATGCACGTCTCTCACATATTTCGTTGCCTACCTGACAAAAGGGCGTAACTGCACTCTGCAATGAACCCTATTGTCCATACAATTCAATGCTTTTCCGGGTTCATCTCAATATGTAGTTACGCCTTTATGTCAGCCAAGCGACGATTTATCGCACAGATTAATGTAGTTAATCTACGAATATTACTTTGTCCAATCTTTTTTTTTACCCTTTTTGATTCCATTTCTTGTGCGAGTATGAGCCCTGTAAAAATAAATAAAAGATGATGATTTTAATGAAAATAGGCAAATTTATGCATAAATCTGCGAAATGCCTTGAAGATCAAAAACTGGAGAATTGATCTATATGCGGTGTGTTCTTTCTTCCCATTATTGCTAACTAAATGTAGAAAAAATCGTCACTGCTCTGCCAGTGGCGAGGCTTGATCATCGATTATCGACATTTTCCCATTTGAATCTAAGGTAAAGAATCGATTATTATGTTGTTCGTTGCGATCATCTTGGTAACAGATCTTTTTTAATAGGTTTGAATGACATATCAATCGATACATCGTAAAACACGCCACGTCACTGCTGCTCTCAGTTCGATCAGTCAGTCAAAACTCTTTCTAGCTGAATTTGGAAAATATTGAGTTGTGAATAACAAAGCATATTGATTCGATCCACATGCACCAATCGAATAATAAAAACATGAATCGATCTATATGAACCGACCGACTCTGATTTGATAAAAAATGATTGAATAAGAGATTGAAGACCGTTGAATGATTGATGAGTGATGATCGATGGGCATAGTTCGATTCATCGATCGATTCACAGATGTGTCCATCGATTCACGTTTTTATTTTTCAATCGATTCGCGTCGATTGAAAATAACGTCATGCATAGATGATGGAAACCGCGCTGAATAGACCGTTACCGTTCTGACTGCAACATAAAATGGACTGCATTTTGCAACTATAAATTCTGGCCCGGTTTAAAATCAACGTATGTGCCATTAGTTTCCCTACGCACAAAAGTGTTTTTTCAGATGACCCAGATTGCAAAATGCAGTCCAAATGATGACTTTGTAATCACAATTGGACCACATTTTGCAATTTGGAACTATAAATTCTAGCCCGGTTTAAAAACAACGTATGTGCCATTAGTTCCCCTATGCATATAAGTGTTTTTCCAGAAGAGCCAAAATTTATAGTTCCAAATTGCAAAATGTAGTCCAATTTATTAAGACCTTTTCAGCTTTGTATACCCACAGGATCTATCCGTCGGACTAGAGCAATACTTCATACATAACTATATTCAGTTGCTCGAAAAATGATAAGAACAATAAGCCTAAGCAACATTTTCTTCCTTCGTTTGTCGTTGACTTCGTTCAGTTAAATTAAGAGCTTTTGTCTCTTTATCCACAAAAAGGGGATTTTGTCTGTCCACCGGAAAGATCCTGTGCATTTAGCTGAGCTTGAAGAAGTTATTCACGAATGTATCAAGATATTTGCAAAAATATTTCTCATTTATTAATCTCAGACATGATTTTTCCATTTTCTGTCATTTTCCATCGACGCGCAGTGGATCGAGGCAATAGGAGAGGTCGGACAGAATTCGGAAACTTTAAACGCTTTTAGCTCCGTTTATACATTACTTTCAGGTTCTGAAAGTGGTTCCATTGGTCTCCTCGTAAAATTTTCCTCCGGTAACGACTCTTGAAAGGGTATCCCGGGATAAGCATGTCAAAATGCCCTTGTGAACGGATTTTATTTTAACCATTTTAAGTCATCAAGGGTGTCCTAAAACCTTAGGTTTTGGGGAATTTTAGCCCCCCAACCCCCTCCGCCCCCCCTCAGACCCCAAAAACCGCTTTTTGGGGCTATTTTTGACTATGCTAACGTCTTTTCCTCATAACTTTCGTAATTTTCGATAGAATTGAACCAAATTTGTCAGAATCTACATAAATTAGTTTAGTTTTTGTAGAAAAAAATTCATAATCATCGGATAATATTTACCTTCCAAAAAAAAATTCGTAAAATTTAAAAAAAAAAATCATTTTTTTCCTTTTTTCGCGCTACGTGACGTATGGAAACGAGGACACAAAGAAAATTGCCTCTATTCTTAAGTTATACATCCAATAAGATACAGAAAAAGTTTCGTGTTGATCGGAGTGGTGCGCCATACTTAAAAACGCAATTTTTCTAACCTCAAAACGGCCAAAATGCCACCATAGCCTCCTTTGATGACTAGGCGTGGAGAAATATGCAGAGAGAAACATCCGGTTTTATCATCTCACCTCTTAAGTGATCCACTTAAGTACCTTGAGCCAAAATTTCGAGTTGATCAGAGCGGTGCGCAACACCCAAGCACGCAATTTTCTAACCTCAAAACGGTCAAATTGTCCATTTCGGCACCAATTATCACTCCGTGTCAAAAAATAAGAAGAGGACATCCGGTTTTATCATCTCACCTCTCAAGTGATCTACTTAAGTACCCTGAGCCAAAATTTCGAGTTGATCAGAGTGGTGCGCAACACCTAAGCACGCAATTTTCTAACCTCGAAACGGCCAAATTGCCCATTTTCGGCTGATTTCGGCACCCATCATCACTCCGTGTCAAAAAAAAAGAAGAGGGACATCCGATATTATTGTCCTACCTCATAAATTAGACACTTAAGTACATATATTCGAAATTTCGTGTCGATCAGAGTGGTGCGCAACACCCAAGCACGCAATTTTCTAACCTCAAAAGGCCAAATTGCCCGTTTTGGCTGATTTCGGCACCCATTATCACTCCGTGTCAAAAAATAAGAAGAGGGACATCCGATATTATTGTCCTACCTCATAAATTAGACACTTAAGTACATATAGTCGAAATTTCGTGTCGATCAGAGTGGTGCGCAACACCCAAGTACGCAATTTTCTAACCCCAAAACGGCCAAATTGCCCATTTCGGCTGATTTCGGAACCCATTATCACTCCGTGTCAAAAAATAAGAAGATGGATATTCGATATTATCTCCTACCTCATAAATAGGCACATAAGTTCATTTAGTTGAAATTTCGTGTCAATCAGAGTAGGACACCGGAACACGCCGTTTTCTAATTAACCTGAAACTTCCTAAAATTCCCATTTTAGCATTCATTATCACTGTATGTCTGCGACGAGCCCGCTTGAAAAGTGCATGATGCACATTTCAAAGTTCATTTTGGCACCCTACCGCGTAGCAGACCCTATCACTTAGCGAAACCTCTGAACTCCCAGGAATTATATGACAGTAGGGAGTCTCGCTCATTCCCCACGTAGAAGCGTTCCCTCCTCCAAACTTCAATAATACGTAGTAGTGCACTGAGTACTGGCAAATTCTAGTAACTAAATTAACAAGAAAACGGCGTGTTCGGGTGTTGCGCACCACTCTGATCGACACGAAATTTCGACTTTATGTACTTAAGAGTCTGATTTATGAGGTAGGACAATAATATCGGATGTCCCTCTTCTTTTTTTTTGACACGGAGTGATAATGGGTGCCGAAATCAGCCGAAATGGGCAATTTGGCCGTTTCGAGGTTAGAAAATTGCGTGCTTAGGTGTTGCGCACCACTCTGATCAACTCGAAATTTTGGCTCAGGGTACTTAAGTAGATCACTTGAGAGGTGAGATGATAAAACCGGATGTCCCTCTTCTTATTTTTTGACACGGAGTGATAATTGGTGCCGAAATGGACAATTTGACCGTTTTGAGGTTAGAAAATTGCGTGCTTGGGTGTTGCGCACCGCTCTGATCAACTCGAAATTTTGGCTCAAGGTACTTAAGTGGATCACTTAAGAGGTGAGATGATAAAACCGGATGTTTCTCTCTGCATATTTCTCCACGCCTAGTCATCAAAGGAGGCTATGGTGGCATTTTGGCCGTTTTGAGGTTAGAAAATTGCGTTTTTAAGTATGGCGCACCACTCCGATCAACACGAAACTTTTTCTGTATCTTATTGGATGTATAACTTAAGAATAGAGGCAATTTTCGTTTGTGTCCTCGTTTCCATACGTCACGTAGCGCGAAAAAAGGAAAAAAATGATTTTTTTTTTAAATTTTACGAATTTTTTGGAAGGTAAAATATTATCCGATGATTATGAATTTTTTTCTACAAAAACTAAACTAATTTATGTAGATTCTGACAAATTTTGGTTCAATTCTATCGAAAATTACGAAAGTTATGAGGAAAAGACGTTAGCATAGTCAAAAATAGCCCCAAAAAGCGGTTTTTGGGGGTCTGAGGGGGGCGGAGGGGGTTGGGGGGCTAAAATTCCCCAAAACCTAAGTTTTAGGACACCCTTGATGACTTAAAATGGTTAAAATAAAAATCCGTTCACAAGGGCATTTTGACATGCTTATCCCGGGATACCCTTTAATATGTGACGAAATAAACATCAAAATTTTCAGTTCAAGTCAAACATTTCATGTTCGACCTCTCTAATCGACTCGAACCATTGTGCGACGCAAGATGACTCTTTGAGACGCACAACCAAGTCAATACAATATTTTGGAAGTATAATTTTTGATACCAGTAATTATTTCATATGCAATATAGCCGAACTTTATATTAAACGTACACGTTGTAACCTTGATTTCAATCTCTTTCATTTTTCGGCAAAAAACGAAGCCACATTCGGACTTGAAATATTTTAAATATATTCTCTACGATCCATAACGGTGCTTTGTAGAAGTTTCAGGACATTGTGATCCTTAATATCTGATCATTAAAAACATAATAGGTGAGAGATAGAATTGGACGTTTTTCTGCCAAACGGAACTATGTGCATTAAAACATGGGCCCTAAGACCCATAAGAATATATATTCTTATGGGGCATATCAGGGCTCATGGCATAATGTACATAGTTCCGTTTGGTAGAAATACGTCCAATTAGGCAACGAGAAACTCGAAATGCAGTTCGGCCAATTCTGAATGATGCCATCCAACCAGGGCTACAAAGTTTGGATTTACTTATTACGCTAAAAAGAAAAAAAGAGAAAAAAAATGTGCTAACGAATAAAATCGAAAAGAACTCTGTGGCGGCGCAAATCTTAATGCAATCCTTGCGAACATAATTCCTTTTGGCGGAAATACTCCCATTTCACATACCTACGAAAAAAACATTAGAACGGGGAATGGAGGCGGTCTGAAAGACAAACAAGTCGATTTTTTTCTCTTTTAAATAGTAGATAGTTAAAAGCTTTAGGCTTTAGTCTTTAAGATCCTCAGTCATTTCCTTAATTTTTAAGGACTGGCGTCAGTCGAAGCCGAATTGTTTTCCCTCCGATCCAGCAAAAAATCGGAAACTTGGATTCTCCGAACGATTTGGTCGAACGAGAGTTAATCCGATTATGACTATTTACTCAACATCTCAAATTAACATAATCGCCTTTTTCCACTTGAGCGAGGCATAATGATTCAATCCTAGACGTTCAAATTCGGCGTTGCCACGTCGCCAAAAAGCCGCCCACTTAACCCGCCATCTCATCCGCGAAAGTTCTCGATCGTGCACGAACCCGCAGCATCGCTGAATCAGCGGAACGATGAAGGAGGAAGGTTCGTGAATTTAGGTCGGGAACTTATCATTGAAGGTCGGCCGTACGTCGAGACGTTGACTCCGACGGTTTGATTTCCAATTTGCACAAGCGTTGAAACCTCGTGGACGTTAGAAGTTCCACTAATCTTGCGCTTTTTGTGTCGTTTGGTATTCTGGCACTTATGCGTTTTTTAAACGTTGTGGTGGGAGTATCTTCGTAGCCGGCTCCTTTGAGTCTGTTGCGCTTAGTTCTCCCTCCCCCGTATCATCACAAGGAAAAACGCCGTATGAACATTCGGGTGGTGCCAAATTTCTTCCGATAAAATGTTGATTTTTGAGGAAAGTATTGAATAATATTCCTTGGAGTTTTCAGGAACTTCAGGTAAAATTGCGAACAGAATTATCTGCAAAATTGGAGGAAAAATAATTAGAAATATTCCCGAAAATTCGTTATTTACCAGAGGAAGTTTGGCAACGCCTGAGGGTTCATACGACGTTTTTCCTCAGCACGGCTGATTAGATCTTACCGTTTGGGGCTCAGACAGTTTAAAGCCACGGTTTCAGAGAGTGCGAGCGATGCGAAGTCAACTGCGTGGCTCAAAAAAGGCTTTTGAATTGAGAGTCCAGACTTTTAAAAAAATTGACGAGAAAAAATACTGTTGATTCAATCGGATTTTTGCTTGAATCAAAAAGGAATCCGCTTAAATTTGACAGCGTTTGGCAGAAAATACCCAAGTCACATCAGCTATTGCCAGATTTAATTTGTGCGATTTAATGTTTTACGTAAAAACGATTCTGTGGATTTCTGTACAAATCTCAGTGAATGTTTTGCATTGTATTTGAAGAAAATTTCTAAAACTTTTCGAAGGAATCAACTTAAACTTTCTCTTGTGAAAAAAATGAAATTGCTCCGTTGAATTTGGCAATAGTTATTGTGGCTTGGCTCTTTCCAAACGCTTCCAAACGCCTCCAAACACTGTCCAATTTAAGCGGATTCCTTTTTGATTCAAGCAAGAATCCGATTGAATCAAGAGTATTTTTTCTCTAGGAATTTTTTAAGAGTCTGGACTCAGAATCCAAAAGACTTTTTCTTCAGTGTTGCATGACTGGATTCAATGATGTAAGGGTAAAAGTATGGCAAGAGTGAGCAAAAATCGAAATTTGTCAAAAACGATTGCTAAAATACTGGGTTTGCTTTAAAGTTTCAGCCAAAGACGAACATCCATGGTGTAGCCAGAGTGACTTAAGTGAACCCTCAGGGTTCCCATACAGGGCAGGATTTACCTACTTACCGCCTCCTTCTCATTCGTTTTGAAACATCAATAAAAACCATCAAATGAACGTGCCAGCGGGGGAAGGACGCAGAAGATGCGTTTACTTGTGTTGGACACATTTTTTGGGAAAGCCCTGTCAACACTACTAGCAAAAGTTCACGGAACTTTGCGCGAAAGTTAAGTTCCGTAAACTATCTCTGTGTGGACAAGGCCTTCAATTCATAAGAAATGAACTAAAACATTATGAAAGAACAAACATAAATGTAGTTTAATGATTTTAACTTCCGCCGCCGCGCCGCGCAGACTGCACTGTGTTTGGCGCAATGCGTGAAGTATTCATGTAGTCTTGTAGGCGCTATGCGTTTCACGCCGCGCCGACCCCTGTTGACCGTACTGTGTTTGACGCAATGCGTGAAGTATTCATGCAGGCTTGTAGGCGCTGTGCGTTTCACGCCGCGCCGACCGCTGTTGACCGTACTGTGTTTGACGCAATGCGTGAAGTATTCATGCAGGCTTGTAGGCGCTGTGCGTTTCACGCCGCGCCGACCGCTGTTGACCGTACTGTGTTTGACGCAATGCGTGAAGTATTCATGCAGGCTTGTAGGCGCTAATATGTGTTACATGCCGACCGCCGCCGCCGCCGCGCCAAGGGCTTCTCCTTTTCATCTCAAGTCCTCATCATTTCTCTCTGCCCCGCGCCGCTCCAGGCCAAATTACGTGTTTGGCTTCTCTCTCAAAAGTGGAGAAAAATGACGAGTAGCTGAAAAAATGAAGCCAATTGATGCAATGTATCGCATGCCGTTCTGACACAAAATATGGCGTCCATCGAATCACCTTAAAATCATTACATTCATCCTCAAGGCCAATTTCGTTTCGCGCGCTGCCAGTGAAACCGCGGCTTCAATACAAAGTGCTGAATTTTTGCGCAATTTCGCGACGTTCCATTTAACTCCGATCCGAAGGTTGATGGATCAAAGATGAGCTGGTTATCTGGGGGAAAAGTTCTGAAGATCCGGTCTCGGTGATTTTCATCTGGCGATCTAACTCCATTTTCCGTAAGCACGGTTTTTTACATTTTTTAGAGCATCAGAGAAAGGGCGGTTTCCACAACCCCCCCCCCCCTTTAAACCCACGTTCAAGCCGTTTTTAACGACCTCTCGAGCTTGATAGCAGGAAATTCAGGAGCCTGCACTACACTGAGGATTGGCCCAACAAGGCCGAAACGCGTCTGCAGTTACCTCCCTGATTGGACGTAAGTAGTGTTGCTCCAAACAGCGTATCTCTTTGAGGGAAAATTGGACCGCGTTAGACAAAAAGGAACCAAGCCACATCAGCTATTGCCTTTAATTGGACGAATTAATTTTTTACATGAAAACGGTTGGGCGGATTTTCGTGCAAATTTCAGAGAATTTTCCTCATAGTACGACAAAAAGTCCTTAAAATTTTCAAAGGAGTCCGCACAAACGTTCTCTCGTACAAAATTGACTTGCCCAGTTAAATTTGGCGATAGCTGATGTGGTTTGGTTCCTTTCTGTTAAACACGGTCCAATTGTGCTTGTGTGTGAGCTCTTTCTCTCTGCAATGAGATATCAGCTTTAAGCTGAACTTTTTACGCACAATGGCTAAAAAACTCCAACATCCAAATTAGAATTCGCGCATGATAAAAACTCGCTGTGTACATCAACTGCTGGAACGCTCAATAAATGTTTCAGGCATATCCTGTTGGACCAATTGGACCACCTCACGCAGAAAGGAACCAAACCACATTAGCTATTGCCAAATGTAACGAGGCAATTTCATTTTTTACAAGAAAATGGTTGTGCGAATTTTTGTGCAAATAACGGTGAATTTTCTGACCATTACGAAGAATATGCCTTAAAATTTTCAGAGGAATCCGCACAAACGTTCTCTCGTAAAAAAATAAATTACCCGGCTGTATTTGGCAAAAGCTGACGTGACTTAGTTCGTTTCTGCCCAACGCAGTTCAACTGAGCTTCTCAAAAGTGCCTGTAAATGAACACAAATAGTAATTGTTACGAGAAGTACACAGTAGGAATATAACTTCTCGCAGCGTATGAAGAATCGTCATTTTTTTTGCGTGAACTGATGGGCCGTTGATAATTTAATGTATGCAGTAGGTATTAATCAAATTAAGGGTGATAAAGGCTCCTTAATAAAAGGAAAATATACCAATTTGAATGCTAAGCCAATGCGATGAAAAAAATTGCTACCACTAGATTCGGACTTTAAAGTGCTCTGCGAACGGAAAGTCCTGGGTTCGACTCCAAGTGTTCGAAAAGTAATAAAAGTGTCTGGATGAGCATCGGCAAGTGGTACTTAAGGCTATTCCAAGCACCCACTTTAGCTGATAAAATAAGTCAATAGAGATAAGTGTTGATTGATGGAGTCTGAATCAGGTGGTATTTGTTACGAAACAGTGAGTATGCCTAAATGAATCCAAAGAGATCGGACATTCGATGTTTATTTTGTTTCATTCTTGTCGGTGCGGTCTCATTGATGTTTGATAATACTTGAAGCTCCTGGGATGGTATATATGGTTATACGTGACATTTTCGTTCCAAAACTTTTTCAAGTGATCGTTAATGTGACTTTGAAAACACGTTCAGGAGAATAGAAAAATTCAGAATAATTAAGTCGCATAGCGCGCGCATGACTTTTTACAGGCATTAAAATGAGAATAAATATTATGCTTTCAATAATATTGTTTTTTTTTTTTATTAGCACATGAATTTATACAGGATTGGCACAACTACTGAGTATGATCTCTAGTATCCATTGACATTGTTTGGATTAGCTCACATGGTTTAGCTTTAATAAACGTATGATATGTTGAGTTTTAGAAAGTCTTATCATTGTGGTCCGCAAGATGTGATTTCTCCGTCGTTGAGGTTAATAGTGGATACATTTTGTTAATTGGTATAACGTTCACCGATCAATCTCTAAGGTGCCGAATATTCACCATAAGAATGCTGCCGTGCTAAGAAGAACGCCGTATGAACATTCAAGAGTTTCCAAAATTCCTTGGATATAACATGTATTTTTGAGGAAAGTTGTGCATATTTATCTTTGAAATTTTCAGGTATTTTCGATTAAATTGTGACAAAATGGTCTAAAAATTCGAAAAAAAAATATTCACAATTTTTCCCGTAAATTCGTGTTTTATTGAAGGAATTTTGACAACGCCCAAAGGTTCATACGACGTTCTTCCTTAGCAAGGCAGAATGAAAGCATCATCATTAAAAGATTTCTCCCTTTCCTTGAAAGTAATGTTATTTTTCTAGCAATACTCGTTCATGTTTTTCTTTTCAACTCACACCACCACTCCTCTCATTAACAGCAGACAGCTCATCCAATACGTACGTACCTTGTAATTATTTTTATCGCTCGGTGCACGGTATCAGGTAAGCAGTTTCTACAAAGTATTGGCAATCTGATAATTTTCCCTTACAATGCTTACTTTTCCCGGCAATAATCACATGTTGTTGTTGTTGTTTGTCTTCAAGGTAGACTTTCATATTCCTGGAAATCCGAGATATATCTATACATTAGACTCGTAAATCATCAGATATCAAGTGTTCACGCTTCTCTGCTCGAACTCTACGTGCATAGGCAGTACTCAACTCACGGAGACGCGTGATATTGCATAGCCTCAAGGCGTATTTGCTCGCAAAGCAGTTAAGAATGATATCGGTGAGCCACTACAGATTATGAGAGTACAGGGTCAGTGGTCACCTGTTCCCTTTTTCTTGCATCGTGATGTGTGCCGCGGCGAGGCGTGAATGATCGAATATCGATATTTCCCCATTTGAGCTTTGGGAAAGAATCGATTGTTAAGGTGTTCGTTGCGAACGCCCTGTATATTGATCCTTTTCCATAGGTTTGAATGACATATCAATCGATAAATCGCAAAGCACGCCACGGCACTGGATACGGCACAACGATCAACGCATGAACCCCAACGCCCCCGATGCTATAAAACTTGCCAGTGTTCGGTGGATGCGCGGCTGATGAACGGAAACAAGCGGTGACGTGGTGTGCTTTGCGATATATCGATTGATCTGTCATTTAAACCTATGGAAAAGGATCGATAAACAGGATGTTCGCAACGAGCACCTTAATGATCGATTCTTTGACATAGCTTCAAATGGGGAATTGTCGATAATCGATCGTTCACGCCGGGTCACTGGTCAGAAGTTAAGGGGGCGGAGGTTGACGAATTAGCGGCAATAAAGTGTTAAGGGCAATTGTCGCGGTTTCTTGTTATCACAGCGGGAGTAGTCGATCACGATGTCAATTATTATTTTTCCCGCCGTCCGATTGGCCGGCGGACCCCCCTTGTCGATGACGTCACTACTAGACGATTGACCTTCAGCGCGGTTTCAGTGGAAGTTGGGTGTTTCTAGATGATAGAAAAAATGCGAATTGGTGAAAGTACAACCACCGTTTTCACACAGCTTTGACTTTCTTGAGTTTGTGTTCTTTTTCCACTTCAGTTTTAAATAATAATGAAATTGCTTGTTTCTCCAACTGCCCAGCTGGGGAATAAAATAGTGGCGTGGCGTGCTTTGCGATATACCCTGGTAAAAATTGGCAATAAGAGCTGCGTTTCAAAATACCATAAGAATTCTTATAGCCGGCTAAAGAAGGCTACAGAAAATCATATAGCTGGCTATAGAATGTGGAGAAAATCATACGGCCGGGCTATACGAAGCGATAAAAAATTATGCAGCCGGGCTAACGTTCCTATCCCCGGGCTTTACACTTTATCGCCCGGCTGTTGCTTTTTCGCCATCGATTATAAAAGGCCATAAGAAATTGTGTAGAAATTCGTGTGCTTTGGAAATCATTAAGTTTGATTCGGAATCACCTTAATATTTACAAAACACACATTATATTTTCCTTTAATACATATTTTTTTTCATCAATTAAAATGAGAATAATCCATAAAGGATGTGCAAAAATTTCAAAATCATGAGTTGAATAACGCTGACTCCGCCAGATTAAATATTAGAGCCTAACACAAAGCGGAGCGGCGACGCACTGGCGCCTACAAACCTAACAGGGATACTTCACGCATTGCGCAACGCGTGAAGTATCCCTGTTAGGTTTGTAGGCGCCAATGCGTATTTCGCGCTGGCTGCCCGCCTACCACGGCGCTTGAAGCAACTATTTCACACTAGAGGTATTGCACAGTATCATACGAAACTGAATGCGCTCTAATACATTAGTAATGGCAGGCATCCATCAAAAGTACGGAGCTTTTCTCCCAAAATAAATCAAGATACTACGACCCAAAAAGAGAGCTGTATTCGAAAAACTCACTAAGTCCTAGCATCCGTAATTAGTGACGTTTAGCATACACTTTATCGCCTGGCTGTTGCTTATAATCGCCATCGGCTATAAAAGGCTATAAGAAATTGTGTAGCCGGCTATAGAAGCTATTGGAAATCTTACAGCCGGCTGTAGGTCTATGGTATTTTGGAACACAGATTCTACTGCCAATTTTTACCAGGGTATCGATTAGTCCGTCATTTAAACCTGTGGAAAAGAATCGATTAACAGGGTGCCCGCAACGAACAGCTTAATAACCGATTCTTTATCATAGCTTTAAATGGGAAAATATCGATAATCCCCACGCCTCGCCACTGGAATGAAACATTTCAGAATACGAGGCAAATCGTTCTTAAGATAGAAAATTTCGTTGTATGAATGATGAAAAAAAAAATCCATCAGTTAGCGAAGAGAGGCCGACCGGCATACGGGAAGATCTCCAACTATTTTGTTTCCACAAACACGAACGATTTAAAAT
Source organism: Bemisia tabaci (assembly GCF_918797505.1). NCBI lineage: Eukaryota > Metazoa > Arthropoda > Insecta > Hemiptera > Aleyrodidae > Bemisia > Bemisia tabaci. Next base: position 32,066,394 of record NC_092802.1, read on the forward strand.
TCTTACATACACCCAAAATAACTTCCAAAAGCCTAAGGAATATTTAATTTTTCAAAAAATTTTGAGGTGATACAAGAAAATCTGAGGTCATCTCTAGGTTCAGCAGCAAAAGGTAGTAACAAGTAGGTTGAGTCCCTTTAAGACTATCGTTGACATATTTGCTTCTTCACTTTTGCGCGAAATCTCGGGGCGAGTTTTCGATGGTTTTTAGTTGGCAGATTATTTAAATGTTAGTTGCAGGACTGAAAAGTTTTCCTGGTAGAAGGAGCGGGAAATTTTCTTAAAAATGATTTATGATGAATTTCCGTGTTCTTTTGTTGTTGAAGCTAAAAATGGAGGAGAGAGGAAAACAGAGGAGATGGGAGATCAATCTAGCGGGTAGTGAAGGAATATAAAATTTTCTAGTAAAAAATGTATAAACACAAATTCTACTATTTAATTATTTTCTCAAAATCAACGCTGACACGATGCTGCCGTACTGAGAAAAAACGCCGTTTGAACCCTCTGGCGTTGCCAAATTTCCATTTCCAAAACACAAATTTCCTGGCAAACTTATCAAGATTTGTCTTTCAATTGTTCAGATAATGTTTTTTGCAATTTCACCTAAAGTTCCTGAAAATTTCAAGGAGGTATATTCATAACTTTCCTCAAAAATAAACATTTTATTAAGGGAAATTAGGCAACTCTCGAATGTCCTTCCTTAGCACGGCAGAATGTAGACTCAGTGCAAATTCAAGTGTTGCGGCTATCAAGTTGGCCCGTTGGTCTAGGGGTATGATTCCTGCTTTGGGTGCAGGAGGTCCCGGGTTCAAATCCCGGACGGGCCCTCAATTTTTCATACTCCTAATGATGCACCTAATGTGCAGTGCAGTAAAACTAGCATGGATAATTGAGGGGTCTGGAGCATGTTGAATAACCTTTTTATTGGTTGATTGAGATGATGACATGTAAGTATTGGAAAATTTGAGGTCTAGTTGCCGAAGTTCGGTTCAGACATCTGAAGTACTTCGGTATGTACCGAAGGGTTCGGGTCACACATCTGAATAACTCAGGTACTTACAAAAGTCTTCAGGTGTCTGACCCGAACTTCAGCAGCTGGACTTCAAGTTTTCGGGTGCGTGATCCGAAAACTTCAGAGATCCATATGACCTCAACTTCGAGGCCCCCGCGCGAAGTTTTTTTCTCCGTGTGTAAAATTTTAAATTTGTCATCTGGAGCTCTTAAAACATACTGGTCAAAACCGGTCAAATCAAAATACTTTACTTCGACTCCCAAATTTGATTTGGACAGCTCGTTAAGGTTTGTAACGAAACCTTTATCACACCGGAAAAAAAACCACATTGGATCTAGAGTCCAGACTCTTAAAAACATCGACAAGAAAAAATACTCTTGATTCAATCAGATTAAACTTAAATCAAGAACCAAGCCTCTTAATTTGAGCAGATTTACTTTTGATTTAAGCTTAAATCTGATAGAATCAAGAGTCCTTTTTCTTGTCAATGTTTTCAAGAGTATGGACTGTAGATACAATGTGGTTTTTTTCCAGTGGATGTTTTACTTATATCTTCCTTCATACGTGCGTCTTTCGTAGAGTATATCACCATTTCACCCCCGCCCCAAACAGAGCTTGGTAATTTTTCAGACTGTCTCAGTACGACTTCATATAAATTGAAATGCACGCTACCTTGCATTATTTCCATCCATCTAAAAGACCCCTATTGAAATGCAAATTGAATACTTCAATATGCAATCAATTGCAGCTGTAGCGAGGTTTTGAGTCCGAGTACCCACTTATTCGACACTTATCCAGTCAGCATGCAATTTAGACCAAAATGTGGACAGCATTAATCGGACATTGATGAACCATTATGTGACTGGCCTTGAGCTGCCGAAAGAGTATGTCATCGAATCGTCAGGAACCCAGATCTCGAGTAATTCTGGACTCTCTAAGCGGGGTAAAGTGGGAGGCATGATAGAGGTAAATAATGTCTCAATAATCCTGACCTGAATATTGCGAATTGAGAATCTCTATAAATGCGAAATGATGTGCAATTTTTGTTGCACTGTGCGATTACCTCAATCCTACATCCAAGTCTTTCAATATGCATATGTATTGACTCTGAATGTATTCAAAACCCCCAGCAGTAGACAAGTTTAATTGATGTATGAAAGAGGTCACACAAAATGTTACATGGATGTATTATTCTTCACATCGAGGTTGCAGGATCTTGACGTAGGGGTAAAATGCGTCATGAAAATACTCATAGTCATCCCATGATTTTACTGATTTCTGACGATATTGTGCGAGATTTTTAACAGAACCTAAGCATTATTATCAAAATAAAACTTAAAGAATTAAGGATGAATGATTCTTCTCGTTTTGAAAGGTATAGCCAAGCACTAAGACTTAGATTTTTAAATTTTTAATTGTCTTTTATTCAACTGAGGAAAGCTGCGTTTTCAGCCGAGACTTTTTGATGTCATTTGTGTAAAAACGCCTTGTTATCCGCTCTCTGTACCAATGTTCGAAACTCACAAGCGCCAACGCGCGAAACGCGCCTAAGAAATCGGCCATGACACCTATAAAATGCAGGCTCTGCAGCTCTGCGCCAACAAGAATAGCCCCTAAAAATTGCCCACCCCCATCGCAAAAAAAAAATCATAATTTTTCTGTTTTTAATTATTTGAAATTTCGACACATGGCACCGGATTCTAACGTTTCACTGAGTGCGCCGTGATACATGAGCAAAAAGTCAATTTGGCCCCTAAAAATTGAGCTTGATAAGCCTCATGGCTCCTGAAACTCAAAGGTGAGTTTCCAACACTGATCTGTACGGGCCGCCGAGCATCCAACATATCTCACGATATTCATAATCAACCCCAGGTAGGCATACACTATCGATGAATCATTTTTAATTGTACTCGTTAATTTCGTCGGGCCTGATTTCATATCCATTACGTATGCTTTATGTATCAATCACCTCATTTAGTCCGCTCATCAGCTGTTCCATGAAAAAGTTCAACTGATAATACCTACCACTGAATTTCCCACAACTGGATCTAAATCGAACGCGACTATCATACGTTGTTTGAGGCAGAAGAATGACGTACTTGCTCATGTGGCCCCATTTCTTTAAGAGACATTGAAAAATACTACGCGTTCCAGGTATTACCAGCCGTATTGTTTCATACAACTTTTTCTCCTCTATCAACTTCTTGGCTCTGTTATCTCCCATGCAGATACTTTGTTTGATCTTCCAAGAACGAAGCGCTGCCTCTATTTAATCAAAGATGGAGGCTGGCTTTTGGAGTCGAACTCATGGTCACACGGAATCAAAAGTCTAACATTGCTCCTGCTCATGCTGCATGAAGAACGCCGTATGAACATTCGAGAGTTGATAAATTTCCATTCTTAAAATGTTCATTTTTGAGGAAAGTTATGGATATTTTTCGTTGAAATTTTCAGAAACTTTAGGTGAAATTGCGAACAACATTATCCGGAAAATTGGACGAAAAACATTCATAAGTTTACCCAAAAATTCGTGTTTTATCAATCGGAATTTGGCAACGCCTGAAGGTTCATACGGCGTTTTTCCTCAGCACGGCAGCTTGAGTGTGTGTACACTCAACACGCATATATTTGGTTATCAAGGTGCTGTGGGCTGTGGTTCGAGTCCAGGAATCAATAGGGAAAATTATGTGCTTGATACCCAACATTTAGAAGGGGAAAATATTTTTTCTTCGAGTCTCAGGTCCTACCCAGTGGTCAGAGTTTTCCCCGTGGGCAGCACGCGCTAGTAAAAGTGTGCGTAACACCTTGTAAGTCTCGGAAGAATGGGGTCACGGAGGAGTATAAAGAGTACAATATTGAACTAGTTATTTTCACAACAACTCAATTGTCGAAGACTTTTGAACGTGCGCTTCCCTGATCCTATCACGAAAAACTGCCGTAAATTCCCTGACCGCTATGAGGCCCAACCCCCAGGGGGCGCCCTCGCTCCGTCTGACCCCTTCGCAAACTCCCTGGCTGTAAATGAGACAAAAGGAAAATGGAACGATCCTACTGGTTGAACGGGACGGTTATAATAGACCGAGGGGAAAATGTTTGGTTTTTTTTTATTTTAATATCCCCGTCAGGATGGTGTTGACCTCACACTAATTGGACTATATTTTGAAATTGGGAGCTACAATTTTGGGCTTAGTCCACAAACAACGAATGCGTCATTAGTTTGCCTATGCAGATATGTGCTCATGTAGGTTAGCCAAAACTTGTGGTTCCTAATTACAAAATGTATTCCATTTAATTTACATAGAACGAGTTCATTTGGGGACTTTATGGACTACATTTTGCAATTAGGAACTATAAATTGTGCCTCAGTTTAGAACCATCGTATGTACCATTAGTTTCTCTATCCAGATAAGTGCTTTTACAGGTGGGTCGGAAGTTATAGTTCCGAACTGCAAAATGAAGTCCATATCTCCTATCGATAGCCGCAAGAATCTTAAAATCGGCCCGGTCGAACTTTAGAACGAACTGTGATGAAGAAATAACATTTAAACTGTTCAAATTGCTCAGTTAGGATTGTCATCGCGTAACATACAGAAATTTGCGTGATATTTCCTAAATCTGAATAGAACGGTCTTTTCTAGGGACTGTCACCTGTTGATAACCGCAAAAATCATGGATATCCTTCGGACGGCCTCTTTAAAAATGAATGGTGCCATCAATAGTTGGGAAGCTTTCGCAATAGTGATTTTGATGATAAAGATATGGATACGCAACTGTGCATCAAGGTGAGAATTTTAGACAATTTTGTGGGGAAAAATTCATTAGTTTTGAGGAGAACAAATTGACTGATTAAAAGTGGATTTCATAGAATATTGCGATAGACCTAGAACCAGCTTACGAATACTGTAGATTATATCGCCGAAGCTGTTTTCCGGCGGAATGGGTCTTTGACCTCGCTCTTGCATAACGGTTGAGCTACTAAAGTGATTCACTGAGCACCTGCCAGAGTTGCGTTGCGAAGTTCATTGTATAAAAAATACACTTGATGTATAAGATGCGACCTGCGAATGAGACCTTACGCAATGTTCATGAAATATTCAAGAGAGCCAAAAATGTGATTTAAGTGACTGGAAGGAAGAATCTAACATGATTTTGTCCTCTTTCTGCCTCTCTTTCCCTACCCCTCCTCCCTCTCTTCAGTTAGTCTGCCCTCTCTTTTTAGAAATCCAATCTGTATACATACCGTAGAGAGCCATTTACGTAAGCTGTGTTAGACTTTAACATTTACCACAGAAGTATCTCCAAATCATCTCTCGAGTTCATTAAAGATAGACATTAAAGATAGTTCTGCCTGATTTAATGATAACTTTAATTGTTAACATTTTAACTGTAAGTGTTTACGTTGACTGTAAGTATATGTTAAAGTTGACTATGACTGTAACTTACAACGATAATTGTAACTGCTAACTGTTTGAAGTTTCCGAAAAAAGATCATTGTACAGTGCGGGGAGATCTTCAAAACGGACATTTTATAGCACCTCGTATACTCAAATGATTTGTCATCAATATTAAAAGAGAGTAAGTGGAAGCCTTGCTGTGAAAAGTATAAGCACAACGTGGCAATATTTGAGCTCGCACTAAAGCAAAATCAGGTAAAAATTCAGGGCCGGATTAAGGGGGTGGCCACGTGGGCCGCGGCCCATGGCGGCAAATCTAAGGGGCGGCAAAAATTTGCAATTTTTTAAAGTGTAGGTATAAAAAAAATCCGATTTATAAAAACAAAATTACAAACGAGAAAAGGCGACAAAACCTCTCATTTCCTGAGAGTATAGTAATTTCTAATTTTGTCGTCTCTTAGTGATACAAGAGACAGCACCTTTAATCAGTCGAGTTAAGAGAGAAACCAAACACGCAATTTGGCCTGGAACGGCGCGACTCAGGGAGAAATGATGACGAGGACTTGTTATGAAAAGGAGAAGCCCTCGGCGCGGCAATCGGTATGTAACACATATTAGCGCCTACAAGACTGCACGAATACTTCACGCATTGCATCAAACACAGTGCGGTCATTGCGATCAGCGTGAAACGGATAGCGCCTACATGCATGAATTCTTCACGCATCGCGCCTAACACAGTGCGTTCAGCAGCGGTCGGCATGAAACGCATAGCGCCTACAAGACTGCCTGAATACTTCACGCATTGCGCCAAACACGGTGCGGTCTGCACGGCGCGGCGACGGAAGTTAAAATCATTGATACACATTTATGTTTGTTCTTTCATAACTTTTTCGTTCATTTCTTATGAATGGAAGGCCTTGTCCACACAGAGATAGGTTTACGAAACTTAACTCTCGCGCCGAGTTCCGTGAACTTTTGCTATAGTCCACGCCACGAAAAGTGGCGGGTAAGGGGCGGAGACAGTCGGCCGGTCTAGTCTATCGTTGAAGGGTTGAAGCGCAGGTATTGGCCCAGTCGTTACCCCGTTTCAACTACCGGCCAATACCTGCGCTTCAACCCTTCAACGATAGACTAGACCGGCCGACTGTCTCCGCCCCTCACCCGCCACTTTTCGTGGCGTGGACTATAGTAGTGTTGACAGGGCTTTCCCAAAAAATGTATCCAACACAAGTAACCGCGTCTTCTGCATCCTTCCCCCGCTGGCACGTTCACTTGATGGTTTTTATTGATGTTTCAAAACGAATGAGAGGGGGCGGCAAGTCGGTGAATCCGGCCATGTAAAAATTTAATTTTTTTTTAACAAATAGGTGACGATAAAGCTCACTTGATTGCAGACATTTGCTTTTCTTCTGATATCTTATAGCTGCGTCTGCGTAAAGAAATTCGAAGAGCTGTGTAAACACACTTGCTTGATAGCAAGTCTTGTCTGCTGGGAAGCTGGGTACAAATTACTCTCATAGGGGAGAGTGGGAGAAGAAACCCCCGGGTTTTTCACGGAGCTTCAGGTAAATAACAATCGATGAAACTCGATATGACACTTAATGTAACTTGAACGTAATAATTTGCAAGAAGAATGTACGATGGACTCCGTAAATACTTAATTCTCATTGGGAGTGATTCAATAACTTCACGTAAAATTAACAGTAGAACGAAGTAGGGGAATGACGGCGCATTGCTTCTCGCCCACCGTGGTTTTAAAATTGTGACGAGGGGGAGAGGGTTTCAAAATTCTTAAATTCCAAAATTCAGCGTTACGTATTTTGTGAACGGCCTCTCAGTGTAGTAAGTCCTACCCCTGTCAAATACTGTCATGCTAAGGAAGAACGCCGTATGAACATTCGAGTTGCCAAATTTCCTTCAATGAAACGTTCATTTTTAAGAAAATTAATGAATATTTTTCGTTGAAATTTTCTGGAACTTCAGGTGAAATTACGGACAAAATCTAAAAAATTAGAACGAAAATATCCATAAGTTTACCAGGAAATTCGTGTTTTATCAAATGAAATTACTCAGCACCGCAGAATGGTTCATCAAGAGAAGAGCGGGATTTCAAAAGCTGCTAAGCTCCATCCGGTATTGCAACTATTTTCATCATTTTTTGAGATTTTAATGCCCTGAGAATAAAGATGTAAGTCATGAAGATGAGATTACAAATTCGAATCAAGTTCTCCATGATGCCAGGACGCTTAGGGTCTTTTATGGAGAGAAATGACATTCTCAATCTTTGCAACACTTGATGGTGGCCACCAAATTTTGAATTTCCCCTTCTCAAGTGTTGCTTCGTCGTTTTGCGAACGAAGGAACGTGCCCTCATCCCAAAGTTGACTCGAAAAGTTCAATTTTTTACAAGAATGTACTTTTTTGTTAAAAGTTTTTTCTGGTTTCGGGATATGATCAGAAAAAAAAATCAGTGAAATTTTCAGTCAGAAAAGCCCGAGTTTCTCCGGCTAAAAATGCAATTTGCGCGGGGAAATTTGGCAACATCGATATGAAGTTACGTTTTTTTGTGAGGGAAAAGACGGATTGTGAGAGAGGCAATAGTGCAAATTGGCATTCAGGTTGTCAATTAATAGCTGTTATCAGTGGCGTGGCGTGCTCCGATTTGTATCAATAGTTCCCTATTTGAAGCTATAGTAAAGAATCGATTATTAAGGTGTTCGTTGCGAACACCCTGATAATCGATTCTTTCCCACAGGTTTAAACGGCAGATCATTCGATCCATCGCAAAGCACGCCACGCCACTGGGCTGTTATAATCCGTGATGCATCGGGCGAAACCGAAACTGAAAAGTTGCTAGACGATGGTGATTTCCGGTTAGCCGCCAGGAGCCACCGTTTTTTTTTCTCCCTCTCCTCCCCCCCCCCCCCTCCGGTGTGCCTGAAAAGGAGAGTAATGAAGGCACAGATCGGGAAAGTGCGACGAAGGCCATCCTTTATTACCCTACAATGTGGACAGACAGATGAAACTTGCATGCGTATTCTCACCAGTTTGGTCCAGTTTTTAACTCACATTCGTTATTCCGCAAGTACTGTCACGTGTACTCCAGACTCTCAAGGTTCCAGTCAACCGTCGGGCCTTACAAAAATTTAAATCACACCCAACGCCTCCTAGGGTTGCAAAATGGGCCGAAAAATGCTTCCAGCTGCGTTCGAGTAATAATTACCGCTAGATTTGACTTATTTTTTTTAAAAAAAAAACTGAGATTTCAATGGGAATTTGATCTGCTCTTCCCAGATTTTGTGTCAGGAAACCCGCAAAAACGTCTACATATGTGTTCCTAACGTTGAAAGTTGTAGGAATTGCTCTATCGAAAAAGGGTCTCACGACTCATTTTAAATGGGGGAAAACTTAATCATCGAACAAAAAAATGTAATTCCATAATCCAGCCTTGAAATTCTGTTGCATGAAGTATTTTATCTGTTATGTTAGTGTCAATCTGGATTAACTTAGACGAAACTTAGGTGCCATGTGTTGGAATTGCATACTCTCCGAAATGAAGGAGTTTTGAATGGGTCTATTTTTCAACAGTCAATACGAGGCGCTGCACGCTAGATGCCATGTCTCCCGGTGCGGCCAGTCTATTTTTGTCTCGAGCAACTATTTTAACTCTCCGGAGATCAAATTGCATACTCTCCGAAATGGAGGAGTTTTGAGTGGGTTCATTCTTGAAAAGTTAACAAAAAGCGCCGCCACATCGCGTCGCGTGCCATGTCTCTCGTTGCCACAAGTCCGCCTTGATCTCGAGCAACTATTTTAACTCCCCGAAGATAAAATGCATACCTTCCGAAATGAAGGGATTTTGAATGGATTCACTTCGCAGCGATTTATTTGTGCATGGCGGTGCGAAGCTGCGGGTCGATCATTGAATCGTTATCGAATGGCTTTGATCGATAAATAGCGTTGTTCAGACGGGAATTGGTCGATCAAGTTCATTTGATAACGATTCAACAATCAACCCGCTGTTTTCATAACTGCTCCTGAAACAGCTCGTTTCCATGTAGGACGCCTCTTATGGTTTGCACGCTGGAAGAAAAAAAAACACATTGGATCTAGAGTCCAGACTCTTAAAAACATCGACAAGAAAAAGTATTCTTGATTCAATCAGAATCTAGCTTAAATCAAGAACCAAGCCCCTTAATTTAAGCAGATTTCTTTTTGATTCAAGCAAAAATCCGATTAAATTAAGAGTATTTTTTCTTGTCAATCTTTTCAAGAGTCGGACTCTAGATCCAATGTGTTTTTTTTCCAGTGCACCGTGATTATTTTTTAGAGTAGTTAAAAATGTTTTCCCTTGAAATTTTCAGACTTCCTAAATCAAACTAAGAATGAAATCCTCTTAAAAATCGGAAGAGAAATATCCAAAAAATTTCCTGAAATTCGTGATTTGTCGAGGGAAATTTGGCGACGCCGGGTGGCTCATACGGTGGATTTCCTTAGCATGGCAGTATTGTCTACGGTCACTACCGAGCGTGGACATCGTCGATCTGGCGAGGGAGGGTCAACGTTTCGAGGAAGAAAAAGGACGGATTCGCACGATGATTCATTCACAACTCGGGCGACGGAGCCGGATTTCGGGGCCGAGAGACGCGACGACATTGAAAGTTTGTTGAACTTGGTGCCGATTCGCGGGCTAATTAATCACGATAACTAACTTGACACTGTTTTCAGAATAGACAGACTTGCGGATCCGATCCGTCTCCATCCCAAGGCTAACGACTCGCGCGACCGGGCTGAACCTCTTCGCCGATGGAAATCACCGGTGTCGCCGCCGACGAAGAGCGATCCGGGAAGGAGGAACCGCTGTCCGGAGACAGACCAGCCGAAAGGAGTCTGGGCCGACATTATGTCGAGGAAAAACAGGGTGATTCCGAAGTGAAAGTCAAATTTCAGGCGTGATTGTGGGGGGAATCCAATAACACCAAAAAAAAATAGTGTAAAAGGTTATCCCCTAAATGGAGATGTTGCATGTGTGAGGGCTTTGCGATTTGACAATTGATTCTTATGTAAAAGTTTGCGAGAAACACGATGGTGCCACTGGTTTTCTCTGAAATAAACTCCCAAGCTTAAAAAAAGCTCTCAAGTTGAGGCCAACATGGAGGGGATATCCCACGCTATCCTGAGAGTCCACCTCTACATCAAATAAACTCTCCATGCAAAGATAGGGAGGAAATACATTAGAAGGATTGCCACTTTATTTGGGGACTCCAAGACTGAAAACACGACAACCCTGCTAATGTACTGGCTTCCTATCTTTGCATGGAGAGTTTGTTTTGATGTAGAGGTGGACTCTCAGGGTAGGGTGGGATATCCCCTCCATTTTGGCCTCACTTTGTGAGCTTTTTTTGAGCTTGGGAGTTGATTTCAGAGAAAACCAGTGGCAACATCGTGTTTCTCGAGAACTTTTGCAGAAGAATCAATGGTCCAATTGCAAATCCCTTACACATGCAACATCTCCATTGTGGCACTATCCCAAATTGATGGATGATATGGACATATCCAATTAATTGTGGTAGCACCGCAACATTCGGGTTAATACTGCCATGCTAAGGAACACGAACATTCCACCAGAAAATTTTCGAAATTTTAAAGTATCTAATAAACAGTTTGAGTGTTCGTCCTCCCTTCTTTTTTCCCACGTATTCTTTGCTCGTGTATTACTCCCACTACTACCTTCTTTCGTTCCAGTATTGTTCTTCCTCCTTTTTTCGGGCGAAGGGGGGGTGCACCCTCTACGCCCCCTTTTGAATCCGCCTCTGATCTAAAACTATGATTAAGAACTACGATTTCTGGTTCATCCGAAAAAACACTTACGTGCATGGGGTAATTTGATGGTCCATACGTTGTATATGAACTGAGCCAAAAATTGTAGTTCCTTATTTCAAGATGTAGCCCATTTATTGCAATAATTAATAAAACGAGTAAGTGGTGATTCATGTCCAGATGGGAGTGAAACGTGCCAAAGAAAATTCGTTCGATAGACTGAAATGACAAGTGAGGATTCCATCGCGAGTGGCTCGCTCTTCTCCGTGCCGTCGGTCACGAAGAATGAAAGTGGTGATGAATCAGTGGTGACAGATGGACGAATGTCTTGTCTTTTCGTGACTCGTAGCTCGTTTGGAGCTACTGACCCAATGATCCTCTTCAATCATACATCGCGCTTATTAATACAGCGGTGTAGACTCACGTCAAAGTGAGCTCCAGCGGATCGATACTCCAATACTGCCGTGCTAAGGGAAAACGCCGTATGAACCTCCAGGCGTCGCCAAATTCCCTTTGACAAAACGCGAATTTTCTGGTAAATGTATGAATATTTTCCTCCCCATTTTTGAGATGATTTAGCTCGCGATTTTACCTAAAGATTCTGAAAATTTAAAGGAAAAATGTTCATATATAATATATATGAGTCGCTTTTATAGCGCTCTTTGACGCTTTACGACGCCTAATCGCCACAAAGCTCGGTCTCCCCACAGATCATCAGGGAGTTGACACTCCCTCATCTCATTTACCACCCCCTGTCACCAACCTCTCACTGGGCGTTCCTTACGCCTCCTCCCAGGAGGAACCCAATCAAGCATCTTTTTTGGCACCCTCAGTTTGTGTAACCGAACGTTCGGCATACATGACCAAACTTTGTTTGTCAGATCACTTTACTGCACAAGTCCGGTTTCAGAAACCGAAAGTTTGGTTTGACAAACCAAAAATTCAGTTTGACAAAACGAAAATTCAGTTTGACAAACCGAAAATTCAGTTTGACAAACCGAAAATTCAGTTTGATAAACCGAATCACTTAGTTGGGATGCTATGGAACACCGAACTTCGGTACTTACGACTGAACTTGTTTTTAGCGATACAACTTGAGTTTAGAATATAATTATCGCGACTTAAAGCAAATTTAGTGGTTAGGTATCTCAACTTGCGGTCGACCGTAAACCAACAAGATTTGGGCCGAGACCTTCCGTCTACCTCGGTTTCATCAGACATATTGATTTAATTGAACTCATCCATTATAATTCGTCCGCGACGGTTAGTGCTTTTTTACGGCTTAAAAAAGAGCTCTCAGGTAAGCATAGCTACAGAGATTCAGTCGATAGACTGAGTGATTCTGAGAATATGTTATCCTCTGCGATTACACCGTCTGATGAATTGAGCGCTCCAGCGGCGAGGCGTGCTTTGCGATATATCGATTGATCTGCCATTTAAACATATGGAAAAATATCGATATACTTGGTGTTCGGAACTAACTCCTTAATAATCGATCTTTTACCATAGTCTCAAATGGGAAAATGTCGATAATCGAACGCCTCGCCACTGGAGCGCACGGCATCGCACGAATGAACGGAAATTGAGAGTAATGCTTCTCGGAAGAAAGGCACGAGGTTGTCACAGCGTTAGAAAATCGCAGGTTGTCTCGGCGTACCCTTCGCTCTATTTGCGCCTTCATGTCGGAAAATTACTACACTGTGTATGGGGTGGTGGACCCTCAGTAACTGATAGTAATAAAAAATAGTAAAAAAAATCTTCAGGAGACTCGAGAATAATGAAGGCATGGGCATGGTCTCTCCCCAAATTACTTTTTAAGCGCAACAAAGTTATATTTCATCGTTTCATATAAACCGTGTTAAACAGAAAGGAACCGAGCCACATTCGCTATTGCCAAATTTAATTGGCTAATTTAATTTTTTGCATGAAAACAGTTGTGCGGATTTTCGTGCAAATTTCAGTGAATTTTTTCCATAGTGCGAAGCAAATTCCCCAGCATTTTCGAAGGGATCCGCAAAAACGTTTCCCCGTAAAAAAATAAATTGCCCAGTTAAAATTGACAATAGCTGATGTGGCTTGGTTCCTTTCTGTTAAACGCCGTCCATAAGTCCAAGAAATAAATTCAAGTAAAGAAGATCCACAAGAGTTGCATATCGACGGCGCGGCGTAAGTCCGCGACGACGTATTTCGTTTGCGGTGTTTGAAAATCTCCGGAAAGGAGAACAAATGGACATCATTCCTTGAAGATCTCGCAGAATTTTCTTGGCACTGAGAAGAAAAATCACGGCAGTTTTCAAAAATTTCTGTTGTGTGGTTTTCCATTCAAAAAATAAAGTATGACAGGAAGTCTACGACGTTGCTAACGGAGATAAGTGGCTACGGACTTACATCGTCGATATAAAGTAAAGAGTAATAGATATAGAGTAAAGTAAGTGAAGTTGCAAACGAAATTGTCTGAAAATTGGAAGAAAAATATTCATAAGTTTATCAGGAAATTCGTGTTTTAAAAGTTGAGATTTGGCAACGCCTGAAGGTTCATACGGCATTTTTCCTCAGCACGGCAGCATTGCAAGAGTAGGTAACTATTCTTTTCCATCCATGATGTTAATGATGCTGTGTTAAAAATTTTGTTAAATCCTTAATTAAAATGTATACGGTGTCTCCTCCGCCTAGAAATTAGCTACCTAAAGAGAGAAAATGAGTACGATACTGCGAGCTGTGATTTTGTGGACAGCATAGATGTCACTGGCGAGGCGTGAATGATCGATTATCCATATTCCTTAATTTGAAGGTATAGTAAAGAATCGATTGTTAAGGGATTCGTTGCGAACACCCTGTTTATCGATCTTTTTCAATGGGTTTAAATGGCAGATCAATCGATGTATCGCAAAGCGCAAAGCACACCACGATATCAGTGTCCATACGTGGACGTCAAATGAAGAATTGATTTCGTCTGGGGCGATCCCGGCACTCCGAAGCGAGCAAATTGAATAAGGAGAGAAATGATAAAAGTAAGGGAAACGACAGTCACTAAAAAAAGGATTTAAAAAATGTCATCGTAATTAAAAAAAAAAAAAAAAAAAAAATAGGTGACATTATCCGTCCAATTCTGTTTGTTGCACACAGCTTACAATTCCCGTGGATAATTGGACTGCGTATAGCAGAAAGGAACTAAGCCATATCAGCTACTGCCAAATTCAACCGGGCAATTTAATTTTTCACAAGAGAACATTTGTGTGGATTCCTTTGAAAATTCTAAGGAATTCGCCTCGTGCTCTGCTAAAAATTCACTGAAATTTGCAAAAAAACATCCTCACGACCGTTTTCATGTTAAAAATCAAATTTCCCACTTAAATTTGGCCATAGCTGATGTGGCATAGTTCCTTTCTGCTTAACGTGGTCCAATTTGTATCCGTGCAGACGTCACAGTTTCCGAGAACTGAATTGGTTTCATGATCAACGGAAGCTTAGTGAGTCAGTTTATGGAGAAGAAAATTCAATCGTGCCATAAATCGACGACTTTAACGGTGTAGTACAACCGGTTGAAAAGCGTTTGAGCGATGAACCCATTACAGAGCGCATTGACACCGATTCCGTGAACAGAAAAAGGGAAATCCTACTTGCGTAACATGTGCCATTGACGAAAAAGTATACCAAGGAAATAAAGGTTAGGTCAACTCGGAGAAAAAAAGTATTCAATTTAACAATCTATTTTATCGCTCGACGCCTTCGAGCAATTTTCAGAACTGATATCAAAGACTGGGAGTTTCGGATATTAGAGTGTTGATCAATTAAGTGTGAAAATACGCTTAGTTCACATAATTTTCACAAAGGAAAAACGTATTAAGTATCAGACAAATGACGCATATGATCAACGTCTCGTGAAAATTATCGACGAACCATCCATATTCGAAGAATTAATGCGTAGTTATTTTTTAGCATTATGCAGAATCTATTATTAGCTTGATCTCATTATTGTATTCTCAAGTTATTTTTGTATTAATCTAGATTCATCCGCAGAACTACACACGGTCTTCAAAACTCTGATTCGATCTGAATTTTTTTCTTCTTCTTCCTTGACTGTCATTTCCATCTTCATCCTGTAATTTTCGTAGACATGCAGGAACGAAACTTTAGATTTCAAAGGCTTATTACAGTCATGCCCGACTTCTCGTTTAATGCGTGGATGAAAAGTCAAAAATCCTTTTTGGATGAAAATTATGAAGTATTCACCAGCTTTTTAATAAGATGTTGATTCAAATATCTTAATTAAAATTGTAGGTTTTATTATTCACATTTCATTGATTTCTAGCACTTGTATGAGCATTTACCTTAAAAACTTCCAGTATATCTGCTTCCTTTTTATTGCTCCCAAAGTTTATCTGCATCCTCTTCTTCTTCTTTCCCTCCTCCTTTTGCATCTTTCCCATCTTCTCCTCCTTCTTCTCCTTTTTCTCCTTCCTCTCCTCACTCCCCTTCCTCCCCTTCCTCCCCTTCCTCTCCTTCTTCTCCTTCTTCTCCTTCTTCTCCTTCTTCTCCTTCTTCTCCTTCTTCTCCTTCTTCTCCTTCTTCTCCTTCTTCTCCTTCTTCTCCTTCTTCTCCTTCTTCTCCTTCTACTCCTTCTTCTCCTTCTACTCCTTCTTCTCCTCCTCCTTCTTCTTCTCCCCCTTCCTCATTTCCTTCCTCTCCTTTTCCCTCCCTTTTCCAATAAGTCCTCATTTGACTACCTGACATCATATGTTAAGAGTCCTACAATTTGAGGTAAGGGTTGATAGGGGCTGAGCTTATGGTTAATTCGATATCCGGCTACTTCCCCTTCGTATTTCAACGACAATTTGACAAAACTTGTTTAATCGTATTCCTCTCGTCATTTCCGAGCGATTTGTGATCTATGTTTGAAGTTTTGAACTCTGTAAGAAAATATGTTATGATGCTGATCTTGCAGTAGCACTGACGTCATTCGAGCTGCAACTTTTATCTCCCATAACTTTCATTTTTATTTCGAATTTTTATACGGGATCGCTCAGTTCAGTGCCCTTAAGGCGAGCGTCAAGTGAGAATAGTGAGATTTTTTTTTCTTGCTTTTTTTCAGAGAAAAGGACGGCTCTGTTTGATTTTGAAAGCACGCGGTGGGAAATGGGAACAATAACATGTGCGTAGTTTGGTGGGGTCACGGGGAGTCTTTTGATTGATGAGGTCCAGTGGGCTGATTATTGAAATTGATAGACAAAACGATTTACAAATAAGACAAAAGGGACGTCTCTAAATTACGTAACGCACTTTTTGGACATTTTTGAGCCCCCCACCCCTTGTTACGCTTTTCGTGACGCAGGTCTCTATTCATTCACATGTAAAAACAAAATGGCGTAACAGTCTCCACAACCCTCATCCCCTGTATAGTGTTACGCAATTTAGAGACGGCCCAAAAGGAATAATTGCGCAACCCTATCGGTTGAAACGGGTGGTTGTCATATAGACTATACTATAATCGTAGACAAAGAATTATTGAAAAAAAGGTCGTTAGGTCCCTTTGAAAAGTTCTGACTGCTCTATTTTTCAATAACCTTCTTAAGTTCAAGGGTAGGTTGTTGGACAACCTAATATGATAAGAATGACAGTATGGGACACAGACTGTTTTACAACCCTCAGGTGAGGAATTTCAAAATTCAAAATGGATGTACTGTACAACATCGCGTAAATTGTTTACAGCGATGCCAAGGATAAACGCCGTAAGAATATTTTTAAGTTGCAAAATTTTTCAGGATGAAAGATTTATTCTCGAGGAAAGTTATGACCATTTCTCTTTTTAATATTCAAATACTGGAAATTGCAAGTTTTGATAGATACATATAGATATTTCAAATTTGATTTTCATGAAAAAAAAATTGAATTGAAAAATTCATGAGAGGAAAAATGGCACGACCTTAGCCACGCTTACACTTGTGTGGCTTACCAAGTTTAGAAAATGGGGAGTTTAATTTGCATCGATTGAGCAAACTGCCTTGACTCCTTATTGAAGCTACAATAAATTTCTAATTTTGAGGAGGCCTTTTTTATGAAAAAGGGTAAGCTCCCAAAACGCCTTTTTAGAGTTAGAGAAGCTATATTTGTTATTGCATTTGGAACTAAACATTAAGTCACATCTCCGATCCTCAGGTTACACATTCTAAAATTATGAAGTGTTCAAAACGCCTTCAAATCCGCGTATAGGCAAACATGATAACAATTGAGCTCTTACAGTTACAGTCTTCGCCGCATGTTGTCGTATCTATTTTTCCGAGCATATACACGTTAAAATCTCAAATAGTGTTTCCAAATGTATTGATCCGGTCTGAAAGGATTAAATTTAGGGTTATGCTGTACAAATCTATAAACGAGAAATTAAGCTAAAAAAATGGATCGAAACTGTATGTAACAAGGCGGGGGAAATGGTGCTGGGTCCACATCATTTCGCAGGGAAATCAGAGCCGAAAAATTCCAAAATTTACAACTAGAGTTAAAAAAAGACCCAAAACGTTAAAGATCTCTCGGCGTGACCTCAACATAATATTCCAATGCAAACTGCCTGAGCTGAACACTCTCCCCCCTCAGTTTTGTACTGGTACTCACTGGAGTTAAAAAAAAAAAAAAAAAATTATTCTGATTGTAAATTTTTGGAACTTAACACTTCATAAAATAAAAACTGTTTCACCATGCACCTCAAATTTTCAGGTTAAGTTTTTGGTGGTATTTGTGAAAGACTTCTGCAAAAACATTGTCCCAAGGTATAGGAGTTTTTCTGTTATGATACATTGTTTCCAAAAAAATTAAAATGGCGTTTAGGGCGTTTTTGCGTTGCACGGCAGTATTCTGATGAATGTAATATTCATGCAAGTTCTATTCAACGGGTAGTATGTCCTCATTATTGATTTCCTCTTCTAAGAGGTTCTTATCGCTGACCAAAATGCGAAACCACGTATCTCCATTGCAAAATTCAAAAATTCCCACTCCTATTTTATTTCTTTGAAGAAAATCAAGCCAACTTTGCAGCTTGAAATTTTTACAGGATATCCTTCAAATAAAGATGAGAGATCTAAGAAGTTACAAGAAATTACGATAAGTAGGTGTCTCCAAAGGAAACAAGCAGGAAGCTCCAACGCATTGGCGTCGGAGAGCGGCTCTGGGGGCAGTAGTTGTAGTCAAGAATGAGGGCCTAGACACATTTTGTCATTGATGTACAATCCGACAACTGTCGATTCAATCAACGAAAACGATTCAAACTGTCGAATCGCCCCAATGGCCACGATAGTTGTTAGACGTTTACGGTTTCCCTGGTAACCTTTGTTTGCTATCAGCTGATATCAAGTAATATGACTAGGAAGCTCCAACCCAGTGGTTAAAGCTTCCTTAACCGCGAAAACTTTAAAATTCAAATTTTCAAATTTTGAACGTAAAGTACATTTTTTCCATCACGAGATAAAAGCACAAACAAGTTTTGAATTGTTGACTGTATCACCATGATTCCAAAAATACAATACACAACATAGCATTGACTAACAATAAAACAGTATGCAATAAAATAAAGTCATGACAAGGAACATAGCCGAAAATGGCGCCGATTCCCATCAACCAACGCGCGGTCTCTACAATGTAACATGCTGCATTGATACTCCCCAGCTGGGACCGTCCGGAATAGCAGCTCTAGTGCAAGCACCAGAGCCGCTAAAATGAAGTATGGCAGAAAGTCTGCAACGTCGCAACCGGAGATACGTGGTTTCTCACTTTGGTCATCGGTATCAACGATGAAAGTAAAAAAAAGGTATCTGAATCAACAAGAAGGAGCGGTGCATTCACTGTTTTTCAGAGGATGTGACTCGAGATTTATGTTTGAGAATTTGCCAAAGTAAAAATTTAAAGAGGCAGCACGGAGCACGTATCGGAACTTTATCGGATCCTATTTTGTCGTCCGCAATTTTCCTTTCAACTTATCAAGTAGATATAAATAGGTCATATGATTTACTCGATTGTTTCATTTTGTACTGTGATGAGAATTTAAAGCTCTTGAATAAGATGCGTTTGGTAACGTCGTTTTCCCTGTACACAGAAGCTGCGCCACTCAACGGTGACGATTTTGAGTTTTTTTTATTTTTATTTATTTATTTTTTTGGGGGGCTTCTATTCCTGTTTAGTTAGTCACTCAAGAATCTACAGCCATCTATAGACATGAGTTTTAACATGAGGATTATTTAATTTGTCAGTAGACAACAGGGGATTTTGGCACATCCATGCTCCGGCTTTCAAATTTTCACGGATTAAGGGGGAGTAAAATCTGTTTCTGCAGATCCATTCGTCAGTTCCGTGAAAATTTGTCGTCACCATCGGGATTTTTTCTGGTTTAAACCTATTAATAGCACCAAAATGGCTGCCTTGAAAGAGCGAAATTTGTCGTGTCTAAAGAAAAAATCAGAGTTGACTAAGTCCTGCCGTGACTGCGCAAAAACTGACGTCATTCTCGGCATAACAGCATTATATTCAGCAGCATCTATCCTCCCGCTGTATTACCGTTACCGAGAGATGGAGTACCAGCGAAACTTTCGAAAAAGAATTCCATTCAAAATTCGGCTAACATGTTTTAAATGCACGGGAAAAACTGTAACGAGATGAGAGAGAGTCTCTCTGTAACAAGTTCAATCTCTCGTCAGCCCTCAGAGCTTCAGCTTTCCCTAGTTTTTAAGTGATTTCCGGTCACGATCTCTCAGAGCCCAGGTGCATTTGACTGACCAACTGATCAATTTTTGACCAACTGTCTCTTTGATCGAATTGATCGCGCCGCTTGTTGCGGTCGACCCGCGGCGCGGCGTGAATAACGCATATTGGCGCCTGCAAGACTACAGAAATACTTCACGCATTGCGCGTTCACTACGGCACGCGGTGCGCGCCTTAATCATTGAAATTTCGTTATTTCTCATTAGTCCAGGCAAATAAGCCAAAAAAGGGACCATAGCCTGCAAAAATCCCGGGTAGCAATGTTTTCATTGATTCCTACGTAATTTTTGACGCTAAATCCGAATTACAACTTTGCACCAAAAAATTCGGACCGGAAAGTTGCCAAATTTGGCAAAAATGGCCTGAAATCTGTCTTTTTTCCCGGTTATGGTCTGTAACTTGCCAAAAATTGATCTGACTATAAAATTAGTTGTTTTCAGGAATAAAGCTCGTTAAATTTCCTATAAAAAAGTTCCTATACTTTTTTGCTCAAGGCAAAATCAAGCGCGCTAGCGGACTCCAAATTTTGTAAAATGTGCGAAAATTGCGCATACTGTAATGTGTTGAGTTCGTTATCATTTACATCAATTCATTTCACTAAGTGTAAATTTTATCACCTTCACTTAATTTGTCCAGAAATTACTCGTCAGACGATTGTTACAGGAGACATCGGGCAAAAACCGCGGAAACACAATTTTTGCTCACTTTTCAAAGTTCGGAGCCCGCCAGCGCGCTTGATTATGCCTTGAGCAAAAAAAAACGTATCGGAACTTATTTCTTGGAAATTTAACGAGTTTTATTTTTGAAAATAACCAATTTAATCGTCAGATCAATTTAGGCCGATCTTAGGCCATTTTTGCCAAATTTGGCAACTTTCCGGTCCGAATTTTTTGGTGCAAAGTTGAAATTCGAATTCAGCGTCAAAAATTACGTAGGAATCAATGTAAACATTGCTACGCGGGATTTTTGCAGGCTCTTTTCCTTATTTGCCTGGACAACATGCCGGACCCAACATGGACCACAAGTCCGTCCGAAAAAAACGCCGTATCTTTATTCAACATTTTTTCAATCTTTTTCGGACAAAATGCTGTTTTACAGGAAACCTAACCACTACATATTCATCCTTTACTTTTTCAATACAATGGACCACTAGACAAGGTACGAATTTCAGCATTCTGATACATGTTTGCAAAATTTCACGTCGAAAGACTTTTTAGCGAAAATGACACGAAAATTACGATGGTCACGTTAAAAAAGTCAGAAATGACTCCTTATGCGTGAATTTCGTAAGGAGCGCGCTCATTCAAATTTTCCCGCTCTACGTGATTCACATCGCGCGCTAAACGGCAACTCACGGTATCTGCGATGTAAAAATCTGGCAACCTCAAATTTGACGCTTTGGCTCAGCTGTAGCAAATTTCTTATAGTTTGAACAACACATGGTGGAAAATGAACATATTGCTCGATTGAGAGGCTTGCAGAAACCGTTATAGTGCGCGATTTGACTCGCGTAGAGCTTTGAGTTTCTTGTGAGGGGCAGTTCGAATTCCTTGTAGCCAATGTGAAATAAAAACGTTTTATCTTTTTAGGTGTTAGTTTCAGTAATTCGCGGGTGTGAATCGTGTTCTACGTGAAATTGATTAAGAAACATGTATCAGATTGCTTTAATTCGTACCTTGTCTAGTGGTCCATTCCGCCACACCGTCAGGAACTAAAAATGAAGAAATGAAGCCTTGTGGCAATTGAATTTTCTTGTAGTGGAGCAGTACGTGCTGGAAAACAGGAAATCATTTTAAGTGGAGTTACGGCGTTCTTGCTGTGGACGACAGAGTGTGTACATCATTTCCGATCTGTGCAGTTGCATTCCTAGGATCGAGGGATTGGATCGTAGAGATTTTGTACTGCAGCGGGCTGGTTGTTGAAATAGATAGACAAATCGACGAATAGACAAATTGATAGACAAAGAAGGCATAAGAAGTATGGAGCTATCCTATCGGTTGAAACAAGTGGCTCTTGCAGACCAAGGGAGAAAACTATGGACTAACCATAGGGTCTCCCGTGGGTTACCGTTAATGAGACTATTATACCTACCTCGTTTGTCCATTTCAACCACCCGCTTACACCGCAAGCGCAAACATTTGAAGCTCCTTCATTTCGTTGAGTATGCAATTTGATCTCCGGGGAGTTTGAATAGTTGCTCCAAGTTCAATAGAACGTCCGCGCCCACCGACCAAATTGGACATATTTCTGTCAAACGAAACTAAGTGTATTATGACGTGAGCCCTGTTATGCATATATTTTTATGGGTCTCGGGGCTCATGTCTTAACGCACATAATTATGTTTGGCAGAAATACATCCAATTTTAGGGCACTGCAAAGCATCTGTCTGACTTGAAATTGCCGTCCGCAGCGCGCATGGCACACGACCCGCCTTTCATTATTACACTTGGATTGCATTTTGCAAAAAGGAACCACTAGGATTGCAATGTTGCTAAGATTGTGCAACTTCTTTTGTCTTGGAGGAAAAACCCGATTATCCATTAATAGTTTCTATTTTACTCGCTAAAAACTGTAAATTTAAGACAAAAATTACCATCTAAATTTCATAGTTTTTCACGATTTCCGCAATTTTATTGCAAAAGATGAAGTTGCACAATCTTAGCATCATTGCAATGCTAGTGGTTCCTTTTTGCAAAATGCAATCCACTTCATCGAGCGTTGAGAGTTCACGAATCACTTCACACGACCAGTGTGTAATTTCAAAAGTCAAAAATTAAAAACATAAAAATTTACAGGATACACGAGTTTCTCCGCCAGGGACCACCGGGCCCTGCGCCGCAGGTCCCGACCCTAAACCCGTTTTTCCCGTGCATTTAAAACATGTCAGCCGAATTTTGAATGAAATTCTTTTTCGAAAGTTTCGCTGGTACTCCATCTCTCGGTAACGATAACACAGCGGGAGGATAGATGCTGCTGAATATAATGCTGTTATGCCGAGAATGACGTCAATTTTTGCGCAGTCACGGCGGCACTTAGTCAACTCTGATTTTTTCTTTAGACACGACAAATTTCGCTCTTTCGAGGCAGCTATTTTGGTGCTTTTAATAGGTTTAAACTAGAAAAAACTTCACTTATTTCCTCTTTAAAAGATCGCGTAAAAACGATTCGCAAAGCGGGAAGTTTGGAATTCAAATCCGGAGCGAAATATCAATAAGTATCAATTGGTGCGAGAAAAATTAAAGGGGTGAAATCCATCCGCAAAATAAAACACTAAAAAATAAACAAAAATAAAAACAAATCATACTCTACGCAGAAAGTCATAAGGGCAACGCGTATGACGCATAACGCCTGAAGCGCAAAGCACTTGGGGGGGGGGGGGGGGGTTAGAAAAGTTCCTATTATTATGTTTTATTCCGTACCATTTGTTTATTTTTAATCCTAGTATAAAAACCACCCATTTGCTGACTACAATTCTAGCTGAAGCGCACTTAAGCTATGCATTCATGACTGCAAAAATGTCAAAGGAAATTGACAAGCCCAGCGTGCATGGAGGCTATTTCAATTGTAATCTTCCGTAGCAATTCTAAGGCGCAATGATACAACTATTTGAACTCTCCGGAATGCGTGAGGTATCACTCCGCATTTGAAGGCGAATAGGGGATTTGGCCGTTTTTGCATAAGGCTCTTTCTGACCGAACTATTTTCTAACGCTTCAGTCAAATAAAACACAGATTTGTTGAGTTGCATTAGCTCGTAAAATCAGTCATTCTATTCATTTTGTGCTCCAATTTCTTGCGAAACTACAAACCTGATATCGAAACTTGGCTGATTTGAAAACGCCTTCAATTGCGGCCTGATACCTCACGCATTCGGGAGAGTTCAAATAGTTGTATCATTGCGCCTTAGAATTGCTACGGAAGATTAAAATGGAAGTAGCCTTCATGAACGCTGGGCTTGTCGATTTCCTTTGACATTTTTGCAGTGGTGAATGCACAGCTGAAGTACGCTCCAGCTAGAATTGTAGTCAGCAAATGGGTGGTTTTTATAGTAGGATTAAAAATAAACAAGTGGTACGGAATAAAACATAATAATAGGAACTTTGCAAAACGATATTCCGGGTATCGGAACTTGGCTGATTTGAAAACGCCTTCAAATGCGAAGCGGTCACAGGATGTACCCCCTAGTGATGAACACTGGAAATAAAAAGTCTCATAGATCCGAAGTCCTGACTCTTAAAAAATTTGACGAGAAAAAGGACTTTGTTTGTGCTTGTTTAAATCGGATTTGTGCTTGAACAGAGAGCCAAGCCTCTTTATAATCCGAGCGGACACCCTATTGATTCAAGCAAAAATCCGATTGAATCTCCAAATCGAGAGTATTTTTTCTTGTCAATTTGTTTAAGAGTCTGGACTCTGGATCCAAGAGCCTTTTTTCCAGCGAATGAAATACTCAACAAAAGGAAAAAAATTGGAATGATTCAAGAATACAATCTTTTATGGGAGTTAAATTCAATTCATCTCATGGATCAACTGAACACTCAAAATCTGACATTTCCGTGTCCAAGTGGAGTCGGAGGAGGAGGGGGGGATTAAAGGCAAAATACGTGGTCGAAGCATTTTTCAATCATAAAATTCTAAGAAAAATGTAGGAGGATATGTAATGCAGCAAATAAAACAATTCCAAACAAATTAAAATGAGATATAACCAAACAATATGGAAAGACACAGAGAAGAAATAATTCTCTTTAAAATGAGAGAGAAAAAAATTAGGTGTGGCATTATGTAACGTGCCCTGAATCCCCTCCCTCAAAACGCACCTGAAACCAGCGCTATACGTTTTTTATAAACGACCCCTTAACATAGACCATGGCAAATCACTGAAACCTACAGCATTTCGACGATGAAACTGCAGGAATGTACTCCTCATTTGCGGTGTTTCAAAATGTCCGCCTCGACTTTATTTTATCAAGGAGAACAAACCAAAGCTATTGCTTCAGACTTTCATAGATTATTTTTCACCGAGTGGTAAAATCAACTTCCTGATAGTTTTCGGAAAATGAGGTTTAATTTTGTTTCATGTAAAAAAATAACTTATGCAGGAAGTTCCTGTAGTTTTTAAGGACACCTAAATAAACTGCATTTAACCGAGGGGAGCAATCTCGCTTCAGTATTTTCAAAATCGTGCAAAAATGGTGAATATATCGATGGCTCAAATGCGAAACCACCTATCTCCATGGTGGTGCTTCAAAATTTCTGCTTTTATTTTATTTTTTCGAAGAGAAGTAAGTCAACTATGTAATTTGAAATTTCTGCAGAGCATTCTGTTAATAAAGGAGAGAAATCGAAGGAAGTTTTCAAGATATTAAGTTGCCTGGTTTTTCGATGAAAATATAAAGTATGACAGGAAGTCTGCAACGTTGCAAACGGAGATATCGACGGTGTAAGTCGGCAATCACATAACTCGTTTGCGGTGTCTGAAAATCTTCGCCTCTATGTTATTTTTTTGAAAGCGAACAAATTGACATCATTCCTTGAAGTTTATGCAGAATTTTCTTCGCACAGAGAAGAAATATCACGGAAGTTTTAAAGAATTGCTGTTGAGTAGTTCTCCGTTTAAAAAATAAAGTATGACAGGAAGTCTGTGTCTGTGACGTCACAAACCGAGTTATGTGATTGCCGAGTTACACCGTCGATTTGCTAAATACAATCCTAGCTTGACCACACTTACAACTATGCGGTCAAAACTGCAAAACTGGTAAAGGGAAACCGACAACGCCAGCAGTGCAGGCTATACTTCTACATATATTAATCCTCCGTCGCAATGCTAAGGCGCGACGATACAACTATTCGTACTCTCCGGAATGCGGGAGGTATCGCGCCGAAATTGAAGGCGTTTTCGAAATTGCCAACTTTCCAAATCGAATTTCTCGTATCACATCAATAGGGTGGCTACATAAACTGGCTGGCAAAGAATAAGTACATTTATAGCACTGTCTCGGTGCCTTTCCAAAAAATTCAGTACCTCTGAATCAGGAAAATTTAGTATGCTGTTTCGGTACCTTTAAGTTGATTGTAGATTTGAGTTCCTGTTATTTAGTTATATTTCTTACCGCTTTCTTAATTTTAATTATTCTTTAGAAATTATCCATCTGCCTAAATACAATCCTGTAGCTTGATTACACTTAAGCTATGCGGTCAAAACTCCAGTAGCGGCGAAAGACAACCGACAACGCCAGCGGTGGAGGCTACTGCAATATAAATCTTCCATCGCAATGCTAAGGCGCGACGATACAACTATTCGTACTTTCCGGAATGCGGGAGGTATCGCGCCGAAATTGAAGGCGTTTTCGAAACTGCCAACTTTCCAATTCCAAGTCTGCGACGTCGCAAACCGAGTTATGTGATTGCCGATTTACACCGTCGATATGTGGTTACCCACTGGGCATCGATTTTTTTACCGTAGTAAAATTTTTACGATAGCTTTCCTTTAAAATTAAACATTACTTGGCAACTTGGCAAGAAAAAAATTCAGATAAAGATGAGAATGCAAGATTTTACAACACCGTGATCGAGTTGGATCCTTTTCGTTTAATGTGATCCGCAAATACTGCATGATTTGAGGTATGTAGCATACATCTAAAAGCATAAATCGACAGTGTAAGTCCGCAACCACGTATTTCGTTGGTGGTGTTTGAAAATCATCGCTCCTATTTTATTTTATTATTTTTTTTAGGGAGAACAAATCGACATCATTTCTTGAATTTTCTGCAGAATTTTCTTCGCAAAGTTAAAACAATCACGGAGGTTTTCAAGAATTGACTTGGAGCAGTTTTTCATTTAAAAAATAAAGTTTGATAGGAAGTCTGCAACGTCGTAAACCGAGATATGTGGTTGCGGACAAACACCGTCGAAAAGAAATGCGTGATAAGGCTTCCTTCCAATACTGCCGTGCTAAGAAAAAACGCCGTATGAGCCTTTAGGCGTTGCAAATTTCTCCTGACAAATTTCTAATATCCAGGACAATTTTTGAATATTTGTCTAACGATTTCTCAGATAATTTTGTTTGTAATTTGATCTAAATCTATCGAAAATTTCAAGGAAAAAAATTCATAATTTTCCTCATGAATCAACATTTTATTGGAGGAAATTTGGCAACTCTCGAATGATCATACGACGTTCTTCCTTAGCACGGCAGAATAAGCGTCCTATTAAAAAAATCGCTGAAACTCAAGAGTTGAGGAGTAGAGTTCCAAGGTGTTCGCTGGTAGATTTGGCAACAGGGGCAAATGGACAAATCTCATCCTGTTAGGCGGGGTGAGGGTGTGTGTGTTTGTGTGCGAGCGAGAAGCTTTCTCGTTCTTTCAGACAGACGCTAAAAATTGGCGGGAAGAAAATTCGAGAGACCGAATCAGGGGAGAGGCGCGTCAGACAGAAGCGATAGTAGCGGGGTGGGGGGCGAGCGCTGCCTCGAGCCATCCACCTCAAGAGAGCCCGCCGGTCAGTTTGCCGAAAACGAAGCACCTGCAAGGTTCACGCGCTGCAAATCTGTCACGTCCGGTCCGTGGTATATTGTTCTGTCTCAACTCGCTTTCCTTTAATAATTTCGGTCATTAATTTCATTCAAGCAGTGCTCCTGTCTTACGAGTGACGATTGTCTTAATATCAGTGCAAGTTTCTATCGTCTCTTCGAAGATTGTGTGAACCTTACGACCAATTTGCACTCGGCAAGGGTGAAGGATCAAAGATGGCCGCAAACGTATCCTTCCTGTCTCTCGTCTGATCGGTTGAAGTTATTCGTTCTCGCGTTGTGCAAGTGAACTTCTCGCGAACATTCGTTCAAAGTTTCCGTGGACTGATTCGAATTCAATGAGGACCATTCTCGAAAATGGAGATACTCTAGATTCGGGAGTATCGAAAACGGCGTGGACTCGGTTTTCCTCTCATCGGTTGGAGTGATTTCGTTTCGCACTACGCGTGTGGCCCTCTCTCGATTTTGTGTCGAATGTTTTCGTGGACTTGATTTCGGATTCGACACTTTGTTGCCTTCTCATTCAAAAGAAAGCCGCTAAGATCTAGGTTTTTCTTTCTTGTGATCCATACTGTGTTCGGCTGAGTGACGAGAATTTGCCTGCTGGTGTTACGTTCGAGTTGAACCGCGTGGATTTTTGAACCTCCGAGGTTCTGTGCGCCCTTGCTCAAAGCTCAGACATTTCTATTTGTCTCGCATTTTCATTTCATCGGTTTCGGTTCTCTCGTAATTCGTCTGATATGTGTGAACTTTTCGCGGTGGTTTCGAGGAATTCAACGATTCCTTTCGATGGTCGCGGACAGTTTCGGTTCTCGCGTTTTCGGATTCGATTGTACTTGTGTTTTCGCGTCGTGTGAAACCGTGATTCAGTGATCGTGCGTTTTGTGTGTCCTGTTTTTCATCTAGTGGGACGAGTCTCGGGAGTTGTGTCGATGATTTTTCTGGAATATTCTGCCCAATTAAGCTATCTTCGTCTGGTTGGTGAGGCTCTCTGGTCAGGTCTGAAAACATAAATTATTTATTCTATTCTGATTTCAATTCTGTCATAACATGTTGCGTTTCTCTACACTGATTTTTGATTTATGGTTACTTATTGGGTTGTGCACTCAAAGAGTGCGGTGTTGTATCCCAAAGAGGAAATGAAAAGTCGGCTTTAGTTGTCTAGAAATTTCAGTCACCTCTAGTTTAAGGTATTTGTCGAATTGTGATCACAATTCTGTATCATTTATCTATTAATTTTTCTTTCACTGGATACATTTTATTCAGGAGGAACTCGGACATGAGCTACGTCGTGCATTTACAGGTACACTTGTGGATCTTAGGGCTCATTTAAGAGTGGATGTTGTTCCTTTTGATTATGTTAATACGTCAAATTATCTACATGTTTTCAGTTATTATTTGCTGTCTGTTCATAGTTTTCTTTTCCAAAATTCCTCGAATGAGCAGGAGCTAGGTAGTTATTTCTAAATTTGAAGACTGCTGGTGAGTGTTAGGAGAGGGAGGTTTTGATTTTTTTTAAAATTTTATCCTACAGTTTTTACTCTATTTGTGTGTTCTGAATTGAAGTAAATCTTCACGAAAAATCCCCCAATAGTCCATCTCCCTCTCTCTTAGTAACTCTATGAAAATTTGTTTAATGAAGTCATCAATACAGGTCATAGTGTGAGCTACAATGTTTTCATTTGTATCATATTTTCTCCTCAAGAGTTTCATGTTGTTTCTAAGTACCTTTCCTATTTAGTTCGAATTTTTCAAGAGGATACTTACAAGTAGCGTTAAGTTAGAATACAATTTTTGCTCCTCTCTGCCCATCACGCTCTGATTTATTATTTGAGAATTACTCAATTGAACGACTAGAAATTTGAGATTTCGCAAAGATTATAAAACGTATCAATTTTTAAAATCTAGAAAGACACCTCCCCCCCCCCCCTCCCGGAGCCAGGGGTAAAAGCCAGAGGGACTTCTTGTTTTTATTTTTTTTCAACTATTTAGAGTGTCCTTTTTCCCTGGGAAGTGTCTAATGGACAAAATTGAAGAGAGAGACGAAGGATGGATGTAAGAAAGAGAGAAGAAGAAGGACAGATTTAAAGAGAGAAGGATAGATTTGAGAAAGAGAGAAGAAGAAAGACAGATGTAAGAATGAAGAGAGAAGAAGAATTGATGTAAGGATGAAGAGAGAAGAAGGATAGGTGTAAGGAAGAGAGAAGAAGAAGGATAGATGTACGTGAAGAAGAGAGAGAGCAAACATCCACATATCTGAGATTTATTTTTTTTAAAAACCACTTCAAGCGTCCTTTTACCCTGGGAAGGGTCCAACAGACAAAATTTTAGAGAGAAGAAGTACTTAGAATCGATGTACGAGAGAGAGAAAGCGAACACCCATATATTTGAGACTTAAACGTTGGAACTTGATTGTATCGACATATTGCAAATTTTCACTTAAACTAAGTAACTACTTTAATCATGTGACGGACGTGTGTCCGTGGTTTTTTCCCTTAAATTTTAGTCATATCATGATAGCAATTCACCACGAATTTTAAAATGAATTCAGCAACGTTGCTATGAGATTAAGTCCCTCTGGCTCTCGCCCCTTCGATACATATTGCCATTCCTATCCTTCAGTTTGCTCCACGCCTTTTGCAGTATTCCCGCTCTAAGGAAAAACGTCATATGAGCATTCGAATGTTGCCAAATTTCCTCTCAGTAAATATTTATTCTTGAGAAAAGTTGTGAATATTTTTCTATGAAATTTTCAGAGGCTTTAAGTAATCAAATTTGAATCGAAATTTTTTACAAAACTGGAGGAAGACTATCAAAAGTTTCCCGAAATTTCGTGAGTTGTTAAAGGAAATGTGGCAATGACTGAAGGCTCATACGGCGTTCTTCTTTAGCACGTCAGAGTAGGTGCCAAATTTTCCTACTTGTCGCCTCGCAGTGGCTTTACATTGGGAAATTAACTTATCAGGAATTTTGTGCAACAATGAAGCCTAAGTTTAAATTTATCTGTCGATTCATTTTTCTTGAGGAAGGACCACCCGCCACAGAGTTGGGAAGAAATTATTCAGAAATTATTTGGTCAATTAGCAACGTCCGATCAATCGGCCGAAAGCCGATTTATCTATCTCATCAGGTATAGAATTCTGAGAACCGAGGGTCTAGTCAGATTTGCCGCGCAATTTCAGTCCAACAGAGGAAAGATACTCGAGGAGGTAGATAGTGAGAGAGTGACCGGGAGGGAGGGGGGCGCATTGACAGAGCTGTGAAGAAAACCGGGGAAATGAAGAGAGATAAGCGTACTTTGGGTGGCTACGTTCCGTCCCTTTCAGCAGGATGTTGTCTCGCCGCGCCACCAACAGACTCTCGCATGGCGACAGTCAGTCGCCAGCCTCAGCTTCTTCCACCGAAATCACTCCTGAATGATTTCACGGAGCAGATTATGATTGTAACCCTTCGTTGATTCCACTTTTTCCCCCTCAGTCGTCTGAAACTATGATCATTCTACGAACTCCCCCCCCCTCCTTCCCCGGCCCGGGCCATGCCTCCTTTCCCGCGTAAAACGATTCCTCTTTGAGAGACGCGTGTTCGCCGCAGGTGTTTCGCTTTTCCTGGGATTTTGCAGTAATTTCGACTGAATACTGTGTTTCTTTTTCTTTATTGCTTCCCTCTTTTTTTCGATTCAGTCAGGAGCCGTTCAAGTATTAAGCACTAAGACATTTTGGCCGACTCTTTGACCTTCTCACCTCCTCCTTTTTGAACCACGCTAAATTGGCCAAGCCCCCCCCCCCCCTTGAAATATGTAAGAATGACCAGGCAGCCCCCCCCCCCCTTTAAATTTTTAGGAAGTAAAGGAGATAACCGGAAGAGGACTATTTAATAGTTGAATGATATTGTTTTTTTTCCATTTGAGATGAGAGTTTTTAATAGAAAAATTTCTGACCAGCGAAAGGCTGTGATATTTTAATATTTTATTAATTTGAGATGAGAAGCTTGCGTAGGACTGGACTCGATAGCCTCCCCCCCCCCCCCCTCTTTGAAGTATGTAAGATGTGACCAGCCCCCCCTCCCATTTCTTAGAAAGTAACGGAGAAAACCGAAAGAGACTTACCTGTGTTGAATAATATTGTTTTTTTCCATTTGAGATGAGATGAGATGAGAGTTTTTAACAGAAAAATTTCTGACTCAGTGAGTGCTGTAATATTTTATAATATTTATTAATTTGAGATGAGAAGCTTTCGTAAGACTGGACAGCCCCCCCCCCCTCCCTCCTCTCGTAACGCCTGAAAGCGCAAGGATAGATCCACCCTTTTCCCACGTATGTAAGGTGACTTGATGACCGCTAGATTTTGTGGCAGAACAACATGCGATATGTCCCATCCATTAGTTTCATGTTCTCAGTTATTTGTCATGTTTATCGAATTTTGAAATTGCGTTTCTGTTGTCACGAGACTAAAGAATTCACTTAAACATTTGACAAACAAATTCAACGTAATAAAGGTAGCTGTATAGAATGCGAGTTTTCTGCTCTCGAATTCGATATTTTTCCCTCTAATGAAACTCTGCCTTTATTACGCTGAATTGGTTTGTCTTTGGCGAGTGATTTCTCTAGTCTCGGGACAACAGCAATGCGTTCTCAAAATTCGATAAAAATGACAAGTGGCTAAATAGATGAGAACTAATCGATGCGATATATTGCATGTCGTTCTGACATAAAATATGGCGGTCATCGAATCACCTTATGTAGCGTACGCAATAATTGAGCGGCTCTTTATGGAGCATCTACTCCCGAAATGGCCCACATTTTGCAAGTAGGAACTACAATTTCTGGATTATTTCAGAATCAGCATATGTGCCACTGGTTCCCCTATGCACATAGGTGTTTTTACCTCTAAGCCTGAAATATTAGTTCTTTATTGCCAAATGCAGTCCAAATTTGAATTTCAAGTGACATTCATCTGTGTATCTAATTGTTTTCGATTTATGAAAACACAGAATCAATGATACAAAATACATCAGTGTGTGGTACAACAGATACTGAGTTAGGGTTTTAGGTATTTGCTTGTTCAAATGATTAGATTACTCATTTGACTGACCTAGTCCAAAAATGTTTGCAAAATTTTTTCAACATGAGAGTAAGTATCGGATGTTTTTTTACTCAACGTAAGCAAAGCTAATTTTAATGATTAATCCCCTGACCGTCATTTAGAACGAGAACGACTCTCTAAAACATTCCCTCTCCTCCCTCTTCTTAACACTCACTTGGCAGACATTAGGGTTATTTTTGCAGCAAATTATGATAATCTTCTGAAAATCGTCTCTAACCATTCACACTTCTTACCTCGAGTAAGGTTAGGTTAGGTTAGGTTAGTTATGTTATGTTATGTTATGTTATGTTATGTTATGTTATCATCTCCTCTATCATCTCTATCCATTCACACTTCTTGCCTTCAGTTCCTTCATCATCTCTATCCATCAATACTTCTTGCCTTCAGCTCCTTCCTAACTTCTATCCATAAATACTTCTCACCTTCAGCTCCTTCCTAACTTCTATCCATAAATACCTCTTGCCTTCAGCTCCTACATTATTTCTATCTTTGCATGCTTCTTGCTCTTCCAACTTCTCTTGCTTCCCTCTCATCTTTAGGTAACAAGGTAAGTAACTTAGGTAAGTATATTTTGTTTATTTTCTTTAATTTAATATAATTTTTCTCTCCCATCTTTAGGTAAGAAGGTAAGTAACACAGGTAAGTATATTTTGTTTACATTTTATTTGTTCTTTAATTTAATTTAATATCGTTTTTCTCACGCAGGTGCGTCCACACAGTTCGCCCGACGGCCGGACGAGCGCTCCGCCGAGCAGTCCGCCGGACGCTCGGTCTCCGGACAGAGCGTCCGGGAGGCTGTTCGACGTATCGCTCATCCGACGGTCAGACGAACCGCGTGGACTCACCGTTGACTCCAAGGCTCTCGTTACACGAGCATGTGTCCGATCGGACCCCCGTCCGAGTGGAGGTCATCAACGCTCACCGGTGCTCATCGGTGAGCGGTGGTGCGCTCCACTCGGACGGGGATCCCTTCGAGATTCGCTCGTGCAACGATTGCCTCGGGTAACCTGTGTCCATGCGGCAGTCGATTCCTAGGGTTTCAGGCACCGTCACAGGGTCGGAGCCCGCAGGTCCGGGCGCGATCTGCGGACGGACCCCTCGCCGGAGCTGGCCGAGCGGCGATCGTTGTTGCGGCGCTACGACCGCGAGAGCAAGTCGCGGCGACAGCGGAACTATCCTGGGGCCTAAGCCCTGGATACACGTTCCAAGTGACGCTCCGAAGTGGTGGCTGTCTGGCCTAGTGTCGGCATGGGTCTGCCGAAGCAGAGCGCGGGGCGCTCTGCTTCGATGGGATCCATGTCGAGACTCGGCTAAGCAGCCATCACCTCGGAGTTTCACTTCGAACGTGTGTCTAGGGCGTGCAGCTGGGTTTCTACGATCGACACGGGCCCGTCGAATCGGGTCCCCGATGCGACGATGCGATCGTGTTGCCGATCAAAATTAAGTGGTGCCTCTACTTTTTGTCATAAGATACCCTGTAATACCCTGCTTCAGTGGTGTCATGAAGGGGGGGGGGGGGACGCTGGCTCCGAAATTTTCAGTTTTTTCCCGCTCGCATGGGAACGGAGGCGCAATTACTCTTCGCTTCCGGATATATTTAAAAAAAAAAGCGGGAAAGTTATCGAGGCCTTCAAAAAAAAACACAAGGAAGAGGGCGCTACCCCCTCCCAGAGGCGGACTGGCCCTAACCAGAGGGCCATCGCCCTCTAATCGTTAACGGAGAGGGCTCCGCTAGGAGTCATTATGACATAATTTTTATGGCCCCACCGGAACTCCCCCTGGATTTTTTCAAAGAATATCATAGGAGGCCCTTCAGCGCCCCTTCTAAACTTTCCCCTTTTATATGAGAAGAGGCCAATTTTTCGAAGAATATCATAGGAGGTCCTTCAGCGCCTCTTATAAACTTTCCCCTTTTATATGAGAAGAGGCCAATTTTTCGAAGAATATCATAGGAGGTCCTTCAACGCCTCTTCTAAACTTTCCCCTTTTATATGAGAAGAGGCCAATTTTTCGAAGAATATCATAGGAGGCCTTCAGCGCCTCTCCTAAACTTTCCCCTTTTATATGAGGAGAGGCCTCCATTCTCATTTCGGTTCGGTGTGTTACGCACTTGTCCAAGGTATAAAGAAACTTCGCCCCCCCCCCCCCCCCAAAAACATATATTTAAAAAAAAAGAAAAAAGTAAGACAAACTTAGAGGCACCTATGAATTTTGATCGGCACCTCTCAGTAGTTGCATGGATGACCCATTTCGATGCGCTCATTTCGATCGTGGAAACCGAGCTTAGAGAGAGCTCACCTCAAGGCCCCTCTTTGAAATCAAACTTATAGCTCACCTCGAGTCCCTGTGCCTAGGCACCCACTATGACCATACCTAGGGGAGAACCGGGTAAAGAGAGACTGGGGTAATGGGAGACTTTTGCTCCTGCTGCTACCCATTTGAGATTTAAGTAATGAAACAAGAAGGAATGAACTCTTGGTCCATTTCTAAGTTCTTGTACAAATTCCGAACCGTATCGGACGACAGCAGACCGCGGAAAGTGCGCATGTAAACATAACCTCTCTTTTGAACTGCGTTTTTAAGTTCGTTCCGTGCCGCAGTTTTCGTGGATTCTGGAAAGTAAATTTTACTCAAAAAAAAAAAAAAAAATTATACCATTTTGTAGCTTAGGATATGTACTACATGGCTATATTTTTGGTTTATGCTTTTTACAAATTTACAAGTCTGGCAGCAAAAGTCTCTCTCCATCCTGGGTCATACTTTTTCCCATGTCATTTTTTTTCTCCAGGATAATGAGAGATTTTCAGTTTCGATTCGTTTCACTGGAAAAAAACATAATTGAAAGACAACAGAAACAAGATTCAAGGCTTCCAAATTCAAAGTGGGTATATGAGTCCTGCTCCAGAAAACGAATGAAATTTTGAACTATCTCATCTCCCTCCCCCACACATCCAACTAGGTACCTAAGTAATGTTCTAGATAAATATAACCTGGAGACAAGTGTCAAAATGCCAGCTAAGCAGGCAAATATTCCTCTAACATCAGAATAGATCAGGAAAAAATCCAATTTTTTAACTGGTACCTACCCTGAAACCACTCCACCGGTCAATTTTATCTTAATTTCAAAGCCGAAATGTTCTCTTAAGCAATTTTTTAATGCTTAATTTCATTATATACTGTTAAGACCATATTTAAGGTCTATTTTTGCGATTATTTATCCCTCTAATAAAAATTTGAATTTTCACTTTTTGAATTGAACTTGTGAACTTCCCGCAGTCCAATTTCAAAACCCCGTAACTCATTCACATTTTATCCGATTGACCTGAAATTTGAAATGGTAATCAAACTCTATCAGTAGAACACTCTCATTGCCCTGCCATATTTTTCCTGTGCAATATAAGAGGCAATCCAGACCACGTCTCTCTTTACTCCGTAATGGTAAAGAGAGACATGAAAAATGGGGAGAAAGAAAAAAATTTAAAAAAACACTTTCTATTGCAGTGATAGAGATGAAACTGTGGGTAATAAGTTCTCATGGGGTAACTAATGTACCCTGATTTTCTCAATTTTTAATCTCAATAACAGGGAGCTCAGAAATAGTGGGGTAGGTCTCTCTTTACCCTGTTGGTCTCTCATTACCCGGTTCTCCTACATTAGAAAAACTTCAGAAAAATAAAAAAACAAAACAAAAAAAAAACAAAAAAAAAAAAAAAATCAGGAGGCTCGTGGGCCCGCATCGCGGGGTCTACATTTACGACATTGACCCTTGAATATTTCAATTTTCGCAAAGTTTCTTCTCGGCGGCAATCTTTCTTAAGTTTAGCCATCTATTACTCTGGATGAATTTGTGGCGAACAAAGACCCATGACTTAGCAAAGTAGGTCGCTTTTTAGTTTTTTCCTTCGTGAACTTAGGGGGGTTAGCATCATGGGAACATTTCTAGAGGGTATGGGGTAAAATTTTATTTTCTCATCCCCCTTCTTTCTAAAATCCAA
This sequence comes from Bemisia tabaci, assembly GCF_918797505.1. Taxonomy (NCBI): domain Eukaryota; kingdom Metazoa; phylum Arthropoda; class Insecta; order Hemiptera; family Aleyrodidae; genus Bemisia; species Bemisia tabaci. Next base: position 32,102,989 of record NC_092802.1, read on the forward strand.
GAGTTTATTTAGGTTGGTTTTGACTCTGAACGTTCTAATGGTTTACGCATTTTTTCGCAAGTGCTCGTGTTTTACGGTTTTTTTCTTCCGCACCGCAGTTTTAATTTTTCGTTTAACATGCAACTCAAATGTTCGTTACGGATCAACTCTTCGTAATTTTTTTCAGCAGATTATAGGCTAATATTTTCTCAGCATATTATACAGGCTAACAATAAGACTGTTTGTCCTAGTTCAAAAATGGTCTTTTACTGAAATGGACTAGCTTCAGTGTTATTTTCCTAATAAATTTAACAAGGAACAGGCATTCAGGCTTTGTAGGTCGTTCTCACGTATTTTGTACTTACATATTTAGTTTACCACTGTCTGGAATTTGTATGTAGGCCACTAAAATTTCGGGGGAGCAATTATAGTCAGACAGTTTATACTCTTTTTCCTGTGCATAAGATTAGCTATTCCACTATTCTAAGGAAAAAGGCACTATGAACATTCAAATGTTGCCTGGTTCCATCCAAAAAAACACTTATTTTTGAAATGAGTTATAAATATAACTCCCTGATATATTTTGGATTTAATTTCGATTAAAATTCTCTGAAAAATTGAGGAAAAAATTCACCACTTTCCCTCTGATATTGTATATTATCAAAAGAAATCTGGCAACGTCGGAAGTTTCATACTGCCTTTTTCCTTAGCATGCCAGTATTGGCCCTCACTGCGTGGCCGAAATCGCTGTACTGTGTGCAGGCAGAGACGAAACAGGCAGTGAGGGATATTATGCAAGGAAATATGAGTAGGACGTAATTTAGTCACTGAAAAAATCACAATGGGAAAAAAAACATTGGACCTAGAGTCCAGACTCTTGAAAACATTGACAAGAAAAAATACTCTTGATTCGATCGGATTTTTGCTTGAATCAAAACGAAGTCCGCTTAAAGTAAGAGCGGGCTTGGCTCTTGAGTTAAGCTAGATTCTGATTGAATCAAGAGTACCTACTTTTTCTTGTCGATGTTTTTTAGAGTCTGGACTCTAGATCCAATGTGTTTTTTTCCAGTGATAATTAATTTCAACAGGTTTCCCTCGGAGGACAAATTTCCCTTTGAAATTGTATATCATCTAAAGAAATCCGACAACGTCCAAGGCTCATACGGTCCTTTTCTTTAGCATTCCAGTATTGACCCTCACTGCCTGGTCGAAATCGCTGTACTGTGTGCAGGCAGAGACGAAACAGGCAGTGAGGGCTATTCAGCAAGTTGATATATGAGTAGGACCTAATTCAGTTACTGAAAAAATCAGATTCAATTTTAAAAATTTTCCCTCAGAGGACACATTTCCCCATTGGCGGATCCAGCAGTTTGGCAGCGTTGTTTTTTCTCCATTTAAACCTTTGGAAATTTATCGATTCTTAGAGGGGTCAGGTACTCCGACAAAAATCGATTCTTTAACATAGGTCTAAATGGAGGAAATCGGGTGTTGCCAAATTGTTCGATCCGCCTTTGCATTTCCCTCTAAAATTGTATATCATCAAAATAAATCTGGCAACGTCCAATATTTATACGGTCCTTTTTCTTAGCATTCCAGTATTGACCCTCACTGCCTGGTCGAAATCGCTGTACTTTGTGAAGGCAGAGACGAAACAGGCAGTGAAGGCAATTAAGCAAGTAAATGTGAGTAGGACATAAGTCACTGAATAAATCTGATTTCAAAAGTATTTTCGCTGCATTTAGCTGCATCTCAGGCACAGTAAGATACGCTGTTTGCTTGAAGATTGTGGCGTGTCCGTTGACTCCATCGAGGTTAACGCTGAAGAGGAGAAAAAATTTCTCACTACTTATACTACTTAAATGTCGTTTTCAGTGCCAACGGTAGTATGGTCAATACTTACACACTGGGGGAAAAAAAAACACATTGGATCTAGAGTCCAGACTCTTAAAAACATCGACAAGAAAAAATACTCTTGATTCAATCAGATTTAAGCTTAAATCAAGAACCCAGCCTCTTAATTTGAGCGGATTTCGTTTTGATTTAAGCTTAAATCTGATCGAATCAAGAGTATTTTTTCTTGTCAATGTTTTCAAGAGTCTGGACTCTAGATCCAATGTGTTTCTTTTTTCCAGTGCATCTTAACAGTAACGAGAGCCCCTTAGAATTTTGCAATATTTTCTTTTATGTTGGATGAGTCCAATGAATATTGATACAGGTCGTTTACTTACCACATCTTGCGCAGCGACTGGGATTGTTGGAATTGCCTAACCGTCCGGGGCTGTCGGCGGAATTTTTTACCAAGTTTCTCGCGTTTCCACGCAGATTCTGGGGTTACTCATTCTCATGCTATGTTTTTGGCGCTATAAAACCCAGTTATACCCAAAACCCGTTAGGATCTTTATTGAATGCAGACTTGCAAGCCGAGAGTAAACTTCCTCGATGGCTGTCGAGTGTCTGTCGTTTACCAATATTCTTAACTTTTTCCTGACATTGTTTGATTTTTTGGTAAACCGCTGCAAGTAAAACTCTCTCGAAAGTAAAACAGTGCTTTACCAAAAAATAACAAAAAATTACTTGAAAAATTCAAAAATATTGGTAAAAAATACAGACGTCCTTCGCATACATTGTTGCCCATTATGCTTCCAGTCAGGGACCGGACGGACCTGCCTGTGTTACCTATCTCTAGTTCAAAAATGTTTTGTTTTTAATTGTTTTCCTTTGTTTTTCTTTTTTTTACAATTTTTTTCTCCTGTTTTTTGTTTTTTTTTATCCTGACGCTTAAGTTCTGTCCATTGTAAAAAGATCGAATTTTGCTCAATAACACGTTTGCGACTTAAATTATCTTTTTGCGCATCCATTAAAAAAAAGGCTTTGGCTCAAGCATGTTTGTTGATCCTTGAATTTACCATCAAGATTTTTTTTCATCTTGATTTAAGCTGAATTTCTCGAGAGGGAGGGGGGGGGGAGGAAGCTTGGACTAAGCATAAATTTAGCTTTAATGATGAAGCGGCATCACGCTGGGTTCAAGGAAAAATATTTCTTGGCGGCAAATTTAAGATTTTTTGCAGTGCATGTATTCAAAATTCTGCGCTATTGTGTTTCTGTAAATTCTGTAACTCCACGAACAGTCGCACCTAAATGCGTTTTTTATGTGTCGCCGAAGACACCATTATTACTGCCTAACCGCCAGGGGCTGTCGGCGGAACTTATCTCGCGAAATCCAAGTAAATTTTTCAGTGAATTTCCAGACCAACTTGAAAGGTATTTTCACGCGCTACCATTGCAACGTTTTTTGTGACAATTAAAGACACAAATGCTCCACAGTTTCTTTATGGTCATGTTCTTATTGCCAAGACTATTCAAGTGAAAATCTGATACTTGCCTTAATGTCTTCAGCATGACTTTCCTGTCTCAAGAAATCAGCATTTACTGAAAGATCCCGCATAATACGGGTTGGGGGGGGGGGGGGAGGTTGGATGTAAAATAGCGTGCATTTTGTGCTTGTTGATTTTCACTGGAGTAAAAAAAAAAAGACCCTCTTAAGTACTAAATGGAAACTCATACCTTTTTAGTCATTAATTTTTTTTATTTTTTTTTTTTTCGTGGGGAGTTTCAACGTCCCGACATTTAGAGTGATTTCGCGGAACGTCAAACTATACAATAAAATGACGTTACAATTTTTTACTGTACAGCTCATTCTCACGATTTTTGTAGCAACACTGATTTTGTTTGTTCTTTGCGACTGTTTAAAGTTAGAAAGTGTTGGTTTGCGTTTTGTTGTTGTTGGTTTTTTTTTTTTTTTTTTTTTTTTTTTTTTTTTTAAGTTTGTTCTTTCAGGTACTTTCATCGTGAATCCCTTTCTCTCGCCGGGTCGAATTTTCAGCTTTTCCTCAAGTTGCTGAGCTCCAGCCGCTGGGCTTTGGCCCCCACAAAATGTTTTCAGGCACGCTAATGGCTGACTAAAATATCGACTAACTCTTCGACGCACTGCGTTTCCTATCCAATGAAACGTTTATCCATCGCAGCAGTTTCATCTCTTTCGAGTGGTCTAATCAGGATCAAGTCACAAGGATGAAGAAAATTTAAAGTCTCTGCTTTTACTCATCCATGATCGGCTGTATTCACCCTCTAAAATTGAAAATGGAAAAAGTATTTGAACTTAAGTATTCACAACTCAAGTTATTTACTAAAGTGCGCAATGTTAATTGCGTCACGCGTTGTTTACTTACGAAACTCATCATGTCTTTTAAGAAACTTGACTCATTTGACGTGTGACTGATACATCATTCAAGATGTCAAGGACAGTAACCCCTTACTTCCACAACCACACGATAGTTAATCCACTTTTGGAATAAAGTTGAACTCCCGTGTTCTACTTGCACCGCATCATCAGTATTTTGGTGCAATTTTTTTTCAAATTGCGAACAGTTCCTGATGAACACTCAATATAAATGACATGATTCTTGTTTTCAAGCAACATTATGGTCATTTGTTCAAAGGCAGAGTGCTTTACACGAACTACATCACTGATGTTTTGGAGCGACTTTTATGCTCTTACGGCTCTAAAAATTTTGGTTGAGCGCTTATCGTGAATCACATTACTGGTATATTTGCCAATATTTTTTTTGCTGCACCAATGAAAACAAGTTTCGATCCTATGAAATTGCCGACATTCTTCAAAGATTACCCTCGCTTGGCTCAAGTTCCGAAATATCGCCCAGAACTTCAGACCTCTTATGACCTTTAGTAATAGCGTCGATGCATACGATGGTCTCTACCGCAAGTTGATGGTACGACGGAGAGTCCAGAGTTACAAAACGATCCAACGTCTGCGTTTCACAGCCGGTATGCCGGGGATCAGCTCGGCAATCGCCGAACGCATCAGACAGGATTGTAACTCCAGCAAGAAGAAAAATCATTTCAGGTATCAAAACCACAAGAGTTGGCACCTGCAGATTTCCGAACGAAGTGCTTCGAACATCTCAGCATTTAGAAATCTATAGAGTTTCAATGTTGAAGTCAAACTTTCGACTGTTTATGAGGTCTACGACGAATTCATCCTCAGTGCCGCAAAATTTACAGCATTAAAGTTCAAGAAGCTACCTGTATTTTGCCTAATGAAGTGAGCTTACTGTCTGAAAATGTGCACTCTGCTTCAAGCGCTCAACAGGTATGAGCGCATACCTGAAGAAGTAGATCTGGAAGTATATCTCCGTAGTTGAAGGCGCCCCAAGTTATGCATGCCGAGCGCACACCTGAAGAAGTAACTCTGGAAGTATATCTCCATAGTTGAAGGCGTCCCAAGCTATGCATGCCAGCGTGATGATATCATGTCCCTCGGGCAATGAGTCAAATCTGCGACATCAGCGTTTCCAGCCCGTCGCGACTTTTCAGTTTGGAGATTATTGCCGCTCAGCTACCGTATGGCCTTATCTTGAAAATGTTCCACCTACCATCAAATTGCTGAGTACAAACTATTCTCGAGTCTTGACTCATCTGGATTCTGAAAACAACTTTGTCAGCAGTTACTCTTATTGAAGTGATTATGCATTGGACAACAAGTATTGAATGTGTCATCTGTTTTTGAAGATCCTACTGATGCCGACGAAGTACAAGTTGCGATCAAAATTGGTACCTTCACCAAATAGCTGCAAATTTTGTACAATTTTTTTTTCTCTTCGCCGGCAAGGAACTTGTTCAGCGCTCATTGGTGATTTTGGTCTGAATTAAGGAAGGCTGATGATACCGCCATACCGCAGCTTTGCAACTGGTAATACGAATTTACAATGATTGCTACATACCATAGTCCCAGAAAAGGAGGCACCAATGGGAAGATGACTCATACGGTCTTACGACGAATTTTTTTTTATTTTTAATTTTTTTTAAAAAAAAAAAAATAAACATATTTTTTTTCGTCAACGCAGATGGTCTTGTAATCATCAGACTAACTTATTTTGCTGATTGATCTTCCTTCAAAGCCAAATATGGAAGCAGATGATCCGCGATTGCAGCTCTGTACTGTTTTGCCAAATGAAACTTTTACATCAACCGCTGCTGAACCTGTTAGCAGTGTTAGCAACGCCACAAACTCATTATTGCTGTGGAGCTATTGCACAAAATTATGGCCAGAAAAATGGTACCGAGACGGTGACTTTGCATAGACCAGAAAAAACGACAACTATTGGACATGATTATTTTGGACTTTTCGAAAAATTTCCTCAGATGAAGAGGGGATCTGAAGGACAGTGATATGAAAAATTGCATGCAGTGAAACGTTCGTGGATAGGAAAAATTGATGCAACTCGCGGACGAAAGGTGACTACGGTGCGACCCGGCGGCGAGAACTCCAGGGATTTTTTCTTCAAGATTAATGATGGTAGAATATATTGATTAAATTGTGTAAAAAGCTTGTGCATCGTATATTTGCACGGAAGTCATCCACTAGGGCCGCATTGGCCGACTCGGAGGACTTCTGGAGTCAACTTACAATGCACAAGTTTTAATTTGTCTGTTTGTATTGGGATATGAAAAACGAAAAAAAACGAAAAAAAAGAAAAAAAAAAAAAAAAAAAAAAAAAAAAAAAAAAAAAAAACAAAAAAAACAAAAAAAACAAAGAAAACAAAAAAACAAAAAAAAAACAAAAAAACAAAAAAAACAAAAAAAACAAAAAAACAAAAAAAACAAAAAAAAACAAAAAAAAAAAAAAAAAAAACAAAAAACAAAAAAAACATAAAAAAACAAAAAAAAACAAAAAAAAACAAAAAAAAAAAAAAACAAAAACAAAAAAAAAAAAAAAAAACGAAAAGAAAGAAAAATTAACGAAGAAAATTAACAATTTTAAGGTATTAAGACATATTAAGATATATTTAACTATATCGCTATTGATTCATTCTTATTTTGTAAATGGAAGTTTGTAGCTCAGAGCCAAAGGACCGTGCGCCTTTATCTTTTCCGTTTCAAGACTTTGTGGAAAATCAGTAATCCTTTATCGTGCTTTAATTGTCAATTTTGTGGCACTGGTAAAACTTTTTACCAGTGAGCAAGTTTGATGTAGCATGCCATTAATACATTTATTTTCTCTCTAAGATATTGGTTACAGTCCTTTGGCTCTAAGCGATTGGGAATTATGTTTCCATCAACATTTTCGATGTGAGCCCTGAGCGTGTCGCTGCCTTTTGTAAAGGCCATCTTTTCCAAGCAATGAACGGAGGAAAAGAAATCGTAGCTCTTACATTGCTATTTCAGTAGAACATACTTTTTGGTATTGAGTATTATTTCCGTCCCAGGAACCATGCAATATTGTTACCAGGACCGAAATAATTAATAACACAGTAGAATTCATAGAAATTGCGACCAGAATTTCAGCATAGGCTTAAATTCGGAAATTAGCAATTTAAGAACTACGATTCCCTTTGCTTCGTGTGATCCATTCAAGGGTTGGTTAAGTATTGCGTAAAGCATTTCGACCACTTTTTTTTACTCCACCTCCCCTCCTCGTAATACCTTACAAGCTAAGGACAGACCCCTCCCCCCTCCCCTTCCCGAAGCGACTCGCGTAATACTTGAAAGGTCCCGTATTAACTTTACGATTTGTAAAAGAAAAAATCTTTAAGGTCTAATTAGACCTGTGTGTTAGTGGCGTGGCGTGAATTGCGATATATCGATTGCTATGCCATTTAAACCTGTGGAAAAGGATCGATAAACAGGGTGTTCGCAGCGAACACCTTAATAATCGATTATTTACCATAGGTTTAAATGGCATAACAATCGATACATCGCAATTCACGCCACGCCACTGCTGTGTGTACGTTGCTTCTCTCTTTTGTACAACTGCACAATAGATTTTTCAACACTGTAAAAAAAAGTCCCTCGGATCCAGAGTCCAGCCTCTTATTTTGATTAAAGAAAAACAAAAAAAAACTTGATTCAGATGGATTTTAGCATGAATCGAGAGCCAAGCCTCTTAATTAAATCGGATTTCATTTTGATTAAAGAAAAAATCCGATTAAATCAAGAGTATTTTTTCTTTTAAAATTGTTTAAGAGTCTGGACTCTAGATCCAAGAGTCTTTTCATATCAATGAACAACCATGCTTGCGAGCCTATAAATGACCTTGTAAAAATGTTAAAACAATGAATCTCTTGTATATTTAGATTACTTCCTACGTTTATGTACCTACCCTTAGAATTGTATTTAATGCTCTGTTCTGTCCTCTGGGTGTACTTTTAACCGTTAAACAAAGCCTGAATACGTTTTTCTTGTTCATATAAGGTTTTTTTAAAAGTATCTTTGATATAAGATAGTAGTCAATTCTGCGATTCCAGCGAAGTGTTGATCCTAAGGAACATCTGCGAGTGCTAAAATTTTGTGACAGCGGACGTACTGAATAATTATTGAATATTATTCAACTTTTTTTTTGTCTTTTATCTCTTCCATCGATCGCAGATGATCTCGCGGATCAGTTTGATATAAGATAGTAGTCAATTCTGCGATTCCAGCGAAGTGTTGATCCTAACAAACATCTGCGAGTGCTAAAATTTTGTGACAGCGGACGTACTGAATAATTATCGAATATTATTCAATTTTTTTTGTCTTTTATCTCTTCGTCCAACGATCGCAAATGATCTCGCGGATCAGTTCCATTGCAAGGGTTCAACTTCAAAACATTAGCTTTGCCATTCCGTACTCATGAATGATTAACGATCGAAGAACGAAACAAATAATTTAGTACAATCAAATCTGACTGAATTCAAACTAAATAAACGAAGGGAAAAAACTACGCTTTGCCATTCCGTACTCGTGAATAATTAACGATCGAAGGACTTAGCAACGAATTAAGTAAAATTAAATCTGACTGAATTCAAACTAAATAAAGCTGAAGTAATAGGGACCCACTTTGTTCGTCACAACCACATCTTTTTCACCATTCTTTCCTCCCCTCTCTTTTGCAATATCTTTCGTTTTTTCATGAGCTTGTTCAGTGAGTGCTCGTTCGAGAGCGCGTTTAGCTCACAGAAATTTTTCATGACGATATTAAGTCCTCTAAAAAAAAATTTAGAGGTGCATAATAATTTGAGCTGATCACTTTTTATTGCCGAGAAAGCGAAAGTTCGTGGGTTAATGTCGTTACAAAAAGTATACATATTTATCTATTTAAAAAAAAAATTAAATAAATATATTTAAGAAAGTAGGTAAAAAAAAAAAAAAAAAAAAAAAAAAAAAATCCCAGAAAACTTCTGAACAAGCTCATTTTACCGTCGATTCTCAACGGTGGGTGCCTACCAAGCACGCCTGAAGAGGTGAGCATGAAAAGGACTGTATTTTGCAATTTGGAGCTATAAATTCTGGCTCCTCTGGAAAAACACGTATGTGCATAGGGAAACGAATGGCACATACGTTGTTTTTAAACCGGGCTAGAATTTATAGTTCCAAATTGCAAAATGTAGTCCAAAAGCGAAGTCGCGTTTCGGAGCGCGGCTACGTGCTGCGCTCCAAAGGGAACGCGACTCGGGCCTTGGGGTGAGTTCTCTTTAAGCGGGCCCCTCGATAGTTCCACTGCTGCAGCGACTTGCTCTCACGGCCGTAGCGTACAACAACGATCAGCCGCCGCCAGATCCGGTAAAAGTGCGCCCCTCGTGGTCTGTCCGACGTTCGGGGAGACGTCCCGTCGGACGGTCCTTTGAGCACTCCGTGGGACGGCATTCCACCGACCGAACTTCGCTTCCGGGGGCTAGCAACCTCAGCCTGGAAGTGGAGGTAGGCCGGTGGCGATGCCATCCCACGGAATGCTCGACGGACCTTCCGGCAGGTCGTCTCAACCCGACCGTTGGCAGACCACGTGGTCGCACGAGTAGGGGCCGCGTCTGCGGACCGCCTAGACTAGCCGGCTCTGACCCGTCGACGGTTGCCATTGAAACACCTTCGGGTTGACTACTGCTACCTCGGGTACAAATAGTGACACCAAGTGTCCCGAATTCGCGTGCATTCAGGATGGTTGAGTGGTCATCAAGCGTGGGTACTTGCTTACGCTTCATGAGCATGCAGCCAACCTGAGTGTGGGTGTCCATTCGGCTCACTCAGTGGCACTATTTTTATCTGAGCATGGTTGCCCGCCACGGGAAAAAGCGAGTTCGCGTCTGCGACACAAGAGGGATGGTGAACGGCGTTCCCGAACAATTCCTGTGTCTTGTAGCTGCCATTCAGGGCTGTTTTCGGCCCTGAGCTGGCAGTAACGAGGCAGAAGAGTTGCTCGGTAACTCCTTTTACCATTCTTGTGTCGGGACCCGAACTCGTTTCAGCCCGTGGCCGACCGACTGACTATGACTGACTTGGGTTGGTGGTGGGTGCATGTGGGTTGGTGGCGGGTGCATGTGGGTTGGTGGCGGGTGCATGTGGGTTGGTGGCGGGTGCATGTAGTTTGGTGGCGGGTGCATGTACTTTGGTGGCGGGTACATGCGCTTTGGTGGCGGGTGCATGTGGGTTGGTGGCGGGTGCATGTGCTTTGGTGGCGGGTGCAAGTGGTTTTATTTCCTAATTTTATTTAATCGTAAGTGTAACAGGTCTGTCCGGAAAGTATCCGACCTTGTTGATTATCTCGCCATCAACGGTTGATGAGAGCTTGGGGCTCGGGATCATCCTGGTAAGGACGCTCCTGCTCTCAGGAGAGTCCTGCCAAGATGATCCCAAGCCTCAAGCTCTTATCAACCGTTCATGGCGAGATAATCAACATGGTCGGATACTTTCCGGACAGATTTCGTAATGATCAATTTCTCATCCTCTTTATTCCTTACCTCTTATTCTTTACCTCCTATTCTTTCTTATTCTGTACCTCTTCTTCTTTACCTCTTCTTTACCTCTTCTTTACCTCTTCTTATTTACCCCTTCCTCTTTACCTCTTCTTCTTTACTTCCTCTTCTTTACCTCCTATTCTTCACCTCCTATTTTTACCTCCTATTCTTTACCTCCTATTCTTTCCCTCTCATCGTTTACCTCCTATTCTTTCCCTCTCATCGTTTACCTCCTATTCTTTCCCTCTCATCGTTTACCTCTCATCGTTTACCTCTCATCGTTTACCTCTCATGCTTTACCTCTCATGCTTTACCTCTCATGCTTTACCTCTCATGCTTTACCTCTCATGCTTTACCTCTCATCTTTACCTCTCATTCTTTACCTCTCATTTTTTACCTCTCATTTTTTACCTCTCATTTTCAGGGTAGAATATATATATCAATATAGGTAGAAACTACTTTAATTTAGTTGTGGAATGGTTTACCATTAACCATCTACATATACTGCTTCTAAAATGTTAAGTAATGAACCACGACGAAATGACTATGGTACGAAAAGTTATGATCGTAAGTTGAGGGAAAATAACTTTTACTTCATTTTCCGATGAGAGAGATAAGAGATTAAACCTGAATCTCAAAGACTCGGATCCACTATCAGATGTGAAAATATGCGCCAATTATATTCTAAACATATTGTAATTAGTACGTGAAGTAATGAACTACGACAAAAGTAGTGTGAAACGAAATGCTATTTTTATGAGATCGAGTTGAAAGAAATTCTACCTATAATTTTGTGATGAGAGAGAGACTAGAGACCAGAGATTAGAGAATAGTGGAACGAAGTCCAATACCTATGATTTGAGTTGGAAGAACTTCTACCTCATTTTCCGATGAAAGAGAAGAGAGAAAAATTGATTTCAAATACTCAGATTTATTACTCGATGGAGGAGTGTACGCCATTTACCATCCAAGAAGCATGTTCTTATCAGTATGCAAAGTTATGAATTAAGACGAAGGTGGCGTGGAGTGGAAAGCAATTCTTTATGAGATCGAGTTGCCAGAACTTTTACTTACGGGTAAAATTTTGTGAACAAAGGGACTAGAGAATAGTGAACAAGGTCCAATATTTATGAGTTGAGTGGGAGGAACTTATACTTCATTTTCCGATGAGAGAGACTAGAGATCAAAGTTGATTTCAAAGATTCAGATTCATTATCACATATGGAAGTGTGCACCATTCACCATCCGAGCATGTTGTTATCAGTGTGTAAAGTAATCTAAGATGAAAGTGGCGTGGAACGGAAAGCTATTTTTACGAGATTGAGTTGCAAGAACTTTTACTTTGAATTTTGTGATGAGAGAGACTACAGAACAGTGGAACGAAGTCCAATAGCTATGAGTTGAGTTGGAAGAACTTTTACCCCCTTTTCCGATGAGAGCAATAAACAAGAATTCATTTAAACGACTCAGGTTCATCATCGGATGTGGAACTTCTTGGATCTTCTTATTTTTATCTAAAATTTCTGTTGAGTATAATATGCTTCGGTAAATTTTGTATAAACTTATTTGTTTTTTTAATTGCTGCGTTGAACCATTTCAGGTTACCCGGACCGCTTCGCGGTGCAAACCTCCGAAGCGCTTTGCGCATCAGGCGTTTAGCGTCAAGTGCGCATTACTCGCATACATTTATATTATGGAGATAAAGTTAATGATTTTAAGACACGATACGTTTGGAAGACCTAATATGGACAGAATTGAAATCAGAATAGAATATCCTATAATTTTTTCACTCTGCAGTGAGCCTGTTTCCTCATTCTACATTAATACTACTTTAATCTTAAGTAATGGGCAATTTTTTTAGTACTACTTTAATCTTTTAAATGATGGGCAATTTTTTTAGTAATACTTTAATTTTTTAAATAATGGGCAATTTTTTTAGTCTAGTTTCAGTGACAGTGTTGTGAGTGCTTTCAGCCTGGCGTCGGGCAATTGGATAACCTACTGCTGGTACGTATACAACAATTTTTTTCTTTCTTTTAATAAGCAGTATAATGTTCCTCTCTAATATTTAGCAATGTTTTAAATGATATCTCTAAAAAAACGTAACTTTTGCTATATTTTCTTTAAAGAAAAATATCCCTCTGAACCCAATTAAATTGATAGGTATTCATTTATGTAACCCTCACTGAAAAAAATAACACACATTGGATTTAGAGTCCAGACTCTTAAAAAAATCGACAGGAAAAAGTACTCTTGATTCAATAAGAATCTAGCTTACATCAAGAACCAAGCCTCTTAATGCGGATTTCGTTTTGATTCAAGCAAAAATCTGATTGAATCAAGAGTATTTTTCTTGTCAATGTTTTCAAGAGCCTGGACTCTAGATCCAATGTGTTTTTTTCTAGTGTTTGTCTAGTCTTGTAAGGAAAAAGGGAACATTTCCCCCCGAAAATTTCGCAAAAGTTGAATACACTTTCAAGAACACGCTGACAGTGAGAATTCTGTTTACTTCTTTGAAGACTTATATATTTTTTCAAGATTTTTTAGTGTAGAATGATATTTTTAATTTCCTGAAATGTAATGAGCATTTATTTACTTTATTTTTATTCTAACAATGTTAATTTTCGTGATATTACAAATTGTTTTTCTTGCAGTAAGGGGGGGGGGGGGGGTGGCAGTCATGGGGGCCCAGGCTTTAAAGCTGGTACCAGGGCCCGAGATGAGATGTGGCGGGCCTGCGGAAAATACGCGATTTGGATAGCAGGAGTATAGTATGTGAAAACTTCAGTAATTTGAGACAGGCATTAAACGGAGATTTCCCTTCAATTCCGTGCTATACCACATACCGACTCCAGAGTTTAAAAAGTTGCGCGCTTGATTTCCTCATTTAACGAGGTGAGCATAACACCGCCCGACACTCATCATTCACTGGAAAAAAAGCACATTGGATCTAGAGTCCAGACTCTTAAAAACATCGACAAGAAAAAAAACTCTTGATTCAATCAGATGTAAGCTTATACATCAAGAACCAAGCCTCTTAATTTGAGTGGATTTCCTTTTGATTTCAGCTAAAATCCGATTGAATCAAGAGTCCTTTTTCTTGTCAATGTTTTCAAGAGTCTGGACTCTAGATCCAATGTGTTTTTTTTTTCCAGTGTTTGTGCAGCGGTATTGTGAAAAGTGAGAGATCACCCGTTTTTCATCTTGACATCGCCAGTAGTATACGATTTTTCCACCTGATTCATGTAATTTTAAGGAAACGCGCGGCTTTCATCTCAGTATCGCGGGAAACAGCAATTTATTCCGAGACTTTGTATAGATTGCGGGTGCGAACATCTTTAAAACCGGGCATTGTCAGGAAATTTGTAAAGGCGGGGAGAAATTACGGAATGACAGGGAATTTTAAGCCAACTAGTTTCCCGTTGCTAATGCGGTCGTGGTGATTTCGTGAAGCACATTTCGACTTCTTAGGTATGTGGTATCACGCAAAATTGAAGGAAAATCTTGGGAGCATTTCTCCTATACCCCTATCGTTACTGATGATTATGAAGATTATGATCGCATCAATATAATGTAGTATGGATAAAAGGTATGCAGACAGTACGTCTACAGAAAAAAGGGCTACAAAAAAAAGGGCTACCTTTTTTAGTCTACAGTCAAAACGTCTATATTAAAATGCCTACTGAAATTATGTCTACAGATAAATATGTCTACGCTATTAAAATTTCTACGGTTTGTTTACCCACTTAGAAAATGTCAAAATATTTATGTTGGCCACTAAAAATATATAAAATATATTTAAAAAATAAAAAATAAATAAAATATATATAAAATACACATGATATTTATAGGGTCAATTATTCGCGAAATAAGACAATTTTTACGCATCAGCTTCTCCAGCATCCACAGCCTCGTCCTGTCTTTGGGGATACACTTTCAAATGAGATTCTAACCAGACGACATAAATACGTACTTTGACATTTTTGGAGTAGGCAGTCAAACCAAAGACATTTTAATACCGCAGACATATTTTCCTATAGACACTATTTTATAGGCATTTTCATGCAGACATTTTGACTGTATACCAAAAAAGGTAGCCTTCTTTTTGTAGCCCTTTTTCTTTTAGACCTACTGTCCGTAAACCGGATAAAATCGCATTTTCCGCGCTATTGAGGTGAAAAGGATGCAAATTTTTATGTTCTAAATCGATGGATGTGTGTACTTGTCGTGGTATTGAGGAAAATTAGTCGTAATTTTTGATGAAATGACATTACCACCCGAAAAATCGCGTAAATGCCACGATATTGCGGCAATTATCGCGTATATCTTTTTCTTTCTTTTTTACCGCAACCTCTGAAAAAAGCGCACTTCCCGTGATACCGAGATGAAAATCGCGCGATTTCTCACGCTTTTACAAGCGGAAATGAAGCGGACAACACTATCCGAACGCCGGAGTAGGTACATGGTGTGGTATCATGCAAAAATGAAGGATAATCTCAGCTTTTTATCTGTGCCAATTACTCATGTTTATGAATGTGTTCGCATCGGTAAATGTGGAAATCAAGCGCGCAAGTATTAGAACTCCGGAATAAGTATGTGATGTGGTATCACTCGGAAATGAAGGAAAATCTTAGCTTTTCTCCTCTCAAATTACTGATGTGCATTGATATTAAGCTCGTATCTTTTTCAATTGCATTTTGCCGAGATTTTGACGCGATGATTATTTACTTTTTATATATTTTTAAAATTCATAAATTAGTTTGTGCTTGCCACAATATTTACGTGGAAATCTCCTTGTGATGTTTCACTTTCTCCAAAAATTGCTTTAAAAAATCGCGTTTTCTCCGCAAGATTTGTCCGAGTTTACTCGTCGAAGTGATGAAACAGTTCTCGGCAATATCTGCAGCCCGAATAAGTCGGAGAAATTGATTCCTCTTTGTCTCTATCATTGAAATAAATCGAAAAAAGCCCTTACAACCACTAGTAGTAGCTCTAGTAGTAGAACTAGTAGCAGTAGTAAGTGTCATACTTTCAGAGCTTCAAAACTTCTGCAAAAACTTCTTGATCACGCAACCTAGTGGATCGCGATCGGTCGCTTGTGAAAATGGAAAGGCTCTGAAAACGGCGTTTTCAGATTGGAAAGCCTGTAAAATCGCGATTTTTTTTTTTTTTTTTTTTAAACACTACTGCGGTAAAAATCGTGTGTTTTTCTTAAAATCGCGGAAATTCATACTTGCAAAGCCAAACTGCCGTGCTAAAGAAGAACGCCGTAATAAAATTCGAGAGTTTCCAAATTTCCTTAGATAAAATGTTTATTTTTAGGCAAGTTATGAATACCTTCCTTGAAATTTTGAGGAACATAAGGTAAAATTGCGAACAAAGATACCTGAAAAATTGTAAGAAAAATGTTCATTTGTTCACTAGAAAATGTGTGTTTTATCAAAGAAAATTTGGCAACGCCTAAAGGTTCATACGGCGTTTTTCCTTAGCACGGCAGCATAGGAAAGTCATTTTTGTAAAATTTTGAGGAAAAATGGGTTTTTATAAAGGGAGGCCAAATTTTAAAAATTGGGAGGCTAAGAACGTTCTGCATCCTTTTTAGCGCAATGAATCGATTCCAGGATGCACCCGTGGTGTCTTCCAAAATACAACGAAGAACTATCGAGAAATCGGTTTCTCGTGACTGTGAATCTAATTTTCCTCAGCGTAGTTTTTCCTCAACTCACTATACCTCTAATCGTCCCTGCACAAAATTTTACATTTGCAAGAATTTTCAGTGCCTTGATTTAGCTAATAATATTTTCTTTTGCTTCTTTTTTCAGAATCGTCTGCATTGAGCTGCGTACTGCTGATCTGATCGGTATGTAATTTTATATTAATTGTAGTTTTTTGAATAGATTAAGCTCGCAATGGTTAATAGTGCCAAAGTAAGGTGCTTTTAATTAAATTAAAAAAAAAAAAAAAAAAAAAAAAACTATAACGGCACACAATGGAGTCAATAGGAGAGGTTGGACATTTGGAAATTTTAAACGCTTATAACTCCGTTTAAACAAAACGTTGAGGTTCTAAAATTGTTTTCATTGGTTTCCTTGTGAAATTGTCTTCTAGAAGCCCCCCTTAATGCCTAAAGCGTCACAAAATACACGTCAAAATTTGCAGTTTTAGTCAAAAATGTTATGTCCGACCTCTCTAATTGACTCGATCCACTGTTCGGCGAGAGTAAAAATCGTCGCTTCTCCGACGTAAGGGCGTATCACGATTTCCGCTTGAGCCTCAGAACGCATTAACTTATATGTAGAATAGGGCTCACGTGCAAATTGAGGTACGTCCTTACGTCAGAAGGACAGCGAAATGACGAAAATAATTGGTGGAAAGATGCCTCTTTGTTTTTTATTACTTACTTCAATTCAACGGTTGTAAACACAAAAGAATCAAGCGAACGGAATGGAGACCAGGTTGCAAACTCGCCCATTTCAGAGGCGAACCGAGATAATCGACTATCGATAGTATCCCATTTGAAGCTACGGTAAAGAATCGATTATCATAGTGTTCTACTTATCGAGAATTATCGACCCTTTTCCATAGGTTTAAAGGGCAGATCAATCGATGAACCGCAAAGCACGCTACGCCACTGATTCAGACGGTGGTCCTTTTCCTCTGCCCACGAGTTTCTCTCGTCTAGAGGTGAAGATGAAAATTGTATATATCGGAAACTTAAGCACTTTTTCTTGCTGATTCCTGAGCCAATACATATTTTTCATTATATTTTTCTCATTTATTCTTTCTCGTGGTAATACAGAAGCGCATCAACTTTGATTTCCGGATGACTAAAATCGGGAATAAAATCAACGATTTGATGTTTCCATGCGAAAGCGACGACTGTCAAATTCCTCTTGTACACCTTGAACGTCCTGACATAAGGATAGTACCAGCCCTGTCAGGTTCCTATTCTTTGGCCACTTTTCGTGAATGCCTTTCCCGGGATCACTATAATGTCGAGACCACCTGAAAATTACAAATATGTCTCAAAAAAGAAGAAGGAAAATAGATCTTGTAGGCACGTCATTTCCTGAATTATAATAATGATTTTGAAGGATTGTAATGGAGCTCTTGCATGTTTTAGGAATTTGCTGTTTGAGCACTGATATCTTTGTAAAATTTTGCGAAAAACGCGATGGTGCCACTGGTTTCCTCTGAAATAATTAACTCCATAGCTCAAAAAAAGCCACTTTGTTTGGAGACTCCAAAACTGAAAACACGGCAACTCTGCTTATGTATTAGCTCCCCTTTCTTTGCGCAGAGAGATTTTTCTTGATATAGGGGTGGACTGCTCTTAGGGTAGCGTAGGATATCCTCTGCATTACAGCCTCAACTTCGAGAGCTTTTCTTGAGCTTTGGCGTTGATTGCAGAGAGAACCAGGGGCACCATCGTCTTCCTCGCGACATTTAACTTCAGAGAAAGCGACCTAAATTGCAAATCCCTCAAGCATGCAAGAGCATCATTGTTACCATCAGTAAAATGCAGCTGTAATCATCCATGCGTACATCGAAAATTAAATTGTCTAAACCACTGCGTGAAAATAGAGAAACTTAAGTTTACATCTAAATCTTTCGGAAATCGCAAGGGCATACTACTTTGATTATGCAAGCCCAAAGATCTGAGAGTTTAAAGCGGGTAATAAAGCGAATTCAAACTATGATACCTACCTGTTTTGGTGGCTTCCTGTTGATCCATAGTTCTATTTGGTTGTCTGAATTCATATCTGTTCAGCGGTGAATCCAAATCTGATAAACCTCTAGTTGACACAAGCTCCAAGTCTCTCTCTGTAGTGACCCTACAAAAACAAGTTCAACACGCTCACACACTTAGAAGTTGATACACTACACTGCCGATGCTGCCGTGCTGAGGACAAAACATTTTAATGTTACCGAACACGGAAAAAAAGAAGCTTCATACCTTAACCAGGATTTCTGATTATAGGAATTCTGGCTATCACCACCAGAATTCTGGATGCGACTATCGGCTATATCGGTTGACGCACATATAGGCGCTGATTCACGTTACCAGACAATTATAGTTGCCGCGAATCTGTTTCTGCGGACGAGAGTTTCTGGCTAGAATAACCAGGCATTCCAGAATGATCCTCGTCCCTGGCAATTCTGGTTCGCTCAGCCTAGACGATTGGGGCGTTGAGTTAGATGAATCAGAACGGCGCAATACCTCTGGTTAGGCGAACCCAGCTTTATGTTCCACCCTTCCAGTTGACTGGTTGGTGTTTCGCCTTCGCCGATAGGCCAAACAGATCAGACCTCATGACCTTTAAATATCTCATTCCAGTCGGAAGTTAACATCGGTTCTCGTGGTGTAACGAATAGCGTGTTAGGTTAGGAAATTGTATGCTCAGGTTCAATCCCCGGTCAGGGTACAAAATCATTATATCGTGTGTTTGAATTGCAACTAGTGCTAAAAGTAAAATGAGATGGAATTTTCTATATTTTTTATTTTTTCGTACTTTTTTAAATTTAAATTTCGGCTAAATTTAATTTTTTTTTTGGGGGGGGGGGGAGGCTGCACTCCTGGGAAAACTCTGATCTTGACTTCCAGATTTTCCGGTTCACGTAACCAGATTTCTGGTAAAGGTAACCAGAATTATGGGTGACCTCACCAGAGTTCTGGTTGAGTTAAACAGAATTTCTGGTTATGGCAACCAGAAACTTCTGATTGGACATACCAGGAACGGCTGGTTGGCGCAACCAGAAAGTCTGGTTGCGAAATGCAACCAGACTTTACTTTTGGGCCAACCAGAATTCTGGATGTATGTGTCAAACTTTTTTTGCCGTGAACTTTCTCATGGAATTTTTTTTTTTTTTTTCGAAGAAAGTTGTAAAAATTTGTCCTTGAATTGTTTAGATTTTTTAGGTAAAATTACGAACCAAATTCTCCGAAAAATCGGAGGTAAAATATCTAAAAATTATCCCTAAATTCGTGATATGGAAATTTGACAACGTTTCATGGCTTATACGGCGTTCCTCCATAGCACAACAGCGTAGAAAGCATGCTATCTGCAACTTTTGCCACTTATCACCTCTCACTGTCAAATACGTGCTCAGACTTTTTTGCCCTTAGCCGCTCACAGATTTTTTCTCCGACAATCAACAGGGATACAAACACACTAACCTCCAATAATCCCAGCGCTACAGCCAAAATTTTGAAATTTTTTGCTTCCATCAAGTTAAGAGTCTAAATTTTCGTTTTTTTAGTCACCCTTCAAATTTTTTGTCAGACTTTAAAAGCCTATGTTTCTGAATGTATCTTATTAAGTAACTAAATACACACCCACGCGATACTTCAACTTAACAAATGCAAGTGAATTGATTGAACGGGTATAACACTTGATTGTGTAAACTAAGAAAATAATGCAGCTATACACATTATATGCGGCATATTGGTTTGCATTGTTTCCTCCAACACCTTTTGAAACGTACTAACGCCGAGTTGGCCCTTTCACCTCGAGGGTATTATTCAACACCCAACCAGTGGCGTAGCTAGGAATTCTTAAGGGGTGGGGGGGGGGGGGGGGGGGGGCGTGACGGTTTTACATTATTTTGTGTACGTCCCCGATAACATTAAATGTCTGCCCTCCAAAAGTCAAAAAAAGGTACAATGGACCACTAGACAAGGTACGAATTTAAGCATTCTGATACATGAATCTTAACCAGAATTTCACGTAAAACACGATTCGCGCAACGAAAATTACTGGAACCAACTCCTTTTTTTTTTTTTTTTTTTTATTCTTCAAATACATGTTACAACCACCTACTAGGTGTAAATTAACTTTTCTTTACAAATAAAGTAACTTAGAAATTGACTAACGTCTAATTTTTGTTTTTAGCTTTAACTTCCATAACCCATACTCGCATGAAATCCAGACTACACTCATACGTCTTAACTGTTACATAGATTAAAAGAAAATAAAGAAATCAAAATAATAAAAATAAATGAGCATGATAAAGATAGTGTGAACATTGTGCAGTGACTCCTAACGGAGATATTAACATTTTCATTTCACATTGGTTAAGAGGAATTTGAACTGCCCGCTCACAAGAAACTCAAAGCTCTACGTGAGTCAAATCGCGCACTACAACGGTTTCAGAAAGCTTCTCAATCGAGCAATTTTCATTTCCCACCATGTATTTTTCAAACAATAAGCAATTTGCTATAGCTGAGCCAAAGTGTCAAGATTGAGGTTGCCAGATTTTTATAACGCAGAGACTGTCACGATAAACGTTCAGCGCGATGTGTATCACGTAGAGCATTGAGTTTTCATGAGCGGGTGGTTTGAATTCACGCATCAAGAATTATTGAATACCTTCGTAAGAAGTTGATTTCGGTAATTTTCGTTGTGCGCATCGTGTTTTACGTATGAAATTTTGGTTAAGAAGCATGTATCAGAATGCTGAAATTCGTACCTTGTCCAGTGTTCCATTATCGAGGCTAAGCCACTGTCTACGCCACTGCACCCAACACTACCAGTCTAGTTTCCAAGTCTAGTTAGAAGGTCATTCTTCAAATTATTTCTTCATGAACTGTCAAATCCCAGAAATCCTTCGGTAACTAAATCAGAAATAATAAATATGAATGAATAGGTTCAGTAAAACTTCCATAAAATCAATTCATACCAAGTAAACCACAGTGGCTATGGATCCTACGAGCGTAGTGCGCTAGATTTACCACTTTGCCAATTGAGCCATTAACACCTCAGAGGAGTATGGTTGGTTGGTTGGTAGATACGTTTATTTGGTGCTTTTAACAATTTAGCCATAAAGACCTTAGAGGAGTGATAGAGAGTCATGCGATCAACCTATTGTTAATTCATAACTAGAACGATTATTTTTCTGAAGATTCTCTGAGCAATTGGGTTTTCTGATGAAGTCAATATAATTCCTTCTAGTGCTACAAAATTTCTATCAGGCGAAGCCATAAGGTATAAAAACAGTCTGTACTTTTTTTATAGTTTTTGAATTTATTTTTTTCTTCCGTTTCCGAGCAGAGAAGGGAGATTACGTAGTTCTAGAACTCCACTCTCACGTAGTTGTTTTTTTTTTGGGGGGGGGGGGGGGGTCAAGGTGTCGCGGTGGTACTATCTTGTCATGCCGCAATCAGACGCTGAATTTAGCACCTGAATGTGGAAGTCAACAGTCATCGCCCAACGGCTGAAATTTAGCAAATTCGAGTTATTTTCATCCAGATGTGTATCAAATCTACTCGAACAGTTCAGACAAATTCAAAATTGGTCCGATGGTTGCTGAGAATCGTTGCGCGTGTGACGCGCAAAATTCAGGCATCGGGCCGATGACTTCCACATTCAAGCCACATTCAGCTCCCACATTCAGCGTGTGATTGCGGTGTGAGATTGATCGCAGAGGGTCTGAAAGAATCGAACTTTAAACCGCTCTTCTTCTCATGGGCCAGCGAGAGCAGTTTTAATAATTAAAATGTCGGGAGATTTTCCCGATAAATTATTTATCGGGAAAATCTCCCGACCATCAAAATCCGAGCCACGTCCTTCAACTTGGTTGCACGGACTTTTTTCCTCGAAATTATTTAAGAAGGCCAATTTTTTCCCCCTCTTCGAAATTATTTAGAAAATTAATCATACCCACCGTAGACAACCGGGTAGCTTATAAATCCTTCCAAAGGAATACGAAGAGAGCGTATCAAACTTTTCAACGATTTGTTATTTATTTCTTAACTTTATATTTTTATTTCGTTACCCAAGACTGTTTGCCACTTTGGCAATATTTAGTAGCCACTCTTAATTACTACGTACTTCTAAAAACATTGTGTCCGTGATTGATATCCGGAACATAAGTGAGGTAAGGGTTGAAAATCTCAATTGTGTCCGGCTGGTCTGGTCTGCTTAAATAAATTCCTATTCTGTCGGCTGCAGGATACTGGGGCAGTTTAAAGAACTGAAAACCCCCAATGATAGATTGTAGATTGCTACTTTTACAGCTACTTAAAACTACATGTAACAGTTACTTTAAACAGCGAAAACTTTTAAGGTCATTTCAAAATATCAGGTCAGCTCGTGGAACAATTGGACTAAATTTTGCCATTAAGATATCTATCTCGGTTTCATTTTAAAAACAACATATATACTATTGGTTTTCCCATGCAGCTCGTATAGTCTCTATGGATTAGCCAGAAATAGTAGGTTCCAATTGCAAAATGTAGTCCATATCGTCGATTCCCTCACGAGGAACCGTAACACCATTCCAAGGTTGCAAAATGGACTCAAAAATTTGGATTTTTCACAAGAATAAAACCGGGTATTCCTGCCCAAAATTTTGCTGATTTTGGTTGTTGTCCGAAAAAATCAGTGAAATTTTCAGTCAGGAACGTTCAATAGTTTTCCATTTAAAATTCAAAATGAGACAGAAATTGTTTAAACGCTGCATTTTAGTCACGTCGTCATTTCGATGGGGAAATGACGCTATGTGTTCCGTCTTATAATACTGACTGGCGCTTTCATGGATTAGCCATCAGAAATTGAAGTTCCTTACTGCAACATGTAGTTCAGTTACTAGTGAGAACCCATACCAACAGTAAAATTGTGCGTCTCCATATCCATAAATTACAACTAAATG
Organism: Bemisia tabaci; assembly: GCF_918797505.1. Taxonomy (NCBI): domain Eukaryota; kingdom Metazoa; phylum Arthropoda; class Insecta; order Hemiptera; family Aleyrodidae; genus Bemisia; species Bemisia tabaci. Next base: position 32,126,407 of record NC_092802.1, read on the forward strand.
CAGGTGTTTTTAATTTTTTACGTCAATAATGCCTGTTTTTTGTCATTGGTACATAAACTGTTATGGATCGCAGTCTGTAGAGTCTATAGATAGTTAATTTTTGCAAGTTTTTAACGCACACGTGTCACTTTTTAGGCTGTATACATTTAATTCGCGATGAAATTGCAATCAGTTAGTGAACCTAAACCGTCTCTTGGCGATAGTACAGATATAGTGTGAGGGCCGTAATTAATGGTAATAGCTACCTAGGATAAGGGAAGGCCTCCTTTGAAAAAATAAGCACTGAACGTTACTTCTTCTTTCAAAGAGAACAAATGAAAGTTTCCGTTTTAAATCAAAATTCGGTTTCATACACAAAAAAGAAAAATCAGATACAATTCCAGGAAATGAAGTTCGAAAGTTTCCGTTGAAAAATTCAAATGTAAGAAATTTGCAATGTTGCATATCCAATCGTGTGTAACTGATTGCTACAACTGATGAGTGAATTTCAAAGAAATAATAACAGCACAAGGGAAAAGGAGAAAAAGAAAGAAAACCCCCGTACACAAATCGAAGTTTGCATTTTGATGAAAGGGTGGAGAGTGACAAATAATAAAGCGACGGCATAAGTCCTCAATCACATATCTCGTTTGCGGTGTCGAAAAATCTCCGCCTCTATGTTATTTTTTTAAATGAGAAAAATTGACATCACTCCTTGAAGTTTATGCAGAATTTTCTTCGCGCAGAGAAGAAAAATCATGGCAGTTTCAAAGAATTGCCGTTGAGTAGTTTTCCGCTTAAAAAAATAAAGTAGGTGTGACTGAAAGTTTGCGACGTCGCTAACCGAGTTATGTGAGTGCCGACTTACACCGTCGTAAGCCCCTTTCCCCTTCGACCTCTCAATTCCTCCCTATGGCCCCAACCTGTTGTTGACATCAACAACAGAACCGGCACTATACACATCGCGGTTGGAGTCATAAGTGATAGCGGATTTAGGGAGATATGCAAGTGCAGAGCCAACGGCGGTCTCAAACAGATTTATTTGGATACCGACGAATTCTCCGAATTTCAGTCGGCATTTGAGGAGAACCCGCAGGATATTCACACTTGGTCGACTTGGTTGCTCAAAAAGCGGCTTACTGTCAATTGGGATTCACAAAAGGGCCAAGAAGGTCCACAGGGGGGTCAGAAGGGTCCACGGGGGGGTCTGAAGGGTCCACAGGGGGGTCTGAAGGGTCCACAGAGGGATCTGAAGGGTCCACAGAGGGATCTGAAGGGTCCACAGGGGGGTCTGAAGGGCCACACGTAGGTCTGAAGGGGCACACGGGGGTCTGAAAGGTCTATACAGGGGTACTGAATATCGGAATTTTAGAGCTTTTCTTGAATTTTTTTCCCGAACTTTTGAAATTCTCGAGATATACCGGATCTTTTGCATTATCCGTAGCTTTCTCGGAACTTCTGGAAAAATCTAAAAGGAATTCCGGAACTTTTTACGGTCATGGAGTGGGAGAAATTGGGACAAAGAAGTTCCGCATCCCGGAATTTTTGACGGACATTGAATGGGAGCACTGCTACACTACCGTGCTAAGGATAAGAACGCCGTATTAACATTCGAGAGTTGCCAAATTTCCTCCGATGAAATATCTATTTTTGAGGAAAGTTGTGAATATTATTCCTTGAAATTCTCAGCCTTTTTACATCAAACTACGAACGAAATCCTGTTAAAAATTGGAGGAGATATAACCACAGATTTTCCTGGAAATTCGTGATTTGACCACGGAAATTTGGCAACGCCTGACGGCTCATACGGCGTTCTTCCTTAACACGGCAGCATACTCTCTCTATGAAGTTACTCTAGGCCATACCTGCGGGCCGATTATTGAAATTGATAGACAAAGCTATAGACAAAGATGACAAAAGCTATATGGAGGGAACCTATTGGTGGAAGCTGGTGGTTACAATAGACAAAGGCAGTAGGAATAGACTAACTAACGGCAACCCACGAGAAACCCGACAGTTAGTCTATCATTTTCTCCCTTAGTCTATAAGAACCACACATTTCAACCGATAGGATCGCTCCATACCCCACATGTCTTCTTTGTCTATAGCTTTGTCTATCAATTTCAATAATCAGTACGCTGGAGTTGTTGGCGGCTTCTCCTCTTAATCCAGGATCCCCTTTACCATGGACAATCGCTGGAACGTGGTCAATTGGCAGGATAGTAGTGGACTATGAAACCCTGCTTCTTCAACCATTCCGCGGCCCTTTTTGGGTTTTTGTTGTACCTTTTTTTGAAATCATCCCCCTTCTTCGCTCCTTTTTCCCTCTGGTTCAAGAACCAAGTCAACCCGCTGTTGAAAACGCATTCACACTTTGGCCTCATGCCTTTGCCGCGGGCTGTTGTTTTCCCCGTAAGGAAATGTGTCTTGACCATATTGTCACCACCTCCGACGACCGATTCAGGTACTTCAATGTATCCATCACTTTTCGCGCATTCCTCGATGCATTCCCGTCTAAACTGCTTCTGTTGCTCTGAAATTGATCAGTAAGATAAAATATTCTCGTGACCGGGTATTTCGGGTTTAGGTGATTCGATGGACGCCATATTTTGTGTCAGAGAGGCATACGATATATCGCATCAATTGGTTCCATTTTTTCAGCTCTTGTCATTTTTCTCTAATTTTGAGATCGCAATTCTGTTGTCAGGAGACTAAAGCACTCTCATACCAATTTAAACAAAGAAATTCAACGTAATAAAGGCGTGGTTTTTTTAGAGAGAAAATATCGCATTCGAGTGCAGTTTCGATATCAGTTTCGAGTGCGATGTTTTCTCTCTAAAAAAAACCACGCCTTTTTTACGTTTAATTTTTTTGTTAAAATTGGTAAGTGAGTACTTAAGTCTCCTGACAACAGAATTGCGATCTCAAAATTGGAGACAAATGACGAGTAGATGAAAAAAGGAACAAATTGATGCGATATATCGCATGCCGTTCTGATACAAAATATGGCGTCCATCGAATCACCTCAAGGACTTGAGGGTAGAGTGACAGTATTTCATGGAAAATGAAATCTTGAAATTTCTTGAAATATTGCATAAAATTTCAGAAATCTATGAGAGGTATTGAAAAGTATCGGTCCCTTTTCATGTTTCGCAAAGTGTAAAAATTGTGACTTTCTTCTATTTTTGTGTGTTTGAGTGCAGGTTGCGTACTCTAGCCCTGAAAAATATGAAATATTTCACAGCCACGGGAACTTCCATGGAATATTCACTGAAATTTCCAATATTTCATTTCTTTCTTATTTTGTACGCCACCTGTACTTAAGGGCCGAAAGATCAGAATAATTCAACCACTTTTTGCGATTAGGAATTACAATTTCTGACCTATATATAAAAACACTTACCGTGCATAGGGAAACTAATGTGGTTCATACTGTGTTCCTGAAGCCAGACATTGTAGTTCCGGGTGTTCCAGGGTCTAACGGCCATATCGACGGTGTAAGTCGGCAATCACATAACTCGGTTTGCGACGTCGCAGACTTCCTGTTATGCTTTATTTTTAAACGGAAAACTACTCAACGGCAATTCTCTAAAACTGCGGTGATTTTTCTTTCCTGTGTGAAGAAAATTCTGCAAAAACTTCAAGGAATGATGTCAATTTGTTCTCCTTTAAAAAAATAACATAGAGGCGGAGATTTTCAGACACCGCAAACGAGTTATGTGATTGCCGACTTACACCGTCGATATGCTCCGAAAGCCCGACGACATTCTGTGACAAAGGGACACAAGTTTTGACCACTTAAATCTGAACTGACAAAGAATATGGTTGTCTGCCACCTAATACTGCCGTGCTAAGGAAAAACGCCGTATGTAGCATTCGAATGTTGCCAAATCGTCTCTCAGAAAATATTAATTTCCTCAGACAGTTATGCATATTTGTCCTTGAAATTTTCAAAAACTTTAGATCAAATCACGAAGGAGGACAAAAGTTCACAAATATCCCGAAAATTCGAGATTCCTCGTGGGAGATTTGGCGACGCCTCAAAACTCATACGGCGTTTTTCCATAGCATGGCAGAATGGCACACGCTACGACGCGACGTGGCCAACGACCATTTACCGTAGCAGCATTTTTAAGTATAAGTTGGCATCCCTGGTTAAAAATAATTGCCTTTTTAAAGTCATGCCTACGCGACAAAAGCAACTCACATCCCCTCGTGAATCATTTTAATGTCAGGAACGAGGTAGTCACTGTGACTCTTTTGGAGTATCGCACCTTATGGCCTTCATACAACTTAATCGTGTTTAGCAGCTGTTTGTGTTGCATGTGCTAGGAATGAAGGCGTTTTCACTGTCCTACCTAAGCCAACAAGACAACACGTGGCACGTGCTACCGTTCGAGGAGGCTAGTCAGACTGTATCACACTTCCGAGAATTTTTGAAATTTTAACTCCATTTGGGCGCTTTTTGAGGCTTCCATGACGCATTCTTTCCATCACCACTCTGTGGAACACATTACGTCAATTTTTTTTTACTCTCAGCAAAGAAAACTTTCAAATCGTTGAAATTGGGTAGATCCGACATTTTGTTGAAATTTTATCTGTGTTCGGGCGCATTTTCAAGCACCCATTGTGAAAATTTTAGAAAATACGAACAATAAGTATATGAACACGGTGTTTTCATTTAATACTCTACTTAAGAGAGCTCATCATCCTCGACGAGGGTCTTTCCCCACAGTCCAGAATTTCTGCGGGGAGCTAGATGGTACTGTTTTCAATTCTTAGGGGTCCCCTCAATTCTTTATTTTCGATTCCCCTATTTTGTACTCCCACCAAGTCACCATGAGCTATTACCGAGATTATACTGTTGAATTTTAGTACGGAGAATCGCTAAAATTGTCCTTTTGTTTGATGCTGTATTAAGAATCCTCTCGAGGAGAGAGGCTGTACAACTGCCGTGCTGAGGAAAAACGCCGTATGAACCTTCGGGCTTTGCCAAATTTCCTCTGGCAATTCAGTCATTCTCAGGAAAATTTTTGAATATTTTTCTGCCAATTTCTCAGATACTTTTGTCTGAAATTCGATCTAAAGCGTCTGAAAATTTCAAGGAAAAATATTCACAATTTTCCCCCAAAATAAACATTTTATCTTAGGAAATTTTGCAACTCTCGAATGATCATACGGCGTTCTTCCTTAGCACGGCAGACAAGGTACAACCATGGAAACAACCTTTTTTCTCCCTTTCTTCCCGACACCACTTCAAAAAATCAGGGTGCTCTGTTACGGTGTGGGGATAGCCCCATAACCCCTAAAGGCACTTTAACTTTTGTGGCGAAGCAACTAATATGAGGACTTTTAGTGACTTTGCGACCCTTAAAACTAAACGATCCCTGAGAAGGGTCGCTGACCCCCTTTACCTTTCTCGGTTTCCTCAGGTGTTAGTTCGTCTGTTTCTGATCCCTCCGATGACATATCTGGGCCGTGATCTACCATGGAGGTTGCCGCGATTTCTTGCTTTTGCAATTTTGGCATGGGAAGTTTAGGGTTGGGCACTTTAGACTTTGGCAACTCTGGCTTGGGCAACTTAGGCTTGGGCAGTTCAGGTTTGGAGGCAGTAGAGTCCTGTTGAAACTCTGGTGGTGGCCTGAATGTTCTTACAGAAGCTGAAAATTAGGGAAAATTGAAGAATAAATAAAACAATGATTCAATTCAGGAGTGTAGGGAGTTATTCGCTTTCACATTATTGGAGGCAGCGACAGCCCTCGCATTATTGAAAGCTGCCTTCGAATTATTGGAGGCAACCTTCGCATTATTAAATGAGAAACAACTTGATCAGCCAAAATGCACATAATAAAAGAACAACTTAATTTGGGGAAAAGGCTGCAAATAAAGAACAAAGAATAAACAAAACCCGGAACGTTTCAAAATAGTTACAATTTCATTTTCTACCGGATAATAAAATTTCCGTGAAGAAGAAGGAAGACCTTTGACTTTGACTTAAGAATTTTCCGTGTAAATTCGGTTTTTATCGGAGAAAACTTGGCAATGTCTAAAGGCTCATACGGCGCTTTTTCTTAGCACTGCAGCACTGCCGTCGATCTGCATTGCATGGGCATGGGGTTACATCGAAGGCTGTAGATACTGCCGTGATAGCAAAAGAGCAGTAGGTGTCAATTTTTCGAAATCGAGTTTACTTCAAAATTCGTAGACAATTTTTTGAGATGAAATCACCAAAATAGCTAAAGCAGCGAGATTCATCTTAACTTTATCAAAACGAGACACATGAGAAAGCCGCGAGTGCGAAAAAAAATGACGTAGTTTCAGGCAAGACAGCAGTAAGTGACGTTATTCCTCCAAAGAGCCCATGGATACAGAGCTTTCAAGTAAAGAGCTTCCCTCTTCTGCCAATTTCTAACCTGAAAATGTGTTTGTTGTGTGTCCAAAACGCAACCACCAAAGTATGCAGAATACAGCACTTACTGCTGTCTTGCCCAACACTGGCCTAACATGAAAATGAAATATAACCTTTTTATGTAATTGAAGTTAAATCGGTGGATTTTAATCATCCAAACGATTTCTAGGAGTCTTTGGACGACTAGTGGCAATTTTACAAAGAACGGAGGCTTCTTTATAAAATTGTCCGGTCAGATGCTTCTGAGCCCGTGTTCTCAAAATTTCATGATTGCACTTACTGCTCTCTTCGCTATCACGGCTTAAGGTTGTCTGGTTACTTACACCCTTTCCCCCTAGCGAGTTTCAGTATCGAGGTCGTGTCTGTACTTCCTGTTGAGTCCCACGATTCTTTAGATAATAAAGGCGTTTTTTCTGAGGGCTCCTCTCCATTTCCATCAGCATTCGCCGATTTACGGGCTGAAAAAGAGATCAAACGTAAATAACTGAATCTTCCCAAAATCCATCTGGGGCTGTCCATAAAATATCCGACATAATTATCGTACTGCAAAACTTTTCGTAAAGAAACTACTTACACGACGAGAAGTTCGGGCCACAGGACGCTGCAGAAGCAGACTTCCTGCCTTACTCAACGTACTTTATTTAAAAAACTATCTTAATTTTTCTTCTCCTTCGGCAGAATATTCTTTATATATTCCAAGCTATAAAGTTAGCTTCTTCCTCATTTAAAAAATTGAAAGGATGAGTAAACAATAAGCTGGAAAATATACACTATCTTTTGATCCCAGGGTTGCAGGCTCGCGTTGTGAAGTGGTCGAATATTGTGTACACCGCGGGCTCTAGGTCTAAAGCGGCAGATCCCTGCGAGTAGAAAGCGTGCGGTGAAAGTAAAACGACAAGAAGCAACGAGAATTTTGATCGTTTGACGTCCAGGGACGTCCAATGCTAACCCTAGATTAACTCCTAACCATAGTGATAACGTTTTTTTTATGAATAAATTAATCATTTCCGCTCATAGGGAAAAGAATAATTTACTTGGGTTAAATTGCACCCCAAATGTCGCTATGACAGTCTCAGCAGTATGAAAATATGGTAACCTCAATCTTGACGCTGAGCTATAGCAAGCTGTACACATTTTAAACAACATAGTGTGGAAAAGAAACTATGCTCGATCAAGTAGTCTGCTGAAGCCGTTGTAGTGCGCAATTTGACTCGCCTATGGTATTGTTTTTCATTCGACCGGGCAATGTAAAGTTCCCGTGACCAGTGTGCAATAAAAACGTTAATATCTTCGCTAGAAGTTGATTTCAGTAATTTTTAATGCAAGAATCGTGTTCTACGTAAAATTTTGGTTGAGATACCGGCATCAGCGTGCTTAAATCCGGACCTTGTTTAATGTTCCATCCAATCTGAATGAGCAAACATAAAGAACTTTCCTAACTTTCCTCGGAAAAATATTTTATCAGGAGAAACGAGGCAACGTTGGAATGTTCGCACGGCGTCAAAACACATCATGGGCCTTTTAAGCCCTATTTTTTGATGCATCGATTATCTCAACACAAGTTCGAGTGACCGCGCCAAACATAGTGCGGCCGTTGTTACACTCATATCAGCGCCTGCAGGACTGTAGAAATACTTCACGCATTGCGCCAAACAGTGCGGTTGGCGTGAACACATGTCAGCGCCTGCAAGACTGCATGAATACCTCTCGCATGGCTCCAAACGCAATGCGATAACAATTCAACCTCGGGTGTAGGCATATTGCCGCCAGCTGGATCGAGGGCGCATCACACTGTGAAGCTGACTCGACACTCGACAGTCGACCGCGCTCCCTTCCCTGGCTTGCGCGACGCTAAAATCACTGCAAAACTAGGACCACGCGTCATTTTATCTTGACAGTATCTGCCCGGTTTTTACCACAATTAAAGGGTAAATAGGTATCTTAATTGCAACGTTTCAGAAACTCGGACGATATTTAAATGATGCATCGATTCTGAAACTTGATACACGTAAATATAATTCTGGTTTAATAAATAGGTAACAAAACGAACGAAAATATCGCGTCGAAATTTGTTGTGAATTTATTTTAAACCAATCCGGAAATTTCTCGAAAGCTTCTAAAATATTGTGTGTAGCTTTTTTTTTTTTTAAAAAAAAAAAAAAACGAGATTTGCAACGTTGCAGTCGGAGATAAAAACATTTTTTTCCGCGTGCAGGCGTCGATATTTGATTTCATTAACGGCAGGCGTAACGAGAAAACTATTCGATCATGGGTGTATAAAGTCTATTGCGAATTGCCGCTAGCCGGCTAAAAGGTGAGTCACACTGCCAAGATGACTCCACCGCGTTTTCTTCCCTGGCTCGCAAGCCGCTGAAGCCACCGTTAAACTAGGATTACGTGTCATCATTCTTGACTTTCTGCTCTAGTATATGCCCGGAAAAAATGAAGTTGCTGTTTTAACTATTGTGTAGTTAAGATAAGTGTCCGAATTGTCTCAATGTAGATTTTACAATAGAGAAAATGCTAATTTAAGCACTTCCGTGGTTGAATCAGCTTTCTAATATCGTAAGATGCACTTTTGAAACACGTCGTACATATTTTATAACGATTCAATTGATAAACCAGCAATCAATTTTTTCCGTGCATCACAAATAAAAGGAAAATATGTATCCTCATTGTAACGATTTAGAAACTCGGAAAATTTAGAAAACTTAGAAACTGATGATATGATATTATTTGTTTGTTACGTAAAAAGAAAATGGAATGCACGAAAACATCGCGCCGAAATTTTCGATGCTTACTGTTGAGATCGTTTAGGAAAATTCGTGGGGATTTTTCAGAAAAACTTGTCCGTATGTAGCTTTTCAAAAACCATGATGATTAATATTAAAACATAAAAGTGGTGAATAACGTTGCAATCAGAGGCAAATACCCTTTCATTCGCGTGAACCCGTCGGCCTTCGGATCCATTCATCTCTGAAATAATTTGAACATGGTTGTACCACAATTTTTTCACCTGTAGTTTGTTTCAGTGCTTGGCGGCCGTGTAGTGGCCACAGCACCCTAGTTCTCTTTAATATAAATCGTAAGGGTATAGCTTGCCGTGCTGAGGGTATCAAGCTAAGAATGTCCGGTCTTCCACCTTCCCGTCCCTTTCCGTTGAACACGCTCAATGGACCACTAGACAAGGTACGAGTTAAAGGATTCTAATACATGTTTCTTAACCAAAATTTCACGTAGAATACAACTCGCGCAACGAAAATTACTGAAACCAACTTCTAACAAAGATACTAACGTTTTTATTCCACATTGGTTACGAGATGGACTGCTCGCTCACAAGAAACTGAAAGCTCTACGTGAGTCAAATCGCACACTACAACGGTTTCGGCAATCTTCTCTATCGAGCAATGTTCATTCTCCACCATGTGTTGTTCAAACTATAAGCAATTTTCCATAGCTGAGCCGAAGTGTCAAGATCGATGTTGCCAGATTTTTATATCGCACAGACTGTCATGATAAACGTTTAGCGCGCGATGTGAATCACGTAGGTACAGCATTGAGTTTTCAGGTTTTGGTTTGAACTCACGCATCAAGAATTATTAAACATCTTCGTAAGGAGTTGATTTCGGCAATTTTCGTTGTGCGCATCGTGTTTTACGTGAAATTTTGGTTAAGAACATATATCAGAATGCTGACATTCGTCCCTTGTCTAGTGGTCCATTGCTTCCTCCACACAGGCTCAATGCGCCTGGGGAAAGGGAGTTGGGCGGTTGGGCTGCAAAGCGGCGAGGGGGCGCAACCCCCTACTTTCAGTTGAAATTTTCGGTTGCTCACCTGTGAATCCTGTTGTTATGAAGCCAAACCTGTGTTTCGAAGGTTTTCCTCCTGTTGTAATTGCTGTCTTCCCGGTTGACAATAAAGGTCTTTTTTCCGGAGAAACACTTCCCTTTCTTGGCGATTTGAGACCAGACTCTATTTCAGATTTCGGCATTGCGCCATTCCCTGGGAGTGAGACTGTCAAAAAGATAAAAAAAAGTATGAATTTCTACTATGCCCACCGAGTTTGTTGGGTTAGCTCCGCTTGGGGAGCCTCGCAGATTGCCATTGGCGGAATCAGCGAATTGACAACGTTGTCTTTTCTCCATTTAAACACATGGAAATGTATCGATTCTTAGAGGGGTCAGGTGCTCAGACAGAATCGATTATTTAATGCAGGTTTGAATGGAGGAAATCCGGTGTTGCCAAATTGCTGGATCCGCCTTTGCAGATTGCTAGATATAGTATGGAAGAAGGACCACCGACTCCAGATTTGCCAATACCGAAGTCGGAAGCCATTCCTCTCTCATGGCTTTTTCAAGTTCAAAAAAGAAACACTGGTTACAAATTCGTGCCATCATGCCACAGAAGAACATGCAGCTTTATCGCTTGTCACGAATTCGTAACATCATACCATATGACGGAATGTTGCCGCTGCGATCAGAGATGCACAATGAACCTTCACAGAAGGACTTAAACCTCATTTTGCTGAAAATTTAAATTTTAAATTATATATAATGAGCAGCTGCTCGCTGAAAAATTCGCGTGAAACTCATTTTTTAAAAAATTAAAGTGCACTTTGTTACGAATTCGTAACGCTATGCCGAAGAGGGATACGATTATGGAAGTTTGGATTAGTCAAATCAAATTGGGGGAAATGGGTCCCCTGGTCCGGTGAACACTCCCAACGTCTACTGGGGTATCCTCTTAATTACACACCCTCAACTTTGAGAGCTTTTTTGAGCTTTGGAGTTGATATCAGAAAAATCAGAGGAAACATCGAGTTCCTCGCGAAATTTTACAGTGGAATCAGTACTTGAATCGCAAATTCCTGACACATGCAGGAGCACAATAGCCAGTCATCGAAGAAGCCTGACTTAAACTGCGCAAATTGTGCACGAAGGAGTGGATTTCAGGTTTTTTAAAATTTGCTCACGTGATTTTGGTGTCATTTGACGCTTGATATATTTATTCACACGGCTCTTTCTATCCCTTGCGTGCAAAAGACCCTCTCGGTTATTTGGTCAGAGTTATGAACTGATCCGACTTTTGCTGTTCTGGGCTCGGATTATGTAAGAAATAACCACTCCAACAGAACATTTTTTGGAAATTCTTTTTTTTTTTACCTGTATGCAGGTTATGGTTATCCGTATGCACCACGTGTGATCCTTTCGATGTTCTATGATTCGTCCCCTCTCCTGTTAGAGATGATGAAGGAAGTTGAGTTGGAGGAGATAACGAGTGTTTATGGGTGCGTTGGTCTAGACTTGGAGATGGACTTGGATATCTCGTTCCGGTTTCAACTGAAGTATGAGGTTTCATGGGCTCTGAAATTGATCGGTATAATGAAAAACTTGTGTGCTTAACAGGAGTGGTATCAAAAGGCCTAGTTTTTGGGTCCACTCTGAATTTCCTCAACTCTCTATCCTCTGCTCATATTGAATGTCTATATATACAGGAGAGAAACGAGGGGGGAAACGGGAAATAAGGCTAAAATGCAACACTAAAAGCCTGAGACGTTCCGCCTTAAAACTGAGTCATTCTCAGTCGGAAAATAAACTCAAAATGAAAAAATAAACTCAAATATAATCCACGACCACAATTTGTAATTTTTCCTCAGCCCCGCAAGTAAAATATGTCTGTCATCACAAACATAATATCCAATCAATACACCTCATTGATGGGAAAGCGTGTTGGAATTTACTCTAGAGGAGTCAAAAGCTGGACCTATGATAAAAATGCCCGTCAGAATTTGAATTTTGACTGAGCTCAAGGCGGAAAATGAATTAAAGAGCAGAGTAAGCATACGGAAAAACGTTAGGATTATTAAAGCTTATCAATACTGCCGTGCTAAGGAAGAACGCCGTATGAACATTCGAGAGTTGCCAAATTTCCTTCGATGAAACGTTTTTTATTGAGGACATTTACGAATATTTTTCCTTGAAATTTTCAGGAACTTTAGTTGAAATTGCGAGCAAAATTATCTAAAAAATTAGAAAAAAATATTCATAAGTTTAGCAGAGAATTCGTGTTTTATCAAAGGAAATTTGGCAACGCCTTAAGGTTCATACGGCGTTTTTCCTCAGCACGGCAGCATAAAAAAGTCTTTTTTGTGAAATTTTGAGGAAAAAGGGGTTTTTATAAGTGAAAAACAAATTTTAAAAATGGGAAAGCTAAGAACGTTCTGCATCCCTTTTAGCGCAATGCATCGAATCCAGGATGCAACAATAATGTCTTCCTAAACAAAACGAAGAACTATCAAGAAATCGGTTTCTCGTGAATGTGAATCAAATTTTCCTCGGTGCAGTTGTGCGTTTCCAGCAACCAAACTGTAGCTCACTATATTTCTAATCGTCCCTGCACAAAATTTTACATTTGCAAGAATTTTCAGTCCCTTGATTTAGCTAATAATCTTTTCTTTTGCTTCTTTTTTCAGAATCGTCTGCATTGAGCTGCGCACTGCTGATCTGATCGGTATGTAATTTTATATTAATTATATATATGAAAAAAATATTCATAAGCTTAGCAGGAAATTCGTGTTTTATCAAAGGAAATTTGGCAACGCATAAAGGTTCATACGGCATTTTTCCTTGGCACGTCAGAATACTGGTTGCCAATTGAATAAAATAGTGGTTTTTAACACGAACGATGTATTAGAATTAAGGGGCTTGGAGGACAAGGCGTATAAGCGTAGTGCAGCATTTGCTATCTCGAGAAATGCGTGTTTAACGTCTCGAGATTACATGGATCCTTTTAGCGAAAAGCAAGTTCAAACCGATTTTTTGATGCTTAAAAATTGAAAGGATGTGTATTTAAGGAGGGTATTTTGACCCTAACTTTGGTCGAAAATTAAGACAACTCAATTAAGGACAAGTTCTCACAGGGTAGATGATTAAGAGTCGATTCGACCATACATGACATTATTCTAAGCTATTTCAATTTTCGACCAAAATTAGGGCCAAAATACCCTCCTCAATGAGACACAACCTTTGGGAGCGAATTTTTCACAGAATATTAGTAAAGACCAGTTTCACTTGAAATCATTAAAATCTCAATTTTTTTAACAACTACACTGATGCGCCTTGTCCACCAAGCCCCTCAGTTGAGTACCTAAATTCAAAGCTTAATCTTATCTTATCTTATCTTTCTTATCTTACTATAGTAAAAAAAAATAAGGCCTTTTTTGTGTGTACGTCCGTGTCATTTCGCATTCTCATTGGTCTTTCATTAACCAATCAGAAAACGTCATTGAAAATCCCCGGGAAATTTAAATGTATTCTTCCGTAAAGGAATTATTGATAGGTAGACAGGTATAAAAATGGGATGTATTTCTTCTAATAACCAGGATAAAAGGGAGGATTATTACCTATACAGGATAGTCCTAGAAAAACGGGATGTACCTATATTAATAAACCGGGATAACAGGAAGGATATCGATCATTGTGTATCGATATTCGATACATCGTTTGTTCTAAAGCAGTATTGACTGGGATAAAACGGGATTTCTTCATAATAACCGGGATAAAAGGGAGGAATTTTACATCCTATACGGAGAGTCATGGATGAACGGGATGTACCTATATTAATAAACCGGGATAACAGGAAGGATATCGATCTTTGTGTATCGATCTTCGATACATCGTTTGTTCTAAAGCAGTATTGACTGGGATAAAACGGGATTTCTTCATAATAACCGGGATAAAAGGGAGGAATTTTACCTATACAGGATAGTCATGGATGAACGGGATGTACCTATATTAATAAACCGGGATAACAGGAAGGATATCGATCTTTGTGTATCGATCTTCGATACATCGTTTGTTCTAAAGCAGTATTGACTGGGATAAAACGGGATTTCTTCATAATAACCGGGATAAAAGGGAGGAATTTTACCTATACAGGATAGTCATGGATGAACGGGATGTACCTATATTAATAAACCGGGATAACAGGAAGGATATCGATCTTTGTGTATCGATCTTCGATACATCGTTTGTTCTAAAGCAGTATTGACTGGGATAAAACGGGATTTCTTCATAATAACCGGGATAAAAGGGAGGAATTTTACCTATACAGGATAGTCATGGATGAACGGGATGTACCTATATTAATAAACCGGGATAACAGGAAGGATATCGATCATTGTGTATCGATCTTCGATACATCGTTTTTTCTAAAGCAGTAATGACTGGGATAAAACGGGATTCCTTCATAATAACCGGGATAAAAGGGAGGAATTTTACCTATACAGGATAGTCATCGATAAAACGGGATGTACCTATATTAATAAACTGGTATAACAGGAAGGATATCGATCTTTGTGTATCGATCTTCGATACATCGTTTTTTCTAAAGCAGTAATGACTGGTATAAACGGGATTTCTTCATAGTGACCGGGATAAAGTGGAGGAATTTTACCTATACAGGATAGTCATGGATAAAACGGGATGTACCTATATTAAGAAACCGGGAAAACAGGAAGGATATCGATCTTTGTGTATCGATCTTCGATACATCGTTTTTTTCTAAAGCAGTAATGACTGGGATAAAACCGGATTTCTTCAGAGTGACCGGGATAATATGCAGTAATTTTACCTATACAGTATAGTCATTTATAATAGTGGATGTAACTATGTTAAGGAACCGGGATAAAACACATCAAATGCATCATGAAACATAGCAAACACATCAAACACATCATGAAACACGTAAAACGCAATATACACATCATGATACACCTAAAACACATCAAACACAACAAACACATCATGAAACACAATCAAACACATTAAACACAACAAATACATCATGAAACACAATCAAACACATCAAACACAACAAACACATCATGAAACACAATCAAACACATCAAACACAACAAACACATCATGAAACACAATCAAACACATCAAACACACCATGAAACACAATCAAACACAACAAATCGCATGTATCGATAATCGCACGTTTCGATAACCGCATTTATCGATTCCAAATTCCCCCAAATTTCCCCATTTATACAAAAAATTACGAATCTTCCTATTTCTCTACTGTTCGAAATTATATGAATTTAATTTTTGATCATTAATAATTGTATGTATTTCATTACAATTCTTTTCTCCTATCTTTGCGACTTATTTTTCATTATCAGTTGCATTACTTCATTATCATGTGATGAAAAACAGCTGAGTATTTTTCACCACTTGGTTTTTCAGTTTTAACCTTCAAAAAACAAAATTAAAAAAAATTCCCGATTCGATTGTTCTCCCGATAATATTGCGATGATTCGCCGTCGATAAAATCGCGATTTTTTTATCCGATAATATTGCAATAAATCGCGACGTCGATAAAATCGCGATATATTCTCCGATTAAATCGCAATTTATGGCGATCACTACTACTCGGGAATTGCAGCAGCAAATCCAAAAATTGTTACGCATCACCGCCACTCTTTAATTTAAATATCAAACCGACCTGTGGCCTTTTATCAAGGTTAATATAAATACATCCCGTTTTATTAATGACAAACCTATTATATTTCGTTTATATTATATTATATTCTATCCTATTTGCTTTCCATCCATTTTATTTTATCCCATATAAACCGTTTCAAACTGATTATTCACCTTTTTTTAAAACTCCAACCTTAATTGAAGTAAGTTTTTAGCTAAATTGAAGATGATCTTTTGAATGAATAAGCACTTAACAGAACTTCAGCAGTATTAATATTAATACAATTTACGAGAATAATGTAAATTAAAAAAAATTAAGTGATATTTTCATAACGAATTGACAGAATATACGAGGGGGTTGGGCCGCGGAGCGGCCAGGGGGCGGAGCCCTCTAGTAAATGGAAAAATAACTTACGGCACAAATCTGGACCTATGATAAAAAGGCCTGCCACCATCAAAATTTTGACAGCAATCATGGCGGAAACTGGACTGCAGAACTAAAGATCCTACAGCAAAACGTTCAGACTATCATTCTCATCGATCCTGGTGTCTATCGAGTGAGATTGATGTCTTCAACATGGACCTACATTTATATAGGTGCAATTAACGACATGTGGGAAACATATTTGCAGTTTCGATTTGCCGTGACACTGCCGCAGCTCAGCAAAAAAAGCAATATTCAAACGTTTTCCTTGCAACTCCCGTCATAATGAGGTCTAGATCGAGGTACGAAACCACGTATCTCTGTTTGAGACGTTGGAGACCTCCTGTCATATATGTACTTTACTTTTCCTTTGGATACCTATAGTCAACGTAATTTCTGCAAAACTTTGTTGATTTTTCTTCTCTGTTATCAGAATATTCTGTATATATTCCAAGCAATAAAGTTAGCTTGTCTCTCCTCGAAAAAATATAATAGGAGCGGAAATTTTGAAACTCCACAATGGACATAAGTGGTTTCGCACTTCGGTTTGGTCACCGATATCAGAAAAAATTGTTCTGTAGTTGACTCGTCTCTTACCCGTCGCACCTGTTGTTGTATCCGTTAGTCACCTCTGTGTAGTGGCATGACACACGTAACTGTTTCATCTTAATTACGCTTTTTTACCCCTCTATATTGGTGGTAATAATTACCCACGCAACCGTGCACAAAACGCAAGGCTTCATCATAGGACGTATTTGATGCTTCTAAGTGCTTCACTGCATGTAACACTAATTGCATTTGATCTCAAAAGCATGACATTTTCTAATCAATTTTCTCCGTTTCTTGCAACATTGTGAGCTTGTACATGTACTTTCATCAATGTCGCTGTATTTTGCACGATAGATCTCACCTAATGCTAACTAACTATTTTGAGATGGAATGAATCCTGATAGGTGGGTATGTATACCCACACTGAGAAAAAACTATGGCTTATAAACCTATTAGAGGTAAATATGGAACACCACTAATAGTAGTACCTCTACATATAATAATAGCACATATACCTTAGTTATGGTACCTGTACCTCAATTAGGTACAGAGACCTTAGTATGGTTCACAGACCGAGAATCATTAGTTTATTTACGACTATTATAGGTGTTCCATATTTACCTCTAATAGGTTTATAAACCATAGTTTTTTCTCAGTGCAGAGCTATGTACCAAGAGGAAACAACTATTCCGGAAATCTGCAAAAACTTTATTTTAATTTTCCTCAATAGTACGACAATATCGAAGCTGGGCATTTGCATAAAAAAATACCGTTGAGATGGGAAAAATCATGAGATGACAACAGAACATTGTTCTCAAACTCACACGGCTCTTTAATACCACTATTCGTGCTTAATGGATGTGCTTGAAGTATCATCAAAATTGAAGGAACCATGAAACATTTGGTCTTGACTCCGATTTTGTGTCGCTTTGGATCCGTGAGAACGAAAACACACCAACTCGGTAACTCAAAAATGCTAAATCTTCATTAAAGACAGTTGATTTTCACAAAGGTCATTGAAGATAGCACATCTGTTCCAACTCACACCTATAAAGTGTCCTTGAGTACTTGTTCTTCGGCACCAAAAACCGTTTTTTTAGACTGAAATCTTCACTTACTGTGCAGTTTTGTGTGAGTCTTGATTAGTTTCATTCTTCCTACTTGGTGTATTTTTGCTCTCACTGATTCATTTAGGGACGACCTCTCACTAACAAAACGAAAGTAAAACTGTGTAGGCTACATCATACCTTTAAAAATGAAGGGTATTTTTTAAGGTTACAAATATCGAAATTAAGACTTCATTAACTATTATCTGAGCCTAGTAAACTCAAAATAATAATTGGAAAGTGATTAACCCATTCATCTCAAAAACTGGCCAAATCGACCCTTGAGTGAAGTTCTAGACACGAAAAACTGTTTGACATCCTAGTGATAGGCTTGAAATTTCGTCGGTAAAAATTGCAGAATTAAACCCCTTACACTGAATTTTAAGGATACGTCGCACAGTGAAAGGAGTTATAATTAGTAAGAGTGACTAAACTTGATCTGGAAACTTTCAAAGCCTTATAATTTCGTGAATACCCTCCGCACGAGACTCAAAAGTTTAAAAGTAGCTTCATTAGTTTCCTTGTAAAATTTCTCGTGAGAGGCGCCCCTTAAAAATTAATAAAAATAAGTAGATTTATCGGCTCCGTAGACAGAGGAAGCCAAATTTTCTGGCTCGGTGATTATGTATTTTGTAGATTTTAGAATTATCTGATTTGACGGTAATGAAATTCCAAGCCATCGATCAATGTCTCGTCTCAAAATTGCATGTTGTTCTATTTTGGCGTTAAAGTCTCTAAATTTATTTACTGTAAGGCCTGCATCACATTGTATTGAGTATAGAAACAGGCCAGTCAAAAGAAACAGTTCACGGTCAGGGGTGACATTTTGAGTGCTCAATGTCTTTACTAGAGCATTAAGAATGACTTTGTGGCTGGTTCTTCAGAACTTTGAAGAACTTTTCAATATTCGATCGACCAAATAATATTTGGATTTGAGGACTTTACTTTAGGATCCCTGATCATTATAATACACTAGAGCGCCAGGTACTTGCACCTAAAATTTAATCATAAAATAATATTTTGAGATCTTAAAAAAGTTGTCTCCTCTTGGCAGATGTTTTTGAACTTCTTTGATTTTAACTTGACGGTCACTATTGCGCCTGGTTGACTCTATTTCTGCTAAATGGATACTTTGTTGCATGTAGCAAAAATGAAGGCGTTTTAACTTCGCTTGTCCTCACAGATAATTATTAGATTCAGCGCTGTATCAACAGTTGTTCCTCATACATATGCATACACATAGAGAAATTTCAACACAAAAGTTTGGTTGATACGGGAAGTAAAACACAGAATAACCCTAGCTTCGGGTTTAAAATTTCAAGAGAACATGCCGGCTAGTTTTCGTGAAGAAAATTAATATAAAACGAGTCGTGAATATACCAACTTCGCAATTGGAGGAATGCATTTTCTTAGTCTCTCCATTGTTTTCTCCGCTTTATTCACCCCAAACTACCAAAATCAACACAAAATGGGTGTTGGTTTGTGTCTCACTTCCTATATTAACCAAAATTATGGCACGAACACACATCTTTTTATCAGTGTAGCTTCTTTCTTCAAGAGGTCCCGCGCGACTTAAGTGGTGACTAGGCGATGTTAAGAGAGGTCATTGTCAAAGCATTATAAAAAGATTAATCTTTACGAATTCCGAGTAAAATTCAACAGAATAACTTCGAAAGTAGATGACTGGAAGAAATGACAGTAATTTTTCACTGCAAAAAATGAGAATACGAAACAAAAGATTCTATTATTTGGACAAACTTCAAGTTAGGTAATTTACTTTAAAGTACTCAAAACTTGTAAAATTGTCTGTGCAGTACTTATAATTTTTGGAGAGGCCTAATACTTCACATCACAAGGATCTATTTTCAAAATTATGCTGTTCAATTTTACACCGCAAGCGTTTCCGATTCTCTTTCATTTCCGGAATGCAGAGGCAGCACAGTTTTCATCCCTAAACTACAAATCCTCCTTCATCACGGAGTAAGAATGATGTTGGTGCAGGCAGTTTACGATTGGAACGCCACGCCGGCGGCGGCGCCCAGCCGTGTCACACTTAAGAAACAAAATTGCTGCTAGTTCGCCTTCAAATTTGACGATGCAACCCAACCCTACTCCGAAGTTGATTAAGTCGTATCCACCAATCGGCTGTGTTCTGAATGCTTCTATGTACCCTGAGGACCTATTCCTTACGTTTGAGAAATTATCAATAAACTGACAGACATACACACCCAGGCTAAGGAAATACGCCGTGTTAACGTTCGAATGTTGCTAAATATCTCTCGATAAAATACTATTTTCAAGGAAAGTTTTGAATATTTTTCTTTTAAAATTTCAGATCATATCACCCAAGCTGCTAAGTGACTTCTGTGAAATTTGGAGGGAAATATTCAAAAATTTCTCAGAGAATCTTTGTGTTATCAAACATATTTGGACGTATTTATGCTAAAAGGAACTATGTCTCACGCAACCCCTATGCACATAGCTCTTTTAGCATAAATACGTCCATTTGGCAACAGCCCGAGGTTCATAAGGCGTTTTTCCAACCGATTTGATCAAGTCGATGTAAGTCAGATATGAAGATGTAGGACTCTTAGTTAGTTTTGAGATGTTTCGTGGTACCTAGGGTGGCATGAAAATTAAGAACGAAATGAAGATTGGAAATTTCAGTGAAACATTTCATGAGATTTCACGAGGCTGTGAAATATTTCGTATTTTGCAGGGGCTAGAGTATGCAACCTACACTCAAACACGCAAAAATAGAAGAAAGTCACAATGTTTACATTTTACGGGACATGGAAAGGAACCAGTATTCTTCAATATCTTTCAGAAATTTCTAAAATTTTATAAATTATTTCATGCGAAATTTCAAGATTTTAATTTTCATGAAATTTCGCCACCCTGGTGGCACCCCAAGGTTCCGGTTGATTTGACATAATGTCAAAGATCAATTTAACACACAGAAAATGGTAGATGATCAAACCGTTGTTTGGTTGATCTGGTTCAAAAGAAACTAACCCGACGTAAAAAAACACGGACATTTTTAGCCGTGCAAGTGCTGCCCGCGATGGATTTTCCAGCTGCATCTGTGGGATTCCCAACCGCGCCAGTGCGGGCCCGTGCTGACGCGCTAAGGAAAAACGCCGTATGAACCTTCAGATGTTGCCATGTCTCGTTCGATAAGAAACGAATTAACGTGGAAAATTACCACACATTTTCGGAACTATGCCACACTGAAAAAAAAATCTCGGTATATTTACTAAGAAAAGGGTAAAATTACCAAGAATTCGGGGTTCTATTTGATCCCAGTTTTTTCTTGGTAAAATTACCATTTATGGAATTGGTAATTTTACCGAGAAATCTCGGTAAAATTATTGAACTTTCTGGGTAATTTCACTGGACCTCGGTAAAAACGCCAATATTTTTTATTGACTGTAGTAGAATTACCGAGATAAAATGGCAAAGTTACCGAGAATTAATTACCAATAAAAGTGGTATTCTTACCTGGAAAAAAACAGTAAAAATACCGGTTTTTAGGTAAGCTTACCAGTCTGTCTTCGTAAAATTACCGATAATTCGTAAAAAGCATGAGATGGTAAAGGTACCAACGGACCTTGGTAAAAACGCCGAGAGATTTTCTTCCAGTGCACATTGAATTTTCCAGTCATATTTGTTTACGATTTAATCTAAAATATCTGGACATTTCAAGGAGAAATATGCATACATTTCCGCAATAATAAACATTTTATCGAAGGAAAATTGGCAACTCACGAATGTTCATACGGCGTTTTTCCTTAGCACGGCGCTATACCTCGGAATTCCCGCTCGCACCGTGGGAATTTCAAATCCGCATGCATTTGAATACAATTCGTCGCTCCTCTGACGTAAGGGCAGTGGCGTGGCGTGCTTTGCGATATATCGATTGATCTGTCATTTAAACCTATGGAAAAGGATCGATTAACATGGTGTTCGCAGCGAACACCTTAATTATCGATTCTTTAGCACGGATTCAAATGGGGAAATATCGATAATCGATCATTCACGCCACGCCACTGCGTAAGGGCGTACCTCGATTTCCGCATGAGCCCCAGAAAGCATGGATTTCTATGTAAAACGAGGCTCACGTGGCAGTTGAGATATGCCCTTACGTCGGAGGAGCGACGAATTTTGAAAGCAAGCGCGGCGAACCTCAGCGGCGACGGCGCACGGTGACAGAGGTTGGACAAAATTTTTGACCAAAATGCAAATGCAAATTGCAAATGTTGTTACATATTCGTCACATTAGAAATTTAAGGTGAATCCAGGATTAGAACTTCGCGATTTGGCCACCACGTCGCGCTGCTCAGAATAGCCGCGTATATTTGCCAAAATAATAAAGACCGTAATACTTATTCAAGATTGGGGATCCAGGGGATATAGCAACATACTTGAGGAACACTCAGTAAAAAAATCTTCTCAAAATCCCCAAAAATAAAGTCGTAACTACGGCGGAAAGTAATTCCCATTGCGGCAATGGGAAAGAGAGAGACAGAACATGAGGGATTCGGTTGCGCGTTCGGCCGTTCGGCCGCCGCCGCTGAGCTGAAAGTTTCAGCCGTACTTTCTCGGCGCTTGTAATTCTAATTGCCAATATTTTTGGCTCAAAAAATCAAGCAAAAAATAATCTATATCTTGTGGATCTGCTTTTTGTAATTTGAGGAATATTATTTCAGTAAACGTCGAAGGAAAGTGAAATTCTCAGTGGTGACTGGTGGCGCTATCTCTAATCTTGAATTATCCCTAATCGGACCCTGTAAAGGGACGTTCCTTGGAGGATACCTAACGAGAAAATCAATGGATCACTTGCGCTGGTCACAAAATCGTGTGTTGGTGCTTGATTCACGGAAAAAATTAAATTGCTGATTTAACAATTTTCTTGTTAGAAAAAGTGACTGCAATATTCCGATGTAGACTTTGCAACGAAAAAATGCTACTTTAACAACGTGACTATTTAAACGGATTACTCTATGTACAGACCCGATTAAACGGATCACCCTGTAGAAGGACCTAGTTAATGGGATCACCCTGTAGACGGACCTGATTAAACTGATCACCTCTGTGGTCGGACCCGAATGAACGAATCGCGACGGACGGACGGACCTGATTTAACAGATCCCTCTGTAAACGGACCCAGTGAAACGGATCACCCTGTAGACGGACCCAGTGAAACGGATCACCCTGTAGACGGACCCGAGATGCTGGAGCTTAGGAGACCGGGAGCCCCCTCCAAAGCTCCGACCCCCCGCCCCCCTCCTCCTACCCATGCACCGTGGTCGAACTTGGGAGTCCGGCAAAGCATGTCGCGTTAGTAAACAAACGAGGCCCGCTCTATGTGTTCGTGCCGCTACTGCGCTCTCCAGAGTTTTCCGCGATGTCTTGTCCCGATTTTGTGTGTGTTTTGTGGCCCCTGATCGTTTCGCTCTTCGTGAGCTATGCCGCCGGATCTGGGATACCTATGTGGGAGTTCTTGGGCCGCGATGAAAAAGTAAGTCACCTTCCACCGTCTTACCGAGGAGAGCGATAGCGATCAAATTATCGAAATCGAGTTTTCCTCGACAAAATCCATCAATCAATCGACAAACCTGTGAACCGATAGACAAATCCATGAATTGATCGACAGAGCTAGAGTCGATCGATAAAGCCGTGAATCGATTGAATTTTGTCGATCAAATCAAGTCGATCAGTTTTCGTTTTCAATGAAGTATCGAAATCGAGTTTTCCTCGACAAACCCGTGTATCGATAGAAAAATCTGTGAATCGATAGAAAAATCCGCGAATCGATAGAAAAATCCGTGAAATGATCCACTAAGCCAGAATCGATCGACAAAGCCGTGAATCGTTCAAATCTTGTCGATTAAATCACGTCAATCAGTTTACGTTTTCATTAAATTATCGAAATCGAGTTTTCTTCGAGTTTCTGCTAATTTAAAAATGGGAGGGTGATGCATATGATGGACGAAAATAAAAGCGTAAACCTACCTACAACCGTGAATTGACTGACAAATTCGTGAAACGATCGCAAACCCCGTAAATTGATTGGCAAACACGTGAATCGATCGACAAAATCTGTGAGTCAATCGACAAAAACAAATCCTGCAGCCTGCAAGTCAATCGACGACATCGTGATTTGATCGACAAAACCCATCAATCAATCGACAAACCCGTGAACCGATGAAGAATTCGTGAATTGATGGACTAAGCCAGAATCGATTGACAAAGCAATGATTCGATCGAATTTTGTCGATCAGTTCACGTTTTCATTTTTCGATCGATTCATGTCGATCTGCTTCCGGTTTTTTAATAATTTGTCAATCGAACCTGTATTGATTGGTTCGCGTCGATCAATTCTCGTTTTTATTTTTCGATCAATTCTTGTCGATCGAATCCATACCCTCTTATAAATGAACGGAGTGGTACCGCTGAAACAGCAAAATTTTCCCTACTTCTCGTAAAATGTGAAGAATTTTGAAAAGCAAGGAAGCTCACAGAAATAAACGTCGTGTCTGACCAAACAGCTGTAAGTTCAGAATTTCATGAGAGAGCTGTACTTCCCCCTACTAGCACGGTGAAGTGCGAATATTGAAAAAAAAATTGATTTAATGTAATAAAATGAGATTTGTAAAATGCCGATTTTAAACAATCGACCAAGCAATCATAAAGCAAGGCAATTTTACTGTCCAAATTCATTTTATTTCATTCATTTCATTCACTCTAAATTATATCTCAAGAACGAATTAAAAACAAAGTAGGTGCATGGTAACAACACAGCTAACTGCGCGGCACAATCCACTTATTGCATTGCCGCTACCCTGGTTGAAAATTGATGCTGCTCATATTTGTTTTCTCTGCAACCTCGTACGAGGGATTTTGGTTCATCATGTGATACGACTCTTTTAACTCTCCGGAGCTGGGGAAGTATACCCAAAAAATATAAGGCGATTCTTACGTAGAGCAAGGTGACACCATCTCTTGTACTGCGCTTGTTTCTTTTTCACTCTATCCGTGCAGGGCAATTGTTGTTGTGAAAGAGTCGATTGGAGTTATTGAAAAATAAGGAGCTCCGCCCCCTGACCGCCTCGTGGTTCAATCCCCCAAAGCGCTTCGTGCCTCAGGTTTTAGGTGTTACGCGTTAATATCATGATTTTATTTTGTAGAGTGAGATTTTAATGAGAAAATGTGTTCCATGATACTAAATCTTTGAATTCTCTCTTGGTGTGGTCCAACATTGTTCATCCTGGGATTACATGGCACATGCACATGCGAATATTTTGCATTCGGTTTTTTCCTCTAACCTTTTTGCCTCGGTCACTCGCAGCACAGGGATAAAATAAAAACATAGTCTTTTTATTTGTCCTCCATAATCTCTAGAGGTAGTATTGTTGTCATAAAAATTTATCTGCGGTCAAGTTTTTCTTTTGCTATTTCAAGTAAGCTTTTTGAAGATATGTGTAATATCTAAAAGTATATATTGTACTTATTTTCTCTTTTTTTTGGGTACAAATTTAAAAAAAAATCATTTTTGTGCAATATTTCCCAAATCACCGCGCGATTTTTTTGAAGTTTGCTCAAATACTCATATACATTTTGACAGAGCATTGGCTCGGATAGCATTCATCGGCTAGTTGATTATTTTTTTTAATTTGGGGTCTATGAACAAGACTTAATGTGAAATGTCTCCGGCTACCCTTTCCCCCTCTAAAAAAGGAATGTTCAATTTTTAGGCCTTTTTTCTCAAAGAATTTCTGAAATTCCTCCTAGGCATGAGCTTCTCTGTTTCCACGAATACCTAAATTCAGCGCTTCATTGAGTTATTTCCGATCCATAACCAAAAATTCAGAAAAACAGCTATAATTTTCCAGAATATTTGGAGTGCCGTTTACAGCTTCAACTCAGGATCCTTTCAGAAAAAAACTACGAGGAAAAAAAATCTGAAAGATCGTATTTGATACATCAAACGGGTGAGATTGTACTAATATCGATTGGCTCAAACCATAAACATAGCCTCAAAAGTTAATTGAGTGATCTGACGGAACGGTTTTTTGTGAAAGATTTTTTATTCGTATGAGTACTAATTGGCCAATTGTCGTGAAATTGTTACGAAATTTCTCACTTTCAGCTTTTTTGACATGCAAATATCCTAAAATTTCAGTTTGAGGTTATGTCCTTGTTTTGAATCTAACGATACATCGGACCACTATCGAATACGATCCATTTTGACCCTATAGAGTGTGCTTCACCAGTATGGTGATTTATTCACTCCGATAGACCCTGTATATTCCGAAGATGGTGACGCACGAAGACCGAAACACCCCGTATCATGTATATACACATTTGCGGAGTTCAATGAGTAACCCCGGGTCTGTGCTACAAGGCGCCTGAATATTGAGTTTGAGGAGTACCTATTCAACGCGAATGCATTACGTAGAGCTGTAATAAATAGGCTATGTAAGTAGATCTTCGCGTATTCCGCTTGAGGTCAGTAACATCGTTCCCATGGTGGTTACGCATTTACTAGTCCCAAACTTGCCGAAATTTATAGCTCTCGTGAGAATATTACTGCACAAATGCGTAATCCTAGCGAGTAAAAATCCGTTCGTTACATATTTTGGTGTTTCTTGACCTAAAGAGAGCACATATAAATACAAGCTCTAATGCACAAATGGTAATACTAGCTAGTAAAAATCCGTTCGTTACATATTTTGGTGTTCCTTGACTTATAGAGAACACATATAAATACAAGCTCTAATTAAGTAACTTGCTGTCTGTACCATTGACGTGAACTCGATCAGTTCTGACCGTCGCTGCTTGTAGAGCACGTCGATTGAATACGAACTCATTTCCCCACTTACTGATAAACATTTTGGAGTGAAATTTTGCACCGGAGTCTATCTATAGCAAAAATCCCGAGTGATCCGAATGCGGCGCGGAATCTATTCTATCTTCAGCATTCTACTGTTGACTTACCTACATGGTTGATGTTCAACAACATGTTGGCAGTTTCGTTTTGCAAACGAGCCGAAAATGGCCAACGTTTGTGAAACTTGTTTGACTCATGACGTGGCCCGAAGCTCATCATCGACCATGTAGGTAGGTCAACAGCCGAAATTAGGGTGATGACTCTTGCTTTCTAATAACTGTCCATAAGGAATGGAGATGTTGCATGTGATAGAAATTGCGATAGGACTGTTGATTCTTATGTAAATGTTCGCGAGAAACACGATGGTGCCACTGGTTTTCTCTGAAATCAACTCCCAAGCTCAAAAAAAGCTCTCAAGTTAAGGCCAAAATGGCGGGGATATCCCACGCTATCCTGAGAGTCCACCTCTACATCAAGACAAACTCTCCATGCGAAGATAGTGAGCAAATACATTAGCAGGGTTGCCGTGTTTTCAGTTTTAAAGTCCCCAAATAAAGTGGCAGCCCTGTCAATGTATTTGCTCCCTATCTTTGCATGGAGAGTTTGTCTCGATGTAGACGTGGGCTCTCAGGATAGCGTGGGATATCCCCTCCATTTTGGCCTCAATTTGATAGCTTTTTTTGAGCTTGGGAGTTGATTTCAGAGAAAACCAGTGGCACCATCGTGTTTCTTGCGAACTTTTACATAAGAATCAATGGTCAAATCGCAAATCCCTCGCATATGCAACATCTCCATTGTTGAAGCCCCGAAAGTAAAAGCTTCCACCTGTCGCTAGGAGGCCATTGGAGGGTCTCTTGTCTCGGCTATGAAGCGACTGATATGTATGAGGTTGTTCAGTTTTTCGATTGATCAAGTTGAAAGTCATCGGGACGGCGACGAAACTGAAATCGAGGCTCGAATTGGGACGGAGGCGGTGCGAGCCGCGATGCGACGCCGGCGACGGCCACGGGCGAAAGAAAGTTGTCGGGGCCCGGGACGCCCGACGTCCGACGTCGGACGACCGCGGCTGGAACGGAAGCCGAAGCTGAAAGTGAAAAAGCCCCGGCGACGAAAAGGAATCCCGGCTCGGAACATTCGCGCGTGGGCTAATGATTCATCGCCCCCCCCCCCCCCCCGCCCTGCCTCCAAGGAGGATGGGATCGATATTTTCACGATCTTCGTTAACGTGGACTTCGTCCCGCGTTGTCGGGTACTGCGGAGCTTTCGCACTGCGATGTACAGGGAAGACGAATGGAAATGAGATCGATCCCACTGGTTGATTCACACGGGTGGTCCTTATGGACTAATAGAGATAATGACTGTCGAAATATTGCACTGGAAAAAAAACACATGGATCTAGAGTCCAGACTTTTAAAAAATCGACAAGAAAAAATTCTCTTGATTCAATCAGATTTAAGCTTAAATCAAGAACCAAGCCTCTTAATTTGAGCGGATTTCCTTTTGATTTAAGCTTAAATCTGATTGAATCAAGAGTCCTTTTTCTTGTCAATGTTTTCAAGAGTCAGGACTCAAGATCCAATGTGTTTTGTTTTTTCAGTGCACTGGTTGAAACGGGTGGTCCTTATGGACTAAAAGAGATAATGATTGTCGAAATATTGGGGCTCTCGTGGGTTTCTGCTAGTTAGTCTATTATTCACCTCCTTTGTCAATTGCAACCACCCACTCCCTCCCCAATAGGGTCGCTAGATCGTCTCTTCGTCTCTTTTTATCTAACGCGTTTGTCTATTAGTTTATTTTCACGATTTTCGTTAACGTGGACTTTGTCTCGCGTTGTCGGATACGTCGGGGCTTTCGCTCTGCGATATACAGGGAAGACGAATGGAAATGAGATCGATCCCATTGGTCGAGACGGGTGGTCCTTATGGACTAAAAGAGATAATGATAGGCGAAGTATTTGGTTTCTCGCGTGAGTTTCTGCTAGTTAGTCTAGTACTTACCTCCTTTATCCATTGCAACTGTACCCACTTCCAATACCACCTCCGCAATAGGATTGCTAATATTTCTATTTGTGGAGACAAATTTTATCTATCGCTTTGTCTATAATTTTCAATAAATTATCGCCACCCCCTTCAAACCCCTTCCGAGAAAGGTGATATCCATATTTTCGCACAGACAGACAAAGAAGACAAAGGGAACTAAGCGATCCTATTGGTTGAAACGGGTGGTTATCAAAGACTAAGGGAGAAAAGGATGGCCCACTGTGTAAGTTCTTTCGTGAGTTGCTGCCAATTACTCCATTACTTACCTCTTTTGTCCATTGCAACCACCCACTCCCCCACAATAGGATCGCTAAATTTTCTCTTTGTCTTCTTTTTATCTACGGCTGTGTCTATCAATTTCAATAATCAGTCTGCATGGTGGTTTGCAATAAAGGAAGAATATGAAAAGTTTAAAATCTCAGAGAAATATTTCATAAAATTTCACGAGACAGTGAATTTTTTCAGAGTACGGCACAATCATATCAAAGGCAGGGTATGCAACAGGCAACCTGTCGTAAAAAACAACTAACAACACGAGAAATCCATATTTTTTTCATTTAACATTGGATGTGATCTTTTGCTCTAAAATGCAATGAAGGTATGAAAATTAAAATGTATTTTTTAGTTTAATCATTAAATGGATTATTTTAGGATAATCGAAATTTTATCAATCAGTAGGGAATGTTCTTGCCGAAAAGTATCCTCCAAATTCTCAAAATAATGTCAAAAGTACTGTTTCCAACTGACCAAATGACCACCAATATCAATACTGAGATCTTTTTTATTTTTTTTTATTTTTTTTTTTGCTAATTTTGATATACATGGATTCTCCTGTATTCATACTCTTCCCATATTATCTACCTTACAATTCTACCTTTAGCTTTAGGGATCAAGTTATTGATACCCGATAAAAAAAAAATTTAAAATTGATTAATTTCTCAATTTATCCTCCTAAGGAGGATCCCTGCGTGAATGAACTAACCACGCTTATTCTACGAATGAAAAGAAAAAAGGTAGCACAAAGTTTCAGATGGAATGAAATTGTGTTGGGCGCAGTGGTATTCCCGCATTCCATTTTAGGTTATCGTGGGTGAAGGTGATCCAGCAAGTTCAATGTCTCCAGTCAGTTGGGATCACCAGTGCATCTATTCAATTTGCTTCGTGTCAACCTCAGTCTCGAGTTGAGTTGCACACGAACTATGAATAGTAACCAAATCCCAATGATTATTAGTGGCGTCGTGACTTAGTACGCAGGTCAAAACCCCATTTAAGGGCAAAAATACCAAAAATCAAATAAAACTCCCAATCGTTATTCCTGCTTTAGAGTCTTATTGTTCAACTTGTTTATGATATCGTAGCGAGATTCTGATTTTGATCACGCCCGCGTTTTCTCGCTTTGTGAAAAAGTATATATAACCTTATTGAACTCTTTTTGAACACTTGGAAACGGTTCGGCTAAGGCGCCGTAATGTATGTAAGGCACTTCCTTTATTTTTTTTATCTTTTTTTTTGGTACCTCCTCCCCCTTGAATGGGGAAAAACGCTCAATTTAGCGATGTATAGTGTTGAAAAAATCAATCTCATTTGAAGTATCTTTATTCTAGGGAAAATAATTTCAAACAATTTAATGTATTCAAATTTGTTAATGTCTTTCGGCCGAACTTTATTTTCAAATTTAATTTTTTTTTCGCTCTTCAAACAGGCACTTTGCTTTACGTCAGACAATACTTGAACTCCCTTCTCTTCTCGTAAGGCATCTCATTGACCTCCCTCTCCAGAAGAGAGGAGATTCAAGAGGGATAGGGAGGTCACCTAGGCGCTCTACACAATTTATGGATGGTTCCCGTTCAAAATTCTTTCCCCATGACCGAAAAGGCGAAACAGAGGTTAGCTGAACCGAAAAATTTCCTTAGTGCTCGATATGAACCAGAAATCAGCTTCTGTAACCGAAGTTTTTTCTCAGTGCAGGGCACGGGTCCCCCGATCGAGGACGATAGGGGGCGGCTGATCGAATGTGATCTATCGATAATTGATGCCTCCAAGGAGAAAAAAGACACGATCGTGCCTCGACAAGCCTCGTAAAACCTCGAACCCATCACGTACGACGAGTATTCATTGCGGAAGCGTGTAGATGTGAATCGGACATCGGGATTTGAGGATGATGCATTAAGCTCAATTTAAATCGTCCAAGAAAGCTGCCGGTGTCATCAACCAAGATTACTCAGGATTTGGAACCTGAGCATGGCAATCGCTACGGCCTTGGGCACTGGAGATTTCAAAGTTTAGAACATCAAGTTATTTGACATGCAACTCAAAGGAAAAGTACTGGCATGTATCAAACGGCAACCTCTTTAGGAGAACACCTGAAAATTCTAATTCTTCAACATATATCCTATAATTTACGGCAATAGAATGAATTTCACAGAAATAAATTAGTTCTTCTGCACACATGGGAAGGGAGGAAGTAAAAAATCTTCTAAATCGAAAATAATCCCTAGAAAATCGTGTGACTGCACAGAATTTAATGGGAAAAGAGACGTTTGATCGCTGCAAAAGCGCATAGTATTTTGTTATCAGATACTCGAACCATTTTGTGGTTCCTTATTGAGTTATTGCAAAATTTCAATCTCCGATGGCTTGTTTAGCCAAAGTAAGCCACAGGATTAAAGCCGTACCGCGTAGCATCTTAAACTAATTCTTGCAGGCAATTACATAACGTCTTCCAAACCAGTTTTTTCACTGCATCGAACTATATGGAGTTTCCACCAAAATGCACATTTTGCCTGTCTTTGTCACAAATGGATCACACCTTGCAATAAAGAGTCACTATTTCTGGCTCACTTCAGAGATAACATACGCGCCATCGATACCCCTCCGCAGATAGGTACATGCTTTATATATGATCCAGAATCAGCAGTCCCTTACTTTTGCATTCTACAGTTCATATATCATACGACAAAACGGCTTTGTCGATCGAGAGTATTCGAGGCTTTCGAAACCGGAGCAATATGAAGTTAATACGTTGCTTCCCGAGCAAACGAAAACTCCATTCCACGGTTGTATTTACTCAATCAATTAGATTCTCAGAAGAATATGACTGTGCAATTTGTATCCAACATTTTTCTAACTTTAGTGGGCAGTCCGACGTATGCAATATGAGAATGAAAATTTTGCCGTGCACTCTCAGTTACGTTCTTTCAACCAGGTGACGACGAATAATTAGGTGATCGGGAGTGTATGATGAGACCGCAGTGTTTCACCTGCGCCGCACAGTGGAACGAAGAAGTCGGGAAAAATTTGGGAACTTTGAAAGCTTATATTTTCAAAAATGTGGGACGGAAAAGTTTAAGAGTGGTTCCCGTGGTTTTTTCCGAGCAATTTCCTTTCAGAAGCATCCTTTGATATTGAATTTGTGACAGAAAAAGCAATGAAATTTGAAATTTTAGCCAAAAATTTCAAGTCCGACCTCTTCCATTACTTCATTCCACCTGTGCGCCGCCCGAAGAAAAACATTGACGAAGAAGGCGCGAACAGCGCTGCCGTGCTAAAGAAGAACGCCGTATGAGCCTTCAGACGTTGCCAAGTTTCCTTCGATAAAAACCGAATTCGATGAGAAAATTGTGAATATTATTGTCCAATATTTTCAGACAATTTTGCACGCAATTTAATCTAGAATATCTGAAAATTTCAAGGGAAAATACGCATGAATGTCGTCAAAAATACACGCTTTATCAAGGGAAATTTGGCAACTCTCGAATGTTCATACGGCGTTCTTCCTTAGCACGGCAAAGCGGGTCTAGCTCGCGTGGCACGCCGCGCCGCGCCGGCTCCACGCCGAGGAATTCGTACACATCAATTGGACGTATTTCTGCCAAACGGAACTATGCGCATTATGACGTGAGCCCTGTTATACATGTATTCTTACGGGTCTCGGGGCTCATGTCTAAATGCACATAGTTCCATTTGATAGAAAAATGTCCAATTGTGACCGCGGCGGCCGATAAGACTGATTAGCCCCTTTATAGACTCGTAATCCATTGAATTGAGGGGGGGGGGGGCACCGAGGGGACCTGGGAGCGCGTGAGCTTTGTGACGTCACGTTAGCCCAAGGAGCAAACGCATCCGTAACGGTACCCATCGCGATGACGGCGCGGCGCGCGCCACTCACCCGGTTGCCGAACATGTTCACAGTAAGAAGAAGTTAGCGAAATTTTGTGTTGAAATGGAAAGTGAAACACGAGGCTACACATACTGTTGGTTAATTTTTCGTCATAATTTTGAAATCAAAATTAAAAAGAACGGGAAATTTTGAGGTAAATCGATACCGGCTCATTCCTGTCCGGAATATTAACACCTGTAGTTGGGGGATAGAGCAAGAGTCTCCCTTGAGGAAATGCTAGATCAAAGAAATGACCAAGACTCGAAAAAAGGTGGTTATATAAGTAATCAACCCCAAGAAAGCCGAATGCCACGGTACCAAAGCTCCCTCAAACCTTCTGGCTTTACTATTTTTCGCGATTCGTGGTCGATCAAATCGAAACAGCTTTCAAGTTTTCACTGAAAAAAATTATGCTATCATCTACTACGAGTCTACTTGATTTTTCACATAGTGATATTTTTTAGTGAAAATAACCAGAATTATAGTAGAAATACAGAACTCTGGTGATAATATGGTAAATTTTACCATAGAGCCTGGTATTTATTATCATTCTTGTATCACTGTGTCAGAGTGTGGTAAAACGTACCATATTTTTTTTCAGTGCTGAATTTATACTCTTCATTGGTTTCTGGCTCCAGCTGACGACAATGGAGATGTTGCATGTGTGAGGAATTCGCGATTTAACTGTTGATTCATATGTAAAAGTTTGCGAGAAACACGATGGTGCTACTGGTTTTCTCTGAAATCAACTCCCAAGCTGAAACAAAGCTCTCAAGTTAAGGCCAAAATGGAGGGGATATCCCACCCTACCCTGAGAGTCCACGTCTACATCAAAACAAACTCTCCATGCAAAGATAGGGAGCAAATACTTTAGCAGTGATGCCATGTTTTCCGTTCAATTCTCCAAATAAAGTGGCAGCCCTGACAATGTATTTGCTCCGTATCTTTGCATGGAGAGTTTGTCTTGATGTAGAGGTGGACTTTCAGAATACGTGGGATATCTCCGGCCATTTTGGGCTCAACTTGAGAGCTTTTATTGAGCTTGGGAGTTGATTTCAGAGAATACCAGTGGCACCATCGTGTTTCTCGCGAACTTATACATACGTATCAATAGTCAAATCGCAAATTCCTCACACACGCAACATCTCCATTTTAGCGCATATTTATGATTATTGAAAAAAAATTGAGAGATTCTTGGTTTGGCAGCAGTGGACAGAGGTCAGCGGGTGATGTTGAGAAGGCGCCCCGCACCGCCGCATCACACGCGGCCCGAGGAGCCGCTCTGCCCTCCTTTGACCGGGCGTCGCGACGCCCGACGCGTGCGAGGGCCTAATAATCTCGCTACGATTTTGTCACCGACGACCGACACAACTATCTGCCGCGCTAAGGAAAAACCACGTATCTTGAAACGGAAACCTCGTGCAGATATGCGGTTACGCCCGGCTGCGGCTACCGCCTATCCTCAAGCTTCTGGTCACCTCTTCTGCTCCCCCTAGGTGACATTCTCGATGTTTCTAAATCGAACGCAGTTGATGCAGATGGGCCCCCGATCCAGCCGTCGATGGTATAGGGGAATTTCACGCATTGAGAAAGATTACAGAGTTTGTCGCGCTGTGGGCTCATTATTGATATTAGTAGAAAATGTGATCGACAAAGAAGACAAAGGGAAAATTGAGAGATCCTAATGGTTCAAACGGCGGTTCTTATAGACTATGGGGGAAGAATGATGAGCTAACTACCGGCAGGCTGATTATTGAAATTAATAGACAAAGCTGTACACTGGGAAAAAAACACATTGGATCTAGAGCCCAGACTCTTGAAAACATTGACAAGAAAAAGGCCACTTGATTCAATCAGATTTAAGCTTAAATCAAAAGGAAATCCGCTCAAATTCAGAGGCTTGGTTCTTGATTTAAGCTTAAATCTGATTGAATCAAGAGTATTTTTTCTTGTCGGTGTTTTTAAGAGTCTGGACTCTAGATCCAATGTGTTGTTTTTTTCCAGTGTATAGACAAAAGAGTTACGGGGAAAATGGAGCGGTTATATTGGTTGCAACGGGTGGTTCTCATAGAATCAGGTAGGGGGAAATGATGGATTAACTGTAGGGTCTCTTGTGAGTTGCCGTTATTTAATCTGTCACTTACCTCCCTTGTTTAGTACAACCACCCGCTTTAAGCAATGGGATCGCTCCATTGTTGATTTGTCTTCTTTGTCGAACCCTTTGTCTATTAATTTCAATTATATCAGCCTGCGGGTCTCGCGTGAGGTGTCCTCAGTTAGTCTAATACTTACTTTCTTTGTCCATCGCAACCACCTGCCCCCTCCTAAAGGATCGCTACATTTCCCATTTTTCTCTTTGGTCTATCGCTTTGTCTATCAATTTCAATAATCAGCCCGCAGGTCCTGCAAAGGGAATTGAATTTTTTGCATCCACTTGAACAAAAACTCAGCGATAAATACGGTTTGTAAAAAGTAATAATTCAGACTTTCAAAAGTTTTTAGTGGATTCATGCGCAAACGATACATTACTCTATCAAATCAGGTTTTAATAATGACAGGGGAGTAGAGGTATCACAGAATATTGTTTTTTCTCGAAAGATGTAGAATCATGAAGTCTTAAACTCAGTTTCAAAACTCCTAAGAGGCAATCTACGCTTTCGTTGTTTTTTCTAACTCCGCGTTAAAGTCTCCAAAAAATGCATGGCACTTCAGGGTTCTAAACGCTTATTAGCTTTGACTCACAAAAAATGGCGTCACTGCAATATATTAAACCTTGTAAATTTCTCGCATCCGCAGGCTTTTCTTCGTATAGTGTTTCGGTAATTTAAGGTTTATTATTAGTAAAATGACGTTCAAAATTTGACTAGACGACGAATGTCCGGCGTGCATCGAGCTTTTAAGCATTCAAGATTGCGCGCTCCCGTCTAAATACCTGTTGCGCATGCGTGTTTGCACTCTTAATGGATTGGATGGAAAGCACCGGCCGTTCGGTGCCAACTTTCGGTCATTCCGGTGGCGAAACCGACTGTTCCGGTTTCGCACCGTGCCAGCCCCCCTCCCCACCCCCTCTCCCTGCCAATCATCGTCCGAAGTTTTCTCAACGATCCAACAGCCGAATGTGAGTTTGTTCACCTGCTTGACTCGGGACATGTGCAGCAGTGCACTTGATTGATAAAAGGTCATACGCACTGATACTGCCGTGCTACAGAAGAACTCCACTCGCCCCTAAAGGAAATTTTTCTTTCTCGAGAACAAAGAAATTGGGTACTAATTTCATCAATTAGACCCTAGTTTATGTGCGTTGGGGGTTTATCTTCGCAGTTGGATCTGATTTTACATGCAGAAACTACTATTTCCGGCCCATTTCAGAAAAAACGGATATGCCATATTATAACTTAAATGACATCATCTCAATCAACCAATAAAAAGGTTACTCAACATGCTCCAGACCCCTCAATTATCCATACTTGTTTTACGGCACTGCACATTAGCTGCATCATTAGGAGTATGGGAAAATGAGGGCCCGTCCGGCATTTGAACCCGGGACCTCCTGCACCCAAAGCAGGAATCATACCCCTATAGACCAACGGGCCAATTTGATGTCTGCTCCACTTAAATTTGGACTGAGTCTACATTCTGCCGTGCTAAGGAAGGACATTCGAGAGTTGCCAAATTTCCCTCGATAAACTTTTTATTCTCGAAGAAAGCTATGAATGTTTTTCTTTGACATTTTCAGGAACTTGAAGTGAAATTTCGAACAAAATTATCCGAAAAATCGGAAGAAGAATATTCATTAGCTTGCCCGAGAATTTATAATGTTTTATTATCAATGAAAACTTTTTTTTCTTCCCTTAGCACGGCAGGATCTCTATCCTGCAAAAACACTGCCGTATGATGTATGAAGGGATAATACCGAGATGAGCATTCAAATGTAGCCAAATTTTCCTTGATAAAAAACTTTATTTTTAGGAAAAGTTATGCATGTTTGGACCGCGTTAAGCAGAAAAGAACCGAGCCATATCAGTTAATGCCAAATTTATTTCGGCAATTTAATTTTTACATGAAAACCGTTTTGCGGATTTTTGTGCAAATCTCAGTGAAATTTCTGCATAGTACGAAGCAAATTCCCTAATATTCTCAAAGGAATCCGCACAAACGTTCTCTTGTGAAAAACTGAATTGCCCAGTTGAGTGTGGCAAAAGCTGTGTGTGTTCCTTCCTGCCAGACGCGGTCCATTTTTCCTTGAAATTTTTGGATATTTTACAATGAACTACGAACCAAATTGTCTGAAAAACTGGAAGAAAAACATTCATATCACAACTTTCCCAATAAATTTGTTTTGAACCCACATCACATCGTCGCTTGGCTGACATAAGGGCGTAACTACACATTGAGATGAGCCCGAAAACGTATTGGATTGTATGGAGGGCAGGGTTCATTGCTGAGTGTAGTTACGCCTTTATG
This sequence comes from Bemisia tabaci, assembly GCF_918797505.1. NCBI lineage: Eukaryota > Metazoa > Arthropoda > Insecta > Hemiptera > Aleyrodidae > Bemisia > Bemisia tabaci. The sequence continues at coordinate 32,163,917 of NC_092802.1, forward strand.
TCCGGTAGGCGCACAGGAAAAAAAAAACACATTGGATCTAGAGTCCAGGCTCTTGAAAACATTGAAAAGAAAAAATATTCTTGATTCAATCAGATTTAAGCTTAAATCAAAAGGAAATCCGCTCAAATTAAGAGGCTGGGTTCTTGATTTAAGCTTAAATCAGATTGAATCAATAGTATTTTTTCTTGTCGATGTTTTTAAGAGTCTGGACTCTAGATCCAATGTTTTTTTTTTTTTTTTTTTTTTTTTTTTTTTTTTTTTTCCCCAGTGCGACGACATATTTTCAGTAAAAATGAACACTTCATCCGTCACACATGCATAGCGTGAGCGATCTTCAGACTGCTTAGGTTCATACATTTCCATGATTTCCTTCTAGCACGGCTTGCTCCATCACTTTTCTGCCACAATTTCTCTGCCACTGTAGCGTGTCATCTTCGGAAGCACGAATTGTATGTAAAATTGATCTCTTCCTCTGCCGTGCTCAGGTAAAACGCCACAAGAGCCTTTAGACGTTGCCAGATTTCCATAACTAAAAACCGAATTTCCTTTGAAAATGTTGATTATTTTTTTTAAAAAAATTTTCAGACAGTGTTATTAAAATTAGATCTAAAATATCTGAAAATTTCAAGGGGAAATATCCATAACTTTCCTCAAAAACACATGTTTTATCCGGGGAAACTTGGCAACTCTCGAATTTTCATACGGCGTTTTTCCTTAGTGCGGCAGTTCTGCTCTTGGATTCTGCTCCGATTATTTTTCAAGTAAAGCAAGTCCTTCACGTCGCATTAATGTTCCCGAACGTTTGTTTCAGGTTAACCATCTATTCAAAATGTTCGCAAACCAAGTGACCGTTTTCTGCACGGAGTCTTCGATGCCCGGTAAGACATTCATTCAACTCTCTCCTGATCTCTACTAGTTTTTCGCCCCTCCAGAAGTTTCAGTGTAGATAATGGCCAGGAATGCTAACTGATTATATATTATCAAGATAAAGGATATATCTCAGATCATCCGGACCAGACTTTTTCTCGGTTTTTTGGGATCGGAATTTATGACAACTGATGTGACAAACTGATCCAATTTGCTAAATTACATGTATTTAAAAAAATGGGAAATGCCGTTAGTTGGACTAAAAACCATACGGTAAGCCAACTTCACGCCCACAAACCGTTTTTCGATCATTTCCAGGGAACCTGTGCTGGAAACAATTGGACCACATTAACAACTGTAATTTCTGGCTCATATATAAAAACACTCATGCGCTTAGGGAAACTAATAGTTCATACGTTGTTCCTCAAAAGAGCCAGAAATTATAGTTCCGAATTGCAAAATGTAGTCCAATTGTGCTTCGTATCACATATTTGGACTGCATTTTGCAATTTGGAACTATAAATTCTAGCCCAATTTTAAAAACAACGTATGTGCCATTAGTTTTCTTATGCACATAAGTGTTTTTCCAGAAGAGCCAGAATTTATAGTTCCAAATTGCAAAATGCAGTCCATTCAGTGCTTCAATACTTCCCTTACTTCGAAGAGATTTTTGACCTTCTTTGTTCATCGTAACCACCCGCTTCCACCGATAGGATCCTTCCATATCCCTTTTGACTTCTTTGTCCATAGCTTGTCTATCAATTTCAACAATCAGCCCGCTGGATTTGCCTCAAAATCTCTCGCACCTCTTACGCGAACCATCCGAACTCGCTGCATGATGAGCGAAGTCGCGGCCCCGCGTGTAGGAGCACGGAGACGCTCACTTAATTTATGAATTATGGAACAGGGGGGCTTGAGGGGGAGGGGTCATCATTCTCCTAGACAATGTTTAACTGATCAAACTGATCCAATTTGCTAAATTACATGTATCTAAAAAATGGGAAATGCAGCAACCAAACTAAAAACCAAACGGTAAGCCAACTTCACGCCCAAAAACCGTTTTTCAATAATTTCCAGAGAACCTGTGCTGGGAACAATTGGACCACATTAACAATCATAATTTCTGGCTCATCTATAAAAACACCTATGTGCTTAGGGAAACTAATAGTTCATATGTTATTTCCCAAAAGAGCCAGAAATTATAGTTCTGAATTGCAAAATGTAGTCCAATCTGCTTTGTATCGTATATTTGGACTGCATTTTGCAATTTGGAACTATAAATTCTTGCTCATCTGGAAAACGCTCATGTGCATAGGAAAACTAAAAGCACATACGTTGTTTTTAAACCGGGCCAGAATTTATAGTTCCAAGTTGCAAAATGCTGTCCATCTTGTGCTTCAATACTTCTTTTGATTCGAAGAGATTTTTGACCTTCTTTGTCCATCGCAACCACTCGCTCCCCCAATAGGATCCCTCCAAATCCCTGTTGTCTTCTTTGTCCATAGCTTTGTCTATCAATTCCAACAATCAGCCCGCTGGATTTGCCTCAGAATTTCTTGCACCTCTCATCACGCGAACCGTCCGAACTCGCTGCATGATGAGCGAAGTCGCGGTCCCGTGTAAGGAGCTCGAAGACGCTCACTTAATTTATGAATTATGGCGTCTAAGAGGGGGGCTTGAGGGGGGGGGGGGGGTCGTCATTCTCCTAGACAATGTTTACAATCCGAAGATTCCTGCTTTGCGGCACGATGCGACGCGACACGCGCTCTTTATGCGCGCTTTGTCTATCTATTTACTGTGAAGCACGCGCCGGCGGCCGCCGCGCGTAGCTGAATTCCCGCGTCTCACAGCGCGGCTGCGTTGTCGTCTTTCGCCGTTTTTTATGTATCGTCGATGACTTAGCAAATACTATGGATTTAAAATTAATAGAGGAATGAGAGGTTCCCTTCCTAGCGAAACCATCGCACAATGGAACAGGTGTATGGGGGAAGTCGGACAAAATACGAAAAATTTAAGAGCTCATAACTCCATTATTACGAAACGCCGAGGTCTTCAAGGTAGTCCCATCGGTTTTCTTGTGAAATTTAGTTTAAAAAGCACCCTTTAAACTTCAAAATTTGACAATAAAAGAATATAAATTTGCAGTTTTAGTTGAAAAATTCATGTCCGACCTCTTTCATTGACTCGATCCACCGTGCATCGATCCTCCACGCTCTTTTGGCAGCATAGTGGATCGAGACAATAGGAAGTCGGACAAAATTTGGAAACTTTAAAAGCTTATAACTCCATTCATACAAATCTTTGAGGTTTTAAAAGTGGTTTCATAGGTTTCCTTGTGAAATTGTCTTCTAAAAGCACTCTTTAGTATTTAAAATGTGACGAAATAAACATCAAAATTTGCAATTTTCGTCAGAAATTTCATGTCCGACTTCTTTCGAAGACTCGCTCCACTGAGCGGCTCGGATCTTCATATAATTGGATGGAAGCAAGCAAAAGGATCATGCCCATGGAGAAAAAAAAGGAGGTGATCGCGTCCTGAGGATTGTTCACCCCGTGACGTAGGTCGGTACAATATGGCGTCGATATTCCAGCAAAATCTGAAACTCGAAGCATGAAAAACGGACCAAAATATCCGTTAGATAAACTCAAATTGAAAGTTCAAACACTTTGTATGGAATGACTTTTTTCCATCAAGCGACACCATTTTCAAGAAAACCGATGATGTAAACCGTCCGTACCGACCTAAGCCATCCACTAAATCCAAGATGTTCCAAATGTGACCACCCTCTTTTTTTCTCTATGGGTCATGCCTACTTATACAGGATGTCCCAGACCAGCCGTACCAGAGTTTTTTCTCGATTATTTGAGGTCGGATTTGACTCCACTGACTGTGAGTGAATCGACCCCAAGGAATCTAAATTTCGAGGCTTCAAAGTCCCCGGCTCCCTGCTAAGAACAAAAGGGGGTCGTGACTCTAAAATGGAGAGTCCCCGTCAAAATTTTGAAATCATTCAATCGAATGCAGAAATAACTAAAAATGTCACCTCTAACCAATACCAAGAAAAGCAAAAATTACTGCTAGAAATGTTGATTCTTAAAAGTGGGGGACAGAGCTCCCCCCTTCAAAATTCAGTATCGCTAAATTGACATGGAGTTTCAGAAAAAAGATTTTTCCCTTGGTAAAATCGATCACTCGGGATCCAAATTTGACATTCTAGACCCCCTCCTCAAACATTTGCCAATGTGACGTGATGGCCCTAAACATCACTGGAGTTCTCTTGAAAAAAGTTTGAAAAAAAATCTCTTGATTCAAGAAAAAAGTTCTCTTGATTTGCTTGATTGCTTTTTGCTTGAATCGAGAGTCAAACCTCTAATTTAACCGGGTTTCCCTTTAATTCAAGCGAAAATCCAATTGATTCAAGGGTATTATTCCTCGTCAAATTTTTCAAGAGTCTGAACTCTGGATCCAAGAGACTTTTTCCCAATGGTTTTGTTCCCAATTTTACAAAATTCCAGACAAACACACACAACACATTCAAAATCGTTTGGTGGGCTTTCGAACTGTCACATCTGGATTCCTAGTCGTCTATTACCCAAAAAAGCATACTTTACCAATGCAAAGATTCTGTCTCTCCGTGTTGTTCTGGTTTTTTTTCTTTTGTCTTTTTTTTTTTGACAAACGAAACGTGAACCACTCCGTTTGGCAACTCACTCTTATAGATGCACCGACCGAAAAACGGAAAGAATGGTCTGGTCTCGCGTGCGACAAAGAGGATCGCATGTGTCCGGAAGGGGGGCAGGGGGGTCGGCGGATGGAGCAAAATATCCGAGGGGGGACCAAGGAAGAAGCCCATCCGCGCACTCCGGGTAAAGATCCTCAAAGTGTGGCGAAACTTTCCAAAATGACTATTTGGCCGGGAGAAAGCCACTGCAGGGAGCTTTTTATGCGCATTTTAATGACGTCATTTTCGCTGCGCCGGCGTCGTCGTGTCGTATGGGTCGGGCGTCGCGACGCGCCGGGTCCGGGCAGGGACTGCCGTTTCGGTTTCACAATCGCGGCGTAAGGCTCACCCACCACTCTGCTGTGCTGAGGAAGAACGCCGTATGAGCCTTCAGACGTTGCCAAGTTGCCTCCGGTAGAAACCGAATTCACTGAGAATATTGCGAATCATATTTTCCAAAAATTTCGGACAATTTTGTACGCAATTTGATCTGGAATATCTGAAAATTACAAGGAAAAACATGCATGAATGTTGTCAAAAATACATGTTTTATGAAAGGAAATTTGGCAGCTCTCGCATGTTCATACGGCGTTCTTCCGTAGCACGGCAGTACTCCTGCCGAGTCCGGAACTCCACCGTGCTAAGGAAAAACGTCGTATGAGCATTTAAATGTTGCCAACATTTTGTTCTCGAAGAAGAATAGAGAAGCTTTCCTTGACCAGATATCGTCACCTTCCGGCCAAAGTATCACAAGCGCCATGCGGCGTTTAAAAGTTTCCGCCGCCATTTTATTTTTTTTTACAGAGAAACTGTTCAACGGAGCAGCCTAAAAATGTCACTGCATTTTCTTTGCGCTGCCGATAAAATTCAGTGAAATTTTCAAACAGATTCAACCGACAATGTCTTTGTAGAAAAATTAAATGACGGCGGAAATTTTTAAGCATTGCATGGCGATACTTTGGCCGGAAGGTGACGATATGAGCACTGGGCAGAGTAGAATCAAATAAGTTTTGCTCTACCATGTCTGTCGACTTTTTAGCCCTTCAAAATGGAAAAATCTGACCTTTTTTTTTTTAAATTTGTTCAAAATTTTACGCTTAATCAGATCCCAACATCGTTTTAGGCAGTTTTTGCCATTTAATATCAGAATTTTGGCCCTAAACAGCTGAAATGTCCTGTACCGTAGCCTGTCTGTGACTCAAGTGCGCAACTTTAACGCTACATAACCATCATCTTGCATCTAAATACTTCCACTTCTGCTGTAAATTCACACTCAACTTGTACCTAACTTATTATTTTCAGTTATATTCATCCAAATAAGTGAAAATATTGACCGTCTTTGCGTCAAGCAGCCTTGTCTGCGGAATTCGCGTCCTGTACCGTAGCCCCCTTTTTTCAGCATCATTTCGTCCGTTAGAGTGCAGCACTTATGAACTTTGTTTACTTTTTTTGCGTTATCGTGACTATCACACGCTGATGTCGAGCAGAGGAAAAAAAAACCGCAGTGAAACAGTAAATTTTGACCGTTTTTTATGAGTTTCTAGGTTTAACGACCATCTAGGATGTCCTTACCGTATACCTACCTTTTTAATGCATAAATCACTTCAAACTCTCGAATTTTGGTATTTTTTGATACGCTCTGATATCTTAACCTCAAATCCAGAATTTCAACCACATGCGTGAATATGCCCGAGCACCATTGCCAATAATCACACGATTTGTCCGCACCGTAGCCGTCCGTACCGTAGCCCGTAGCCGTCCGGTATCGTAGCCCGTAGCTGACGCGCGATGCGGCCGGGTCTACGGTAAGTACGGACAAAATGCGAAAGTCATCCAAAAATCGGTGCGCTGTTTGATAGATCATCCCACTTTACTTTATTTTATCTATCACCAAAATTTGGAATTTAAAAAAAAAGAGAGACGTATTTTTTTTTAGTACGACGCGACTTAGAAGAAGGAGGCTTTTTTTTCGATGATTGCATAAGGATCGCCATCTTTTTATTTTTTTCATTTTGTCTTTTAGAACTTTGAGTCCTCTTTTTCGTCTGAAGTTCATAGCAATTTATTCGTTTAATATTTATTCGTTAATATCTAACTTATTTTTTTCTTATTGTCCTTTAAATATTTATTTAAGGTGATTTGTGACCACATTTTCGATAAATTTACCTTTTTGTTTTCTTTCTTATTTTGTAAAAGTGCACCTAAAACGTTCTAACGTTGTCAAGCTTGTTTAAGAACTCAGCTTCTAAGATTTGTCCCTAATTATTTAATGCGTTTACTTTAAAATAAAAGCAGTTCATTATTCTTGAAAAACTGATTTACTTACTCTTTTTACCTTTATTGCCTGTAATTATTTATAAAAGTAGCACTTATAAGCTATGCTATAACTTAGCAGTTTATTCCCCAATGAATTTCAGTTCTTTATAATTCGGCCCTTGCATACAGTAATATTTACGAATGCCTCTTCGTCCTTACCGTAGCCCGTTTGTGTACCGTAACGTTATTGTCCTGTACCGTAGACCAGTAAAAAATTGTACAATTTGTAGCTTTAAAAAGAGCAAATCTGTAGAAATTCTTTAAAAAAGTTGTCTACCACATCTTCTAAGTTAGTTCTAAAGAAATTAATTAAAATTAAGCGTTTAATTACATTTCCTGGCTTTTTTAGGAGAAAAATGATGGCGCAAAATTCTAGAAATCGGACTTTAGAGCAATTTGGGGGCTAAATTTTGAAAGTAAAAACTTTGAAGGATATTTTGTTTTATTCTTCTACAAGAATATAGCTCTATGAGTGCAAAAAAACTTAAAACGGTATTATTATCGCACGTATTGATAGGAAAACAAGCCTGTTTAGTTGGTCTACGGTACGGACAAAAAATTTAACTTCCAGTGATAAAAGAGGCCAAAAAAAAATTTCTGTTGAAAACGAAGATTGACCACTATTAAAATCGACTTTCCAAGAGTATGAGGACTTCAGAAAACATGCTGAAGTTTTAAAATAACTAAAGTCACTTTTTTAAAAAACGATGGCTCCAAGAGCAAAACTTATTTGATTCTACTCGGCAACGCTTTTAAATTAAAAATTTAAATGTGAGCCAAAGACTTGGTTGAAAGATGAAAATTGATTGATATCCTCATCTGGATTTCCGGAGAATTCCGGAAGCTTTCCGGAGCTTTTTGTAAACAAATCTGGGGAAGTAGGAGGAAACTTCCGTATTTCGCCAAGAAATGAGCCCCTGGAAATCAGGAAAAGTCAGGGACTAAGAATGGTTAAGGATTCTAGACACCATGATTTAGCCACATCAACAACGGATTTTGATATTTTTCTCTCAAATGCCTTAAAGAATAAGTTGCAAGCAGTTTTATTTATTTCTATGCCAGTAGAGGGCTTTAATTTTCATTTTAATTCATGCAATTTCGTACTATCCTGAACATAATGGATTAGATATTTCATGTAGGTACCTTTTTCTTAAAACTACTTTTTTTGAATTCCAAACTTCAAACCATCATTGGTTCAATTGGAATCAACATCAGTGTGAATTTGAGTTTGACAATTTTGAAAGTTTTTTGTCGTGTTTCAATGGCTGAATTTCGATTTTTTATCGATTGAGGTCCCTCTTCCCGTGGGGATGGTTACAATTCACCTTGTGATTGAGAGGCTTGTACGGTTTTTTCCCATTTTTTAAATTTATAAAGATGGGAAATTACTATTTTTTATTAGTTTTCGGGCGAGCCTGTTCGATTAGACCGCATTTTGCAATTAGGAAGTACAATATCCGGCTTATCTATAAAAACACTTCTGCTCGTAGGGAAACTGGTGTTAGATATGTCATTTATGAACTGAGCCAGAAATTGTAGTTCCGAATCGCTGAATATGTAGTCCAATTTTTCTATAGAAGTTACGTCGGCGTTATGCATCCATATTTCTCGGTTCACATGGCCCCAATGAGTACCTATGTCTTTTGGCGCATCGTAGAACGCGATGTGTTGCGAAGCGCAAGATATTTTCACTGTTTTGCTGCGGAATCATATGCAGCCGAGTTCCGTTTTGTCAACAAGCACCAGTGGGCAGTTGGGCACGCTCCTCACGAGAGAACAGAGAGTAAACAACACAACAGTAATTAACACCTGAAAATTGACCTGATTTTTTGTGGAAACAAGCAGCAATCTATTAGTCCTTATTAGAGGTGGTCCAAAATACCTAAAGCTGTTGAAAGTCAATTAACGCGTGTGGAGACAGTAATATCTATCGTTAGATCCAATCCGTAAAAGATATGAGATCTGCGGGCTGATTATTGAAATTGATAGACAAAGCAATAGACAAAGGAGACAAAAAGGATATGGAGGGATCCTATTGGTGGAAGCGGGTGTTTGTATTGGACGGAGGAGGTATAGGTAATAGACTAACTAACGGCAACCCACGAGAAACCCGATAGTTAGTCCATCATTTACCCCCTTAGTGTATAAGAGCCACCCATTCAACCAATAGGATCGCTCTATACTCCTTATGTCTTCATTGTCTGTAGCTTTGTCTATCAATTTTTATAATCGGCCCGCTGATCATTTTCGAACGTATATTGAGACACTTTGTTAAGGAAGAAGATTGCGAACACTTCATCGATAGCTTGGATGCAACTATTCGTGCTCTAAAGATGTGCAAGTTGCATACGCACTAAACAGGCGCTGTTGCTTACATGATAGGAATGACTGTCTGTAGCTTAAATTTGTTCGTGCTTGTGGACAATAGGTCAGTTGCATTTGTATAGACCTGTATAGGGCCGCGTTTTGATTTTTTAAGCTCAATGATCAGTAAAAATAAGATCAATCCGAACACCAGGCGATAGCTCTGTCAAAATTTGATGTGTTGTCAGATCTAATTATTTTTTGCTGATCGGAAATCTGAAATAACCAATTCACGATTCACGATTCTATGACCAGCATTTTGACACATGACCGTAATTTGAGTTACTGTGGGCCGGGAATTACCTATGGATGAAGCCACTCTCTTTTTGGAATATGACCCATCAAGAAGTAGCTGGCCACAGAAAAGATGTGTTAGGGGTTCTCTTAAAATTGTGGTGTTACGTCGATTTTTTGATGATACAGGCATTTCCCATTGATTTTGGCAGTACCGCAACATTTGGATTAGTAATCAAATTAATAGGGCACTACCACAATTAATTGGAAATGTCCTTATCACCCAACACCCCCTTGCTATTTTTTCCCGTGTGTCCTTTAGGGGCGCAAGAGGTCTTCGAGTTCGGCAGCGTAGCGGCCATAGGGCGTACTGCGCACTGCGCAGCCCCCTAAAATACTCCAAAATCAGAATTACATTGCTTCGAGTAAAGCCTCGACTTTTGGTCCCAAGATCAAGCGGGACGACCAATCTTAATTCGATGATTTATGTGCCTCCAAAATTCGATGCTTCAGTCAGAAGTCTCGGTCGGGCCAGGTAATCTCGGGAATTTCTCTCTCATGAATCATGATTTACTCATAAGCAGTGTGCCCGCGACAATGACAATGACTTGGAGGGTAAGCGAGGTCTTTGGAAAGATTATGGATCTCGTACAGTGCCGCCAAATTCGTACCGAAGATCAACCAATTCGGTAGGTCTTTATAATAATTATAACTTTGCTACCTGAGCGAATTTCAGGAACATTTCGTCGTTTCCCGGACGAAAAAACGTAACTCCATTCGTAGGTTGTAAAATTGACTCAAGCAATTCAATCTCTTACAGTAATGAACCTGTTCAATTTTCATCAAAAATTGTTTAAATTTTGGCATGAAATCCGAGGAAAAATCAGTGTAATCTGCAGCTAGAAACCTCCAAAATTCTCCTGGTAAAAAACCAAGTTCCGAGAGGAAATTTGGCATCATTGTAATGTAGTTACGTTTTTTCGTGGGGGAAACAACGATTTAATTATGAGCTCTTTTTTTCTTGGCGGTAAAAGCACGGCATAACTACACAGCAGGCCGATTATTGAAAATTTGTGTTTGTCAGGAAAACGTACCTTGATGACGGAGGTTAAATGGCGTAATGTGATTGGTCAGCGATGTCTTATCACTGTTTTGTCGTCCCTATGACGGGTAGAATTAGCGAAAAGGTAAGGGCACCTCTTCAGTTGTGGTTAGCATGCCGTCGATTCTTTCCGACATATCGACGGTGAAACTACCAAACCACGTATCTCGGTTTGCGACGTCGCAGACTTCCTGTCATACTTTATTTTTTAAATGAAAAGCTACTTAACGTCCAGTCTTGAAAATTTCTGTGATTTTTCCTCTTCGTGCGGAGAAAATTCCGTGAAAATTCAAGGAATGATGTTGATTTGGTCTACTTCAAAAAAATAAAATGCGAGCGTAGATTTTCAAACACCGCAAACGAGATACGTGGTTTGGTAGTTTCACCGTCGATATGCACATAGAGGCACGTCAAAGCAGCGAAAAGACATAGTCGACTGATCATCACGTTAAGCAATTCAACCTTTGTCATCTATTTCCATCCGACTAAAACAAAATTTTAATAATCGGCCCAGCTAGGCAATTTTTGTCGTCAACATGCCGCTGAAGGTGTCGCTTCACGCCATGAAAAGCAGAAGAAGGAGGAGGAAATCACCAATACTTATAGTAATTAGAACACTATTCCTCCCCCTCTTAGTCTGTTACAGACACTCGTTTCAACTGATAGGATCACTATATTGCCATTTGTCTTCTTTGCCTATAGATTTGTCTATTAATTTCAAGAATCAGTCCTGGAGCGTATTAACGCGTAGTGTAACTGTGTGCTGTTTCTGTCAGTGCTCTCATTCCATGACCGTCAAAAGTTCCGCGATTCTTTTTAGTTTTTTTCAAAAGTTCCAAGAAAGTTCCGGAAAATGTAACATATTCGGAACATTTCGGGAATTTTAAAAGTTCCGAGAAAAACTCAGAATAATCTCAAATTTGGACCTAATTCCGGGAAATAGAAGCACTGGTTTCTGTCCTACGTGTCACTGATTGATGTTTGGATGGGCCGTAGTTTCCTCTAAAATTGAATCTGCAACTTTCGCTTAAGATCTCTCGTCTTTTTCCGTCCCTCGATTGGTTTGGCAACGTTGTTGCATTATTTATGCAAGCTGATATTGTAAGGTTCAGCGAGGCCCTTTCTCAAATACCAACCTGATTTGAAGATTAATGCGCATCTCTGCCGAACGGTAGAGAAATTGCCATTGCAGGGCAACCGCGGCAGAGAGAAAAATTATGGGCAAATACCACCAACGTAAATAAAATTCCCGTTTTTAAAATGCTTGACCCAAGCTGGTCATTTTATCATACTTTATGTATGAAAACTACGTATCCGCATGGGAAAAACCATGATTCTACGATTTTTCCTTGCGAAATTTGGTGGAGGTAGAGCTACGTTCGCCCGAAAAACGATCAAAAGATCATGATCATGCATTTTGACCCCCGCTTCGATTCCGTTAAATTTTTTCCGTCAGAAAATCAGTCCCTGAAATTTCAAAGACAAAAAAAGTTTAAAAAATTGGCACCGAAGTCTATTATTCGCTCTATGATAGCTTGACAACATACTTCTAAAATCTGAAAATATCAAGTAAAACTATCAGCTCCTTTCCATTTTTCATAGGCGGATACAAGGGAGCGTAAGGCCGTAGGGGATGTACTCCCCCCCCCCCCCCGTTTGCCCGAGAACAAGGAAGAGGGAGAAGAAAAGAGAGAAGGAAGGAACGGAGGAAAGAAGAAGGATGGATACTTACTAAATTTGATAATTATTCATGACGAAATTGACTCGAACTGCATATTGGATGCTTCAAAATTTCGCAAATTTTAGGGGGGTTCCCCCTCCCTTCGTCTCCCGTTCGAAGCGTCTGGATCTGCCTTGGCCGTTTTTCCTCATTTCCCACACATTTTTCTTGAGACTTGGGTCGTTATCGAGCTGAAAAATCCGATTAAATTTTTTGGTCCGTGCACCAAAAGTAAGGGCTACAGTTCAAGGTGGCATGAAACGTAAGAAAAAATGAAAGTTTGGAAATTTCAGTGAAATATTTCATGAAATTTCACGAGGCTGTAAAATAGTTCATATTTTGCAGGGGCTAGAGTATGCAACCCACAGTCAAACACACAAAAATAGAAGAAGTCACAATTTTTAAATTTTGCGAAACATGAAGAGGAACCTGTATTTTTCAATATCTTTCATAAATTTCTGAAAGTTCATGAAATATTTCACGTGAAATTTTGTCTTCTTGCTACAGTTACCCCATCTCGTGCCCGCGTTTTATCTTTAAATTAAGCTCGAGTGAAAAATCAGTCAACATGGAGAGACGCCGAGATTCATGCGATGTGCATCTTTTCAGGCCCTCCTGACAGCTCCATAATTTACATCAATATCCCTCACTTCCCAACCGAAGTGTCACGGACACCAAGAAAGGCTAAGGGCACCCCATCGTTAAAACTTATGAAGTCATCGGGTACATTCTTGGCAAGTCGCTGCACTTGGCCGCGCTGGCAGAGTCGCTAACGCAGCGATTAGTCTCAAAACAGTGAAAGATTGTGAAATCTCCTTCATATGCAGGGACCATGAAAACTGAAAATACCTCAAGTTGCCAATTCAACGAACGTATTTGCAACTCTCCAGAACCAGCTGAAACTCTTGTGTTGGGAGAGGAGTCCGAGATTGGTCTCAGATATGTTCCACAAGAGCATATGAGACAGAAAATTTGAAGAAAAAACCCTATTCACGGCGTCAGTTTTTTTTTTTTTTTTTTTTTTTTTTTTTTTTTTTTTTTTAAAGAAAAATCCCTGATAATGCCATGATTTCCATGACCAAAAAGCAAAAAATTCCTCGATTGTAACTAATTTTCAAGGGGAAAAATCTACATCTCCATGATTTTCATGACCAAAATGCAAAAAATTCCCCGATGGTCAGCAATTTGCAGGGGAAACCTTTATCTCCATGATCATCGGAGTAAATAATTGCTCAATTCCCAGAATACCAATCATTTCTAAGCAATGATAAAAACTCCTAACGATCCCAAAATATTTCGGCACCAAAAATGAAGGATTTCAGATGATTGATCTGTTCGTCTATGGAACGCCGTTTGGGACTCATCAATTTCAAATGCATAGACCAACACCTGGAAAAAATGAAAATGTCTGAAATGAAAAGAAGCTAAAACACCCTGCTTTCATTGTTGAAAACAGATTTATAATTATCGAATTTTCAACTTTATCTTTTACTAGCTGCTCCAGCTAGCTTTGCGAGTGAAGGGACTTTCAAGAGCGGATTTTGAAAGTTTCGGATTTTTGGTATCATGTGGACATCGGCAGCTTTCGTTTGCAACGAAAATCAAAGAAATCGGCCTGGCGGTTCCTCAGAATTAAGGATCACAAGGTCTCGATCTTATCAGTTTTTTTCACAAGAAATTCCGTGATCATCAAACTAGCAAATTCTTCGACGTATTTCCAGGTTTTCCCGATGCCAAAAATAATTATCCGTTCTCTAGGTTGCTAGACACTTTACTGAGTTCAGCCGTGCTAAGGAAGAACCGCCGTATGAACATTCGAGAGTTGCCAAATTTCCCTCGATAAAATGTTTATTATTGAAGAAAGTTACGAATACTTTTCCTTGAAATTTTCAGGAACTTTAGGTGAAATTGTAAGCAAAATCATCTGATAAATTTGAGCGAAAATATTCATAAGTTTTCCAGAAAATTCGTGTTTTATCAAAGACAATTTGGCAACGCCTGAAGGTTCATACGGCGTTTTTCCTTAGCACGGCAGTGTTGGAAACAGATTTATTTTTCTATCGAAGTTTCAACTTTATCTTTTGAAATGAGTATATAAACAAAGAAATCACAGAGATACGCCTAGTCCCTCCGATGACTTCATTTTTAATGAGTCTCAACACTTAACGCCTGTGTAATTGTTTTGGTGGAGCCAGCAGATTGATAGCCACTTGACAGGAAGATTGCTCGGACGAGAGGTCAACACTCAGTAGAATTTGCGTGACTGATCATGGGTGACCTTTCAATTTGTACCCGTAATGATGATGATAATGGAGACAGTATCGATCGTAGCGGTGGCAAGGGTGGGAGGGGTCAAGAGCCCTGCGCCGCGCTTTGCTGGTGTCAACCAGTTGAGTTGCTCATCTTGAGAGAAAAGTTAATCTCCGTGTTGCCATTCGATTTTAAAGCACACTCTTTTTCGTGTTCTTTTTCTTCATTTTTTCCGTGGTGCTAGTATCAATAGTCTGAGATACGATTGCACTGAAAGAAAAATCGACCGTACACTTGAAAAAAAAACACATTGGATCTAGAGTCCAGACTCTTGAAAACATTGACAAGAAAAAAGACTCTTGATTTAATCAGAATTTAAGCTTAAATCAAAAGGAAATCCGCTCAAATTAAGAGGCTTGGTTCTTGATTTAAGCTTAAATCTGATTGATTCATGAGTATATTTTCTTGTCGATGTTTTTAAGAGTCTGGACTCTAGATCCAATGTGTTTTTTTTTCCAGTGTAGACCACGACAAAATCCAATATGAGCGGCTTGGAGGACAGGCGCGTAAGTGCAGCTTTTGAAAAAATTGAGCTATTAATGATTTAAAGTATTACTAGTCTTGATGCATACTTTTTGAAAAATTCGCTCCCAAATTCCTATTTTTATGCATCAAAAAGTCAGTTTGAACTTCCTTTCCGCCATAAGGAGCCATGCAATTTCGAAATTTCAAACATGTATTTCTCGAAAAGACAAAAACTGCACTTATGCGCCTTGTCTTCAAGCCCCTCATCTACTATAAAACGCAGAAAGTTTCTAGAAAAAACTATTCATACCTCGTTACGGTCCTACCGAGGTTTCATAATTTTGCTCGAGTACTTTTGCGAACAAATTTTGGAGGATAAGACATTCTTTCTGATTGTTAAAAATTTGTTCTAGTATTACGTACATTATTTTGGACTACTTCCTGACCCCGTCCCTCCTCTTGTGCGAGGTACCCGTAAAACAACCTCTTAACCTCCTTTCGGGGTGCCAAGAGGGGAAGCAGAATGGATCGCCTTAAATTGAATGAGAAAGGCAAACACATACTTAGCGCGTTAAAATTGTCGCATCATCGCATACATACAAGTTTCATGTTTTCGCCTGATTTTGACATATTTGCGACTATCCACACGAAAAGAGGCAGGTGAAGACAAGTGACGAATCCTATGATTTTCCGGAAGAGTGACTGGCTGACCCCCTTCCCTAATTTTCTGGGGGAAAAAACAAATAAAGCCTGAAAAATATATCAGAAAAATTAGTTTTGCTGGGATTTTTCTTTTTCTTTTCGAGGCGCGTACATAAGACTGCGCTTGACTACCTTCCTTCTGTAAGATCCAGAAAAGTATACGTACGTACCTAACCCCTTAGGTAGCTTACGTAATACTTGAATGGTCCCTAGGTCTGTTTTCGGGATATCACTCTCCATTCTCCTATTGCATACGCGCACGTGAAAGTTTTTACCCGCTACTTCCAAAATTGGCAACACCCAATAAATTGCTGTTGACACACGTGTGAATATTCAATTGTGAGATCACCATAATCTTCTAATTAAGAGGCCTGTAATTCATTATACAATCCGGGCACGAATTTTTGCCAACTCAGGCGTCAATTCTGCCGTGTTAAGGAATAACGGCGTATGAACATTCGAGAGTTGCCACATTGTCTCCGGTTAAATGACTATTTTTTAGGAAAGTCATGAATATTTCTCCTTAAATTTTCAGGAACTTTAGGTAAAATTGCGAAAAAAATTGTTTGAAAATTTGGAAGAAAAGTATTCAAAAAATTAACTTGGAAATTCGAGTTTTACCAAAGGAAATTTGGCAGAGCTTGAGGGCTCATGCGGCGTTTTTCCCCAGCACGGAAGAATTCGTCGTCTCCCGTACGAAAGAACGTAACTCCATTCCAAGGTTGCCAAATTGACTCAAAAAATTAATTAATTTTACAAAGTTATACGTGTTCAATTTTTACCCAACTTCCTTTGATTTTTGCTCGAAATCTGAGGGAAAATCAGTAAAATTTTCGGCTAGGAATGCCTACGATTCTCCTAATTAATATACAATTTGCGAGGGGAAATTTGGCAACATGGAAATGAAGTTACGTTCTTTCGCCAGGGAAACGACGAATTGAGCATATTTTCCGTTCGATTTGTGTCTACTCGATCCGGCTACATGCACTAACCTGGCGATCGCAGTTCAAAAGCTCATTCCTCCGGCTTTTAATTTTTCAGCGTGTCTTTACGATTTCAGCCTTCAGTTAGCCCGACAAACAACCGACCAGACGCCAGCATTACTTTTTAACCTTGCCGTATAATAAGTTGGTTCGTCTTCGCTCAGCGTCCGCGCAATAATTCTGGCGCGGATCATCTCGTCGTCGCTCCTCTAACGTAAGGCCGCATCTCAATTTCGACGTGAGCCCTGGAAAGCCTGCAGTTCTATGGACAATAGGGATCATCCCAAAGTGGAATTACATCCTTACGTCAGAGGAGCGAGGATCTCTGGAATTAGACGCCAGTAGCGAATCTTTTCTTCGCATTCCATCTTGAGATGCGCCATCGATAATGCTGTGCAAAATGACCTGATAGTAACGATCGTGGAATGTTCGCCACTAGCATTTACACGATCGAAATCAGCGTCAATCGATAACTGAAGTTCTCAAAGTCCGATCGATTTACGTCGGGTGCGATCTGGATGCAGCAGTGGCATTTATTTTGCTCCCGAGGAGCATCTTTCAACGGCAAAATTGCGATGATCTGAAATTAAAATTGCGGTTTTTTACGATTTTTTGGCGATAAAATGGCTGGGATCATCCATATCCGAGCGATTAATCTCGATCTTGTCGAAATTTTATCTCTATAAAATCGCGTTCGATAAAATCGGGATTGTGTCTTAATTTTTCACGATTTTTTGTTCGATAATCTTGCGATGAATGGCCGTCGATAAAATCACGATTTCATTGCAAATGTACGCGATTAAAGCGCTATTTTTTATCCGATTGCAATAAATCGATGTCGATAAAATCGCGATACACCCTCCGATCAAATCGCAACTTATCGCGATCACTGCTACTCAGATATGGACTGACAGTTTGCAATCCAGAACTATAACTTCCGGCCCGGTTTAAATAAAACGTATAAGCCATTAGTTTCCCAATGCACATACGTGTTTTTTCAGAAGAGACAGAATTTATAGTTCCAAATTGCAAAATGTAGTACATATATGGTTGGCAAGACGATTTGCCCTCTCCAAAAAATTGGGAGTAAATCATTAGTTTTATATTGTGCCGAGAGCAGATGGAGAATTTTGCGTTCCGGGCATCTTGGAAAGAGGTTGCTGACAGAAGTGAGACAATTTTGCCATCGATTTTTTCAAAAAGTGGCTTGATGCATAGGGAAACTAAAAGTATACTTCACTCGTATTGCAGTAAAAATACTAAGGGTTGTATTCATAGTCGTCCTTTAAAGAGCTCTTTTCCTTATTGGAGGCCCAATTTGCTTTAGATAGTGATTAAGGGAGATTGAAAGGAATCTTTAACATAGCATCACAAAAAGAACAATTTTTGCAAACTTACAGTGAAATTCTACAGCATATCCTAGGAAATGGGTCCTTGCAAAGGATCACAATGATTTGCCGCCGCAAAAAGTACAAATACGAAAGAAAAACTATTATGATTTCGACAAACTTTAAGGTAGGTACAAACCTACAGTAAATTTTACGAAACTCGCAAAATATTTTCTCTCGTATTTTGTGTTTTTTGCAGTGGTAAATCATTATAATCCCTTTCAAGAACCCACTTCTAAAGTTATCCTGCTGAATTTTACTGGAGGAGCAAAAAAACCATGATGTCCTTCCTCATGATACTTTGTAAAGGATCTCGTCGAACCTCCTTTACTCAGAGTACAAACCATATAGCGCCTCTTAAGGAAAAGAGCTATTAAACTGTGAATCCGACCCTTATCTCACTTCCCGATGTAGATTTGACTGATCGTAAGTTCCGCGATTAATGCTTCAGCCATCCTAAGAATTGAAAATTTTCTGTTTTTAACGAAGTTTTATTCTACTTTCAGACTGCAACAAAAGACTGTTGATGTACGGAAGGTGGAATCTGGAAAAAATGGGAGACGATCACCTTGATGAAATGGACCCTTATCAAAGAGGAGCGACTAAGTTGAGTAAGTATCCTTTAAGTATGCTTCCAGGACTTTATGTCCACCTACCTTTCGTCCATTAAATAAATGTCCACCGCTATTTATGTCCACTAAACGTTAAGTCCAGTCTTTATTAAGTCCACATGATTTAATGTCCAACCATGAATATGTCCAAAATCGTCCAAATTGTGAACATGTTATGTCCACTTTGTTTTCCTCACATTTAAATGACAGGAACCACCTCAAAAATAAATGCATACTACTACTACCTTCATTCTTAAAAACATTTCATTCATGAATCAAGTCATGAAAGAGAACAGACTCTAAGAGCAGATAAAAACATATGTTCATGTGTACACTGTACGGATATGATAAGATGAAAACCAAAGCGGGAGCCTAGGAAACGCTCCAATGCCAAATTAAACATATTTCAGTAACAGATGCAGTCAAAATTGAAAGTCCTCTTTAACTAGTCATTTCGTGCGCCTTCAATCTTGTAGGATACTGTGCAACGCCTCTGACGCGAAATAGTTGCTTAAAACGTGCGGCGCGGCAGGCAACCAGCGTGACACGCGCATAGGCGCCTACAAACCTAACAGGATACTTCACGCGTTGCGCAATGCGTGAAGTATCTCGTTAGGTTTGTAGGCGCCAGTGCGCGTTCTGCGCTGCTAACACGCCGCTCCGCTCTGTGTTAGGCTCTAATATTTAAACTCGCGGAGTCAGCGTTTTTCAACTCATGATTTTGAAATGTTTGCTTTCTCTGCATTGATTATTCCCTTTTAAACTGATGAAAAAGAAATATGTAATACTGGAAAATATAATGTGTTTTTTGTAAATATAATAGTGGTTCCGTGTCAAATTTAATGATTTCCAAAGCATTCAAATTTATTATTTTATGTTTTGGGCTTTTACTGTGCTGCAGCGTGGTGTAAGCGCAACCAAACGCTCAAAATTAGACGTATTTGACTCAAGGAGGTCGATGTACAAATAAGTTGAAAACAAAAAAATTCGTGCTTCTTAGTTTTTTTCCTCTTTTATTAATTTTTGTACAGTTTCTTTCATCACAACTACGGCTCATTGAGATTCATATCGATGCCATTGCTTGGAAAAGGTTTTACAAATATTTACTACGTTTTAAAAATGCAAATGTTTTTAAAATGAAGTAATCAATTTCATGGAAAAAAAAGAATGTGCATTTAAGGCATATTTTATATCGGAAATTTCAAGGATAGAAATGAAACCCAGTATTTACCAAAGACAATTTGAAAAGATGAATCAAAAGAAGAAATTCACATTTCATTTAAAATATGAGTTACGATAACAACACCTCATTCTCTCTTAATTTTCTCATTTCGATATTGTCACTATAATTTTACACACGGACTAAAATATGACGCCTGAATTTGATTTTAGTGGACTTCACATTTGTGGACTTAACTTAGTGGACGTGAAAAAAGTGGGCATAAAGTCCGTGTATCTTAAGTATGGACGGTACCAACAACCAAAAAAGGTTATTCCTCTTTACCTTGCTTGCTTTTATCTTACGCTATGACATAATTCTCTTGTGAAGAATTTTACACGAGTGGGTTAGTAGTTGGTTCTATCTCCTAGAAATGAGAGCAATAGGAAAATTTTGAAATCAGTCGCAGATGTAGATTATACTGGTGGAAAAAAGGGTAAAATTGCAATTTGTCTTCTTTTTTTTTTAACACTGAAGTTAAGTTTTGACAAGTTTCTCATCTTTCTTCTCCGTGACAACAACTGCAAATCTGCAAATTACTTGATGAAATTTTCTTCCGAAAATTGAGAGTTGTTTTCATGGTCGGTTTCTTTTTGTTTCCCTCCTTTGTGAGACAAATTATCTGTTTCTTAATCCGTCCATTTATTCCTTCTCAACTGGCATCTACGGTTGACCTAACTTTCCTCTTGTCTTACTTGTCTTGATTCTAGCCAAGTCTTATTAGAGGGTATATATTTTTTTTATTTAATAGGGAGGTTTTAGATCTTAACGACATGCTATCACGCCGCAAAACAGTTTATAAACCCTGAGTGTTTATAGCCTTCCCTGCATTCCTATCGTTAACATGAAATGTTGTGTTGGTAATATATCTATGATGATTAGCATATCCGTAACAATTATACGGAAATGATCCAGTGACCTCCTGAAACTCCATCTTCATGCCTTTCATGTCCGCCTGTTTCACTGATAATACTATCTCTTCGCCAGAAATATCAGGCAGTTTTGGCTGCTCCCAGTTTCATGTCAATATATATCACCAGAAAAGATATGATAAGGCCTTAATCGGTCTGAGATTGAACAAAAGGCCCCAATCCTAAGTCGTCATTATTTTGTGGGGAGGTCAAAAGGAACCAACATGACATGGGTCAGTCATTGTTTCTAAAATGAACCCAAAAGTATGCTTTTTATTGTAAAATATGGCCCATATCCCATTTGTGGTCACTTAACATCGGAAAAACTTCGTGAAGGGTGAATAGACCACGTTAAGCAGAAATGAATCAAGCCACATTAGCCAGGGTTGCCACAGAATTTAAAAAATGAAATTCCCTGACATTTCCCTGATTTCCCTGACGCATTCTAATATAATTCCCTGACAATTGAGGATATGCCAGATGCTTGAAAAGACAAAATTTGAAATAGTTTTCCGGCAAAATTTGTTTTTCGAATCGTCAAATCTGTTCTAGAGAAGAAAAAAGGTGACTTGATAATTTTTCCTGAACGTTTGTCATTTTCCCTGACATTTCCAGGTTTTCCCGTTATTTCTTGATTGTGGCAACCCTGATTAGCTATTGCCAAATTCAATTGAGTAATTCACTTTTTTATATGAGAGCGGATTTTCGTGCGAATTTCAATAAGTTTTCTGCAGAGTGCGGAGCGAATTCCTTAAAATTTTCAAAAAAATCCGCACCATTAAACGTTCTCCTGTACAAAATTGAATTGCCCCGTTAAATTTGGCGGTAGCTGATTCGGCTTGATTCCTTTCTACCCCACGCGGTCCAAATAGATCTTTGGACCCCGTCCCCATAAAACTTTTCTACCTACTATTCTGCCATGCTAAAGAAAAACGCCGTATGAACATTCGAGAGTTGCCAAATTTCCTTTGATAAAATTCTTGTTCTTGAGGAAAATTATGCATATTTTTCCTTGACATTTTCAGGAGCTTTTAGATCAAAATGCGAACAAAATTCTCTGAAAAATATTCATAAGTTTACCGGGGAATTCGTGTTTTATCGAAGACAATTTGGCAACGCCCGAAGGTTCATACGGCGTTTTTCCTTAGCACGGCAGTATTATGCAGATACGGCGTCGCTGATCGTGATCTTCTTGGTAGTCTTAAACAGAGGCAGATCCAGCAAATTGGCAACACCGGATTTCCTCCATTAAACCTATGTTAAATAATCGATTCTTGTCGGAGCACCTGACCCTTCAAGAATCGATTCATCTCCATAGGTTTAAATGGAGAAAAACAATGTTGCCGGTTTGCTGGATCCGCTAATGATAGTTCATTCTCTTATTATGTTATTGATCATGCCCTAACTACCACAACATCTCATAATCGGATAGCATCATCGCGGCAGTCTAACCACAGCATGAAGCTTTCCGGGTTCACCGCCGGGAATAGGGTGGGGGGGGGGGTGGGGGAGTGGGAAGGAAGATAAGTCTGCTCGCGTGGCGGCAAGGAAATAAACCCACAAGCGCCGCACAGTGGATCGAGGCAATCGGAGAGGTCGGACATGAAATTTTTTACTAAAACTGCAAATTTTGATTGTTATTTCGTCTCATTTTAAATTTCAAGGGTTGCTCTATGAAGAAAATTTTACGAGAAAACCAATGAAACCACTTTTAGAACCTCAAAGTTTTGTATTAATGGAGTTATAAGTGTTTAAAGTTTCCAAATTTTGTCCGACCTCTCCTACTGACTCGATCCACTGTGCGCTGCCCGGTGATCTTGAATGTCGAGGTAACGCCGCCCGATAAACACGTGATGCGTCACAATAACGCGCTCCGTGAAAGATCAGATCAGCCGCCCCCGCAATCGAAGATCAATACGTGCAGATCAATACTCAGCTGTCCTAAGGAAAAACGCCGTATGAACCCCAGGCGTTGCCAAATTTCCTCTGGCAAAGCACTAATTTTCAGGAAAATTTTTTGAATATTTTCCCGCCAATTTCTCAGATAATTTTGTTTGTAACTTGATCTAAAGTGTCTGATCATTTCAAGGAAAAATATTCATAATTTTCCTCAAAAATAAACATTTTATCCAAGAAAATTTGGCAATTCTCGAATGTTCATACGACGTTCTTCCTTAGCACGGCAGTGCTGTCGTGTTAAAGAAAAGCGCCGTATAAACATTTGAGAGTTGCCAAATTTCCTCCTTTAAAATGCTTAATTTTGAGAAAACTTGCCTTGAAATTTTAAGGAACTTATGGTGAAATTTCGGGCAGTCTTATCAGAAAAACTGATAGAAAAATTTTCATAAATTTACTAGGAGATTTGTCATTTATTGAGGAAAATTTGGCAACGTCCAAAAGTTCATACGGCGTGGTTCCCTCGGCACGAAGGAATGATGTCATGTAGAGGTGCTAAATTTTATAAAACTTCATAAAATAAAATTTTGTAGCGGAATTTCATCAAATTTCATACTGAAATTTCGTAAAATGCTGTGCCGGCTGATTATTGTGGGCTGATAGTTGAAATTGATAGACGATAGAGGCAAGAAGAAAATGGAGCGATCTCATTAGTGGAAGCGGAG
Organism: Bemisia tabaci; assembly: GCF_918797505.1. Lineage (NCBI taxonomy): Eukaryota > Metazoa > Arthropoda > Insecta > Hemiptera > Aleyrodidae > Bemisia > Bemisia tabaci. The sequence goes on from NC_092802.1 coordinate 32,187,452, forward strand.
GGTTGCGATGGACGAAGGAGGTAACGAACGGTAACCCTCCAGATACCATCTAGTTATTACATCATTTTCCCCCTTTGACTGTAACAACCACCCGTTTCAACCAACAGAATCGCTCCATTTTCTCATTGGTTTCTTCGTTGTCTATTCATATCAATAATCGCCCCGCTGATACAGATCGAATTTTCTTGAGAGTAAATATGCATATCGATGGTGATTCTTCAAAAAAGTGTATCTCGCTTACGGTGTCTCAAAAATTTCCTTTAAATATCGTTCACGCAGAAGCTCCCAATGACGTTTAGTATTTTTCAATTTTGAAAACGCACGACGTGATACGCGCTTTTACAACTTCGTCGTGGGTATCTTTATTTTTATTTGTTCACAATATATTCAACAGATTCGGAAATTTCAATAACAAGTATTCCTAACTTTTCTCTTAAAGTGAATATCCTGTCGGAGGAAAGGCAACGCCCAAAAGTTCTCACGGCGTTCTTTAGCATATCAGAATACGTTCATTACAAATATTTCTCGTCCCTCTGACGCAAGGGCGTATCTCATTTTCTGCGTGAGCTCTGTTTCATATGTAAAACAATGCTTTCTGGGGCCCATGCGGAAATCGAGATAGGCCCTCACGTCATAAGAGAGACGTATTGTCGTCCGCTCGAGAGAATAAACTGTCATAAATCGAAGATTTTCGTATCATTATCGAGTTGCGTGAATCAGGTCCCGTCAAAACAAGTGTCGTCACGAGGAAGTCGTACCGGAAATTCCGAAGTCGAAGACTTCCTGCGTTTAATTCGACGGGAGTGCTGACGTGCTAAGGAAAAACGCCGTATGAACATTCGAGAGTTGCCAAATTTCCTCCGATAAAACGTTTATTTTCGAGGAAAGTTATGAATATTTTCCCTTGAAATTTTCGGGAACTTTAGCAGAGACTGCGAGCAAAACTACCTGAAAAATCGAGAGGAAAATATTCATAAATTTACCAGGAAATTCGTCCTTTATCAAAGGAAATTTGGCAACGCTTGGAGGTTCGTACGGCGTTCTTCCTTAGCACGGCAGAATGGACCACTAGGGGGCCGTTCAGGATTAGAATTAGAGCCTGCCTACGCACCACGAATGTATTTGTTCCTTCGTCAATAACATTGTTGACGACCGATAAGTCCCAATTGTAGTTATACGCGTTTCTCATAATCCGTATGTTTGTTTGAAATCCCCGGTAAAAAATAAAAAATATCACGCGACTATTCCCTTTAAAGACCGGTGCACTAATTTATGTTTTTATGAAAGTTTTAGTTCCAAATGTCGATGGCTTAAGTGCAACACCACGTATCTCCATGGCGGTATTTCTAAATGTCCGCTTCCAGCACCATTTATCCGCCTTGTTACGTACAGTTCGGGCCATTTCTGAGTTATTTTTCTCGTTTGAATTGCAAAAGTAGAATCGCTTTTTATCATTCATATACATGATCGTAGCTTTGATTACACTTAGTTCAATCTCACCTTGCGCGACTAGAAAAATTTTGAAGTTTTCAAATACACCAGAGTGACAGCGTTCGGATACAAATCTGTGAAAATTTCTCCTACAAAGGTGAGGAAACTCGCAAATAAACCGAGGATTAGTCCTATAAAAGCTGACTGCAAATCGTTCAGATCATATGGCTTAGGCTCACCACCCTCTGCATCCGTACCCTCGGATGAAAAAGGCAGGAGGTCGGTATCAACTCTCTGTGTGTGCCCAGTTTCCAGATTTTGAGAAATTATTCGATTCAATTTATCGTAGAGAAAAGAATTTTTCAGGAAAGGAATCATTAGTGGATACGTAATCAGGCACTCTTGCATTAAATGATACTCGAAATCAACGTAAAATCCATGATTTATACGGACATTTTCCTTGCGGTGTGAAGAGAATGGTACACTGATCATCACAGCATCCATCGAAGCCATTGAAAGAATATTCTTCTGAATCTCCACAATGCGATTTTTAGTAAAATTAGATTCTGCGGAAGACTCCTCATCCGCAGTGAAACTAAAAGGACTAAGAAAGACTTCCCCGAATTCCTCTAAAGAGTAATCGTATAAATTAGTGACCAATTTGGCACTTAGCGCCTCCGATTGGTTTTGCAGAGAGAACATTTCCTTTTCCGTTTGAACATCACAATAACTGTTTGAATGAGCAGTTCTGATTCCTCCAAAGCTTTCAGTGAATCTAATTCCGGATACAGAACTCTCTTGCTGAGAAGCGTTGTCATGCAACCCAAAAAAGCACTAGTTATTATGAATGCAGAAAAACTGAAAATTACGAAGAGGGCTTTTTCAGTCAAAAGGTGGCCCAAGCGTAGGTTTGCTGGGCTACCACACATGAAGTACGCGTAAACAGTGAACAGAGAAGATGAGTTTCTGTAAAATTCAAGTTCTGCGTCTGGGTAGAAGAAGTAAAATACTTTGCATTGTAAGTAATGGAAAGTGCCCAGAATGATCCAGAAACTAACAATCGTAAGAACAATGAGTGTCCATACGATTGGCGAAAAGCTTTTGAAAATCACCAGACCTTGTGACATAAAGCCACTATGAGGAGTTGCAAAGCACAGAGATCTCGTATCAACGCTGACTGAAAAATCATACCTGGAGTAATTAGTTCCTTCTAAACTTAGTCCGTACTCAAACGGCTGCAAGTCAATGTCGAATCTCAAGCCTGCTTCAGTACCGTGGCTGTTGAATTGGTCTACAATGTATTTCGTAACTGATAAGTATGTCAATGTGCAATTTACAGCACGTTTGAAGTCATTCAATATTAATTTGTCCAATTCAACCCCAATGTATGGGGACGAAGACTGAACAACCGTAGAATTATGAATTTTTCCTGAAGTGTAGAGAATGTTGATTGATTTTCTGTGCATATCGCTCCAAGAAAAGTCGAAAAAATACTGATCGGTCTCACCTTTAGTTGAGATGAGTTTTTCCATGAAGGGATCATATCTTTCACAACCCTGCGAGTGGCAAATGACTGATTTTAGTCCTTTAAAAAAGCGCCAAAAAAATTTGAAACAGAATACTAGCCTAGCGACCGGGTCTATATCCTCAGTGTACTTTTCCATTCCATGTCCTGCTTTTAATATTGCTGTATATGCCGGGTGTTCGTGAATCGGCTTGAAATTTTTTAAGATGAAAACCAGATAATTCCGAGAATTCCAAATTTTGTTGATGTACAAACCTCGAGTTGCATCAAACACTCGATCGCTTAGAATCGAATTTAGCTCCAATTCGGCTGATGATAGTCTCAACTCTTTACTGCATGTTTTTTCCCCTTGCGTCCAAAAAGACCGCCCATCTACAGTCACGCAGTACAGAGGTAAAATACCCTTCGACTGATTTCCTGTTCTCATTTTATCGTATTTGAGACTTTTCACATTTTCGTCGTTTTCTTCTAAGAGTCTTGGGTTTGAGACTGTGTAAAAAATTAAGCTCATCAGCTCTCTCACATCGTTAAGAATGAATATGATATTTTTGCCATGATCGGTATTGACAGCATTTGTAAAATAACTGTGATGGGTTATCAAAATAGTTTTAATGGAGGCTTCATGCAACTGTTGATTAAAGTGCTCGAAAGATGGTTCGGAATGCAATCCGCCCTCGTAAATGTAAAATAATTCTTGTTTGGATTCGTCGACGATACTTCGACATGCGTTCAGAGCTATTGAAGTTAAAGGATCCCATTCGCTCTCCGGAAATAGCTCCAAAATTTGGATGGCTTGCGTACTTGGAGAAATAAGTCGAACGTAGAGGAAAGCAAAGACACAAGTACAAGCATGCATAATTCGGAAGCAAATATCACGCATTGCTGTACTGCACAACAAAAAATAGGGCAAAGCAGTTCGTAATAGTTATTTCTTCGATGTTCTTTTTACACGGAATTTTCAAAAATCAGTTTTAGACTCGATTTCCTGGAATAAGAGTATAGTTTTAATCGCTTACCCTGTTAATTTCCCGCGCTAAAAACACCTACTTCGTCACGACCGGAACTTATCCTCAAATGAAATTCAATTCTTATTTCAGTCAACCTTCTTTCGTAGTCCCCTTGAATACTTTATCAGTCGCCTCTAAAACCTGCAAATCAAACTTCTGTAGAGGTTTGTCAATCACTACGCAAGTTACAGCAAGGTCAAATGTCTTCCCTGTATTTTCATGTTGAATAATTGAGCTGTTATCGGGATCGTAGGTACCCTCTTTGAAATTCTGTTAATGGTCTCATTTCTTTAAAGTTTCTGATTGGGACGTTTCCTTAGTAATTCTAGACATGCTACTTTAGTATCCCAGTTTGATGCATAATGTAAGGATCTCGTCTTGTATGTGATAGACGTAAAGCGGCGAAATATGCAGGCAAGGGACCGCAAGGGTAAATAATTTGTACGAATTCTATCTATAGATTTTTTTGAAGGTCTCATTTCATCGTGAAATCACGGGTAAGGGAGGTTTTCAAGTGAATGTAGCTAACTTTCCTCCGTATGTTCGATTTTTTTTCATCGACAATAAGCGACAAGAGCTTCAAGCAAGTGGCTTTAAGGGTAAATAATTCGTACAGAAATGATTCGATATGAAATAAATCCTTAAAGTTCATCATAACATGTTTGACATGAAATAAATCCTTAAAGTTCAACATAACATGTTTGAAATGTTCTTCTGCACGTGGTCGTCAAGCATCTGCTAAGAAATCCGAATGTTTGCATTCTTGGAAAGCCGCGCCGCGCCATTTTGGTCATGAATCTTTGATTCACGCGCCCCTCAGAAGTGGATCTAGCAATTCGGCAACACCGGTTTTCCTCCATTTAAACCTATGTTAAATAATCGATTCTGATCGGAGCAGCTGTCCTCTGCAAGAATCGATACATTCCCATAGGTTTAAATGGAGTAAAAACAATGTTGCCAATTCGCTGGATCCGCCAATGGCTCTCATTCCTGAGGACCGTCTACGATGAACCATGAGTATAACGATGAAAATCGCAACCATTGAACTGACTGTAGTATGTCACGCTTAATAGTGAATTTCCGACCCTCGTAGCGCACCGATTTATCGACCGTATATCATACTATCGAAATATTTCGTGTGCTGTCAGAAAACGTGTATCATACAGTGGCGTGGCGTTAATGATCGATTATCGGTATTTCCCCATTTGAAGTTATGGTAAAGAATCGAGTATTAAGGTGTTTGTTGCGTGTACCCTATTCAACGATTCTTTTCCATGGGTTTAGGTTTGGGGAAGGGGGGGGGGGGGGAGAACGAGTTTGCCGCGGCGGGAAAACGCCGTATGAAGTTCCAAGTTTCTTCTTGTGAAATATCATTTTCAAGGATTTTCCCTCGAGAGTTTTAAAATCAAAGGATGAAATTGGCAAACAATTTTCTATTCGTTTAAAAAAGATGCGAGTTTACAAATTTCCGAGGGAAATTCAATTTAATCGGAGGAAATTTGGCACACTGGAAAAAAAAACACATTGGATCTGGAGTCCAGACTCTTAAAAGCATCGACAAGAAAAGTACTCTTGATTCAATCGGATTTTTGCTTAAATCAAGAACCAAGCCTCTCAATTTGAGCGGATTTCCTTTTGATTTAAGCAAAAATCCGATTGAATCAAGAGTATATTTTCTTGTCGATGTTTTTAAGAGTCTGGACTCTAGATCCAATGTGTTTTTTTTTCCTGTGCAACGCGTGAGTGTTCATCCGACTTTTTTCTTAACGCTTCAGTATTGTTATCCGAGTATAGGACGATGAAAACGGTAACAACGCCTTGATACAACTATTCGTGCTCTGTGGACATCCGTGTTGCGTGCTAAAAATTTGAAGGCGCCAAGGTCATTCTGGCCTATGAAGCAGTGGTCGCATGCGACATGCTTTCACGACTCTGTGTAGCGCACAGTGCGGCAGCCTCATGGACGATGCGCACAAAAATCGGTACAAGACACGTAACTTTAAATAATGAAGATAGTAGCACCGACAAGGCACTATCAAAGTAAAACACACGAGGATAAAGAAAATGTTATATCTCAGGATTTTCTGCGTATTTTTCGAGAGTAGTTCATTCGAAGTTGGCAACCTTGAATCAGCTTTGTGTTGACAATGTAAGAGCAACCTGAAACACCCAAACTTTAAATTCAAATATCTCTGATAGTCGCAAAAAGTCGCAAGACCTTTTTGGTAGAACTGAAGTTTGATAGCCGAGGATTAAGAAAATGTCTACCACTCGAATGAATTTTGCGTTTCAAGTGAGAAATCTTCATCTGAAGTCAACGTCTTTTTCCCGTGTATTTCTTATGGACCAGTGATTCTCAACCCATTTCCCGTCCACTCCCTACCCTTCGAAGTAGTTTTGAGCGAAAAATTTGAAAATGAAACATCATTGTGAGTCAGAAATATCTTTAAGATGATAAACTCCAAAAAAATATTCAGAGGTCGAGTTGCGAATTTTTTATTTTTGTCCACAGAGGGCCGCACTGTGCGGCGGTGCGGTGGGATTTAATATTTTGATGTGTGGAAATGGTGCGATAATATCCATGCCTGTCCTCTCTTCTTAAACGTATCGGCGAATTTCATCTTGGTAACCAGCGCGCCGCACGCTGCTGTGTTCACGCCTTCATAAACTGAAGGGACCGTAGCGCCTTCAATTTTTGCATAGGCAACGCGCGTGTCCATAGAGTACGAATAGTTGTATCAAGACTTTTCTATCACCATCATTGAACGCATTGCTCATGCAAACTGATGTATTAGATAATAAGTCCTGTCCCTTCTGATTGTGTTTCAAATAACCGATGAAGAAACCTTATACGGATGATCTGAGACACCCCGTGAATACTTTGCAACGCTTTATCACCTCTGATTGCTAGCTAGTAGTGTCAAAAACAGTCTTAATCCCCAAGAAACATTAGCTGATGCAATTGAGCCCCAGAAAATCAAATAGGATCAACTAAAAAAAAAATCATGGAGGAACTTCAAAATATTAGGATTTTTCGATGGTGAAAAATGTAAACTTTGTAATGCTGTACTACCAAACTGAGCTTTGAACTCGAGCTACTTTAAGTAGAAGATTGTCTCATCGCCCAGTTGACATTTTTCAACGGAAAAATCGCGATACTTTATAAGTAAGTTACGATATTTTTGCGATAAAATCACTAGGATCATCAACATCTGAGTGATTATCCTCAATCTTGTCGCAATTTTACCTCCATAAAATCGTGTTCAATAAAATCGAACTTTCACCTCATTTATCACCAACTTTTGTTTCATAATATTCCGATGAATCGCCGTCGATAGTTAGTTAGTTGGGGGAAAGGTTTTATTTAGGACGGACTTGAGCGAAATCCCCTGCGTTTCCAAAAAAAATCCATAAGAAGGCCTCTTTTTGAAAGGCTCTTCTTTACAAATTATCAGGATTCCAATGGACGTATAAAAATGTTTCGATTCGTTCATGGTAGGTACATCCAATAAACTTAACTCTGCGATGGAGTCGGTAGATACGAAACCAATTACCATGTTGCCAAGTTATACCTATTTTCCCACAAAATAAACCGAATTTTAATCCCGACCTGTATCGACAACTCAGCCGATCGATCTCACCTTGATCCACCGTCATCTCCAATCTCACAATTGCATCGGATGCAATATCCCGTCCGTTTTTCGTCGCAGCGGATCGACCGTAGAATCGTTTCGGATCGACATCGATCGATATATCTCATCACTATGATAAGGACGTATCGATCGAGTCGGTTCGATAATCGAACCGACGATCGATTCGATTTCGCTGGAATAATTTAGTTCTCCGGAGTGCGGGCTTTTTTTTCGATCGGAGCCGCTGGTTTCGGCATCCTCGGCGCGGATTCAATTATTTGCCGACTGCGTTTCGTAATTTAGCAGGAAAGTTCGAAGCCGGCCGCACTTTTTCCCACCAGAGAAAGAGCGCGATTGAGCAATTTTCTCATCTTCATATTGATTTGGAGCTCTGCCGTACTACACTGGAAAAAAAACACATTGGATCTAGAGTCCAGACTCTTGAAAACATTGACAAGAAAAAATACTCTTGATTCGATCAGATGTAAGCTTAAATCAAAAGGAAATCCGCTCAAATTAAGAGGCTTGGTTCTTGATTTAAGCTTAAATCTGATGGAATCAAGAGTATTTTTTCTTCTCGATGTTTTGAAGAGTCTAGACTCTAGATCCAATGTGTTTTTATTCTAGTGTACTAAGGAAAAACGCCGTATGAACCTTCAGGCGTTGCTAAATTTCCTTTTATAAAACACAAATTCCCTGGTAAACTTATAAATATCTCCCTTCCAATTTTTCAGATAATTTTTTCTCGCAATTTCAACTAAAGCCCCTGAAAATTTCAAGGAGAAATCTGCATATCTTTCCTCAAAACAGAATATTTTATTAAAGGAAATCTGGCAACTCTCGAATGTTCATACGGCGTTCTTCCTCAGCACGGCAGAGCTGGGCATTGACGTTGCAGACGTATTCGAGTGTCAGGACCAAACTAAATGTTATACCTCAAACACATAGAATTGTAACTAAGAGAAGAATATTATAGTAGGTAGAACACGTAGAGCCCAGTATAAGCATTGTATGAGCATCGATTATTTGGACCGCGTTAAACAGAAAGGAACCAAGCCACATCATCTATTGCCAACTTTAACTGAGCAATTTAATTTTTTTACGTGAGAACGTTTGTGCGGATTCCTCTAAAAAATTTTAGGAATTCGCTTCGCACTATGGAGAAAATTCACTGAAATTTGCACAAAAATCCGCACAACCGTTTTCATGTATATGAAGTTAAATTGCCCAATTAAATTTGGCAACAGCTGATGTGGCTTGGTTTCTCTCTTTTAAACGCGGTCCATTTTTCTCCCCCGAGGAGCCACTATCTCTGGCTCATTTTAGGAACAACAGTAAGCGATCAGTTTTTCTATGCATAATCGCAGATAGCTGATTTTTGAAGATGAATGAGGATAGCAGGGCCGGATTTAGGGGGTGGCCACATGGGCCGCGGCCCATGGCGGCAAATTTAGGGAGCGGCAAATTTTGTAATTTATTTAAATGTAGCTATAAAGAAAAATCGGATTCAGAAAAAAAAACAAACGAGAAAAGATGTCAAAATCTCTCATTTCCCGAGAGTGTATCTCTAATTTTGTCGTCTTTCTGTGATACAATAGACAGCGCCTTTAATTAGTCGAGTTAAGACTAAGAGAGAAACCGAACACGGAATTTGGCCTGGAACGGCGCGGTGCAGAGAGCAATGATGACGAGAACTTGAGATGAAAAGGAGAAACCCTCGGCGCGGTGGTCGGCATGAAACATATTAGCGCCTACACGACTGCACGAATACTTCACGCATTGCGTCAAAGACAGTGCGGTCGCTGCGGTCAGCAGCGAGCGGCGAGATAGCGCCTACAAGACTGCATGAATACTTCACGCATTGCGTCAAACACAGCGCGTGCAGCAGCGGTCGGCGTGAAACGCATACCGCATACAAGACTGTAGGAATACTTCACGCATTGCGCCAAACACAGTGCGGTCGGCGGGGCGCGGCGGCGGAAGTTAAAATTTATTCCTGCAAAAAACGTGTGAACCCAGCACTTCAGGGCTATTTTACCACCTTGTACCCCTTTTCATTTACGCTAACTATTGTTAAACGCTGCTCGTAAAGTTCCCTAACTTTCCCAGACTTTTCCGAGTCACCATAAATTCTCTCACTTTTTCTGATTTTCCATGACTTTACAACTTTTCCAGACGACCGGAATCCCTGCACACTGAGAAAAAGCTATGACTTATAAACCAATTAGTTGTTCATATGGAACACCACTAATAGTAGTTAAAGCAACTTATAATAATAGCACATATACCTCAGTGATGGTACGAGATACCTCAGTATGGTACGAGGTGCCTTAGTATTGTTAACAGACCGAGAATCATTAGTTCATTTACGACTATCCTGCCGTGCTAAGGAAGAACGCTGTATTAACATTCGATAGTTGCCAGATTTCCTTTAATAAAGTGTTTATTTTCGAGGAAATAAATGAAGATTTTTCCTCGAAATTATTTTTAGATGAAATTGCGGACAAAATTATCTGAAAAATCGGAAGGGGGATATTCATAAGTGTACCAGAAAATTCGTGTCTTATAAGAGGAAATTTGGCAACGCCTGAAGGTTCATACGACGTTTTTCCTTGGCACGGCAGTATTACAATAGTGTTCCATATGACCCACTAATTGGTTGCGATTTGACCTTTGATTCTTCCTGAAATCATCTCCCAAGCTCAAAAAAAGCTCTCAAAGTGAGGCCAAAATGGAGGGGATATCCCACCCTACCCTGAGAGTCCACGTCTACGTCAAGACAAACTCTCCATGCAAAGATAGGGAGCAAATACGTTGACAGGGCTGCCACTTTATTTGGGGACTCCAAAACTGAAAACACGGCAACCCTGCTAACGTATTTGATCCCTATCTTTGCATGGAGAGTTTGTCTTGATGTAGAGGTGGACTCTCAGGATAGCGTGGAATATCCCCTCCATTTTGGCCTCACTTTGAGAGCTGTTTTTGAGCTTGGGAGATGATTTCAGAGAAAACCAGTGGCACCATCGTGTTTCTCGCGAACTTTTACATGAGAATCACTGGTCAAATCGCAAATCCCTCACACATGCAACATCTTTATCCAAAATCTGATGATTGCGCCGGAGAAGCTTTCGATGCCTCTGTATTTTCTGCTATTTTTCTTTACAGGAGTGAGCCAGGAACCAAGGATCAGTTCTCGGTCAAATAAAAGTGAACTAGTCAGTGGACACGTTATACAAATCCGGTTTTTTTCTGCGCAGAAATAAGCGCCCTTCCCCCTCTCATACCAAAATTTTTTTATGTTCTGAGTACCTACTTTCAATACCATAAAGACATGTACCTACTTCGGAAAATTTAGAATCAATTTTAAAGATTTCAGGAACCGAAACTGTCGGTAGAAATAACCCCTTTTGCAAAGAGGATACTTGCAATGGGTATTGTTACAAGATTAAGTTTCAAATCCAAAATTATATTTTGGAGGAATTTGACTGGAATATTGCGAGAAATAATATTCTTAGTAATATATTTATCAATAGGTAATTAGGTAGGTGATGTGAATAAAACACCTATTGGATTACTGGGCGAAGCACTGTTGACCAGAGGAAATGCCATAGAAGTGGTCGCAACATAGTGAGAATGAAAATTTTTGACAGGATTAAAATTGCACAAACACACTTTCTAAGTTTTAGCCAAAGTTAGTGGTTTAGGTACTGTCGTTTCGTGAGTTTTATTCTCCCACAGCCACCTCCCACCACAGCTAGCTGAAGACTTCCATTTGGTTCCATTTTTTGGCTTGGGAGGATTTTTTTTTTTTTTTTTTTTTTTTTTTTTTTTTTTTTTTTTTTTTTAACAAAAACAGTGACTTCTTTTTATTAATTAAATTAGATGAAAACGGAATGAGGAGGAAGTGGGCTAGTTTACGACGTTTTTATCTTCTACCGTGAAATAAATTAAATTTATTTTAAGAGGATAAGAGGGATTGGAGTGTCATTTGTGAAATTCATGTTATTGATGTGGACAGCTATGGGGGATTTGAGTGTAATTTTTTAAGAGGCGATAAAAATTAATGAAGTGCTTGTATTATTTTTTTGTTTCAGTCTGGGATTCAATGATGAAGGGATCAATGAAACCACAATCTTCAACACTTGCCCCTCAAAACCCGAATGCAGATCCACTTGGTAAGGAAAACTTCGACATTGACCAGTGGGATTTCTTTGATTCTATTTAACTTATTTTGAAGCGTTGACACAGTGACATACTGGCAGAGAGGCTTTAACAGTGTGGTGGAACAAATTCTTTCGATTTTTGTTGCACCTGAATGCTAAAAAAAAATTCAGCTAACTTGTTCCATGTTCAAAATTTTAAGCTGACTTCTTTGAAAAATCCTACGATTTTTTGCACTAAACTTTTATAATAATTATAATGATGAGGAAAACGTGATTCGAAGACAGATGATTTCATCCAGAATAGTCACCAACCTTAAACAGAGAGACTACACCTCCTTGTATTTCCTAACTTCAAGGATTAACATATTTTACTCCTAGACTTGGCAACTCTTAGAAATTCTTCCAATTTGAAGATAATTTTAGTAATTTTTGCTAGTAGAAATCTGGCCAGTGACTAAATGATCCTATCTTAAAAATCACTCTCCCTGACTCTTTTGGGAAGAGATATTGATGGCCGAGGGGCAAAACCAAGTACCTCCATTGCGTTGTTTTAAAATTCTGTTCCTAAATTATTTTTCGAAGAAAAACAAGCCAACTTTACAGGGCCGAATTAAGGGGGTGGCCACATGGGCCGCGGCCCATGGCGGCAAATCTACAGGGGGCGGCAAATTTTGCAATTTTTTTAAATTTAGGTATAAAAAAAATTCGGATTTAGAAAAAAAATTACAAACGAGAAAAGGCGACAGAATCTCTAATTTTCTGAGAGTATAGTAATTTCTACTTTTTTCGTCTTTCAGTGATACAAGAGACAGCACCTTTAATTAGTCGAGTTAAGAGAGAAACCAAACACGCAATTTGGCCTGGAACGGCGCGACTTAGAGAGAAATGATGAGGACTTGAGATGAAAAGGAGAAACCCTCGGCGCGGCGATCGGCATGTAACACATATTAGCGCCTACAAGACTGCACGTATACTTCACGCATTGCGGCAAAAACAGTGCGGTCTGCGAGGCGCGGCGGCGGAAGTTAAAATCATTAATCCACATGTTTGTTCTTTCGTAATTTTGTCGTTCATTTCTTATGAATAGAAGGCCTTGTCCACACAGAGATAGGTTTACGGAACTTAACTTTCGCGCAAAGTTCCGTGAACTTTTGCTAGTAGTGTTGACAGGGCTTTCCCAAAAAAATGTGTTCAACACCAGTAAACGCGCCTTATGCACCCCTCCCCCGCTAGCTGGCATGTTCATTTGATGGTTTTCATTGATGTTTCAAAACGAATATGATGGGGGCGGCAAAATACTAGCGGCCCATGGGCGGCAAGTAGGTAAATCCGGCCCTGTAACTTTATATTTTCAAATGTTCTTACACAAAATATTCCGCAGGAAAATCGAGGAAGTTTTCAAGAGATCACGTCAGACTAGATTTCCAACGACCGCAACATCGCAAACAGAGATACGTGGTTTAGCACTTCGGCCACAGATATGCAGTTAAAAGCTTGATCTAGTAGACCTACTTGTTACAGTAATTATTGAATAGGTATCCTATGGATTTCAATAAATTGATGTATAATCGATTTTCTTTCCCTCTTTCACAGAGTCAACCCCAGATGGCAATCAACTAGGAGCTGCTTCGACTAACGTTGAAGAAATAGCCAATCCTGACGGTTACATGATTGAAGGCCCGATGGTGGTTAGAGTTTTACCAGATGGCAGACCAGTTCCGGAGGATAAAAATCGACCTCTACCACAGGACGAAGACGCTCAAGAATATATATCCATGAGATCGAAGCCCGCGCCATCTTTAAATGAGATCCTCAAGGCCAAATTTACCTCTTTACAGGATTCTCAGCCAGTCAAAAGTCAGAACTGAGAGACTTGAATTTCTGTAAATATTTGTATAGTCTGGCTTTCAAATTGTGATAATAATCAACAAAGATTTGTTATTTATTGATCCAAACGATTAAGTGGAATGTACATAATCCGTGTCGAGTGTTATTTATGCAATTTTTTTTTTATAATTTATTTAATTTATTTGATTACCTCATTGGATGTCATGATTTGTTGAAAGAGGAAATGTTCGAAGCAGCCTTAAAAATGCCCTGCTCTCTAAAACAGGACGGATTTGATTTGACCGAAATCTGCCTAACTACATCAAATGTTGCCTAATTTCCTCTTTTAAGATTTTTCTTTTTCTTGAAATAGAAAACTAAGTATCGCTCTAACTTGAAATTTGGTTGGATGTCTGCAGTAACCGAGAGCAAATTCATAGAAAGTTTCAAAGCATTTTGTTATTTCATTTTCTGTTAACAAAATAAAACTTTTAGGAGAGAAAATTAGGTAACAATAAATGCAGTCGGGCTAACTCTGGTTAAACACAACCAAATAATAAAAATCATTCATAGTGATCCCAACAATAGCTTCAACATAGCTAAATCTGAGCTGCGAAACATTTCGTGTTGTGAAATAAATTCTATTGTAATAGAGATAATTGGTTTCTTCGTGAAAAATATTCTAACTGAAAAATAAAAAAAATTATACTTATGTGTATTTGAATGCAAATGAAAATTTATCGATGTGAAGTCCGCACATATTGACAGAAAAAAAGAAGACAAACTAGGCTGGCTCTTCCCTCACAATGGAGAATTTTCCTCACACTTTTGAATCCGAAGTGAGATTTATTTATTCTAGGATTAGTGGTATGTAAATATATAGTGAGAGTAAGTATTGAGAGTGATTCTTCCAAAGGCATTTATTAATGCAGTTTCTATGAAAAATATTGGTAATCGTCATTAATGGAGTAATTCTCTCTTTCCTTTCTAATTACGATTTTTTTACTTCGTATTTATTTATTATTTAATTTATTTTTTATTTTTCCTTTTTGTACTTCTTTATGCAAGACTATTTGTTGTCTCTTTTTTGCATACATATGTTTTTCTTTGGAATAAAGTTTATTTATTTAAAAAATAAATAGAAGACAAAATTTATAGTAGTTCTTAGTTAAAAATACCAATACACCTGGCTGTGCCTCCTTAACAATGTTACTCATGGTCAAAACTGCCCAGTGAAGTTAGTCTCCATGTTGTCAATGTTGTGGGGTTCAGTTTTTTAACCAATCAGCAAACATTCTGTAGTCACATTTATTTCCATCTAAAGTGTGCAAGATAGTGTTGAATAGATAAGTACTTAAATAGTCACAAATTTTGAGAAGCTCTTTATTCATCAAGAATTGGCACATAAGTGTAAAAATTACTCTTCAAAAACAGCGCTACTGACAATTGAGTTGCGAGAATCTGAGAAACTTTATTCATGAGTGATGAGTGCATGATTGAGTACAACATTGAACCATTCACTGGCTGAACTGACTGTGGGACAGCGTTTCATGTCCCAATCAGAGGGTGAATTCTATGCTAAAAAGTAGGGAATCAGAATTTTTTGACAAATATGTGCCCTTGCGATTGGGACTAAGCTAACTCTCCTTCATTTGTTCTAAGTTTTTTTCAGGTTTTTCCTTCTTGGTTCTGGAAAAATAATCGAAGTGCCTTATGAGTCCTTCAGAGCTGTTATAACACCTCCTGGATCTTAAAATTCTGCTGTCTTGATCATAAGCGCTGAAAGTTAATTTAGAAGCTTGAAAGCTTTAATAAGTTTCGGTACTGTGCTACAGCTCAATGCAGTAGTATGCACGTGTCATTTTAAAAGACTAACTGACATGTATCGTTTTCTACGACAATGATTCTTTTCTGTCATAATTTCTCCTTTGGAAAAGAAAAAATAATTTGAGCTTGATCTTGGAAACATCCTTCATTTTTTATTGCTATGTAAAATGTATTATGGGAAAAATGTAAGCATCAAAGATGTGTTTTTATTATTCAAAAAATGAAATAGAAATAGAGTTTTAAAGGCCTCTCCGAGGAATTTTTTCAGAGTTCAGCCATCAATATTTTAACCTTGGGAGACTTCGATGCTGCCACCAACTGTCAGGCCTCCAGCGTAATTGCAACTACTGTATCCATACAATATTTTTTTTCTTCTTCTGATGAATTATCTCAAAGGAATCTTGGAACCTTTGAGTGAGCTTTCATGCATATGATTTTCAAATAAATAGACTTAAATAACAATCTAGGCGTAGGATTATATTATTGAATAAAATAACAAGGTGCAACAACAATCAATGCGATATAGTGTGAGCTAATAATATTCAATGGCTTATCATTATGAATTCATAATTTATTATTACTATTGGGTTCAAGTAATATCTACTTATGAATTATCAAGTTGGTAAAGCTCCATGAAAACAGAAATTTTTTGAGAATGTTCATTCTTCAAAAGTTTCTCACTATAACAACAAAAGATTTTTCACGACATTTCTATTTACAGACGAAATTTTCAACGATACCTCTTCAAATTTACTTCGTTGAGGTGCGGGTTCGTTTGTTCCAAGCGAAGTTGTGAGCATAAGATTTCACTTTTGGTGCCTTCGTTTTCGGGGCTTCGATATACCAGCGCCATCCGTTTTTCTCACAAAAGAATATGGCATCTTCTTTGTCAGCGAATTTCAAACTCATGTTTGATAATGGATCTCCACTGAATAAAAAACAAAGTCATATTTGAAAAAAATAAAACAACAATTCAAGTCTGCTTATCCAAACCTATACAAGCTTTCACTTCGATGCACCTTATATGTAAAGTGGAAACAAAGAGACTTGTATACTTCGAGACCTAACTTGAGGTATAATTCGTAAAAAATAAATTTATTAGAATAGCCAGTTTATTTTGATGAAAAGATGACAAAATTTATGTCATACCTGATAAGCTAAAAGATTTTTGTCTTAAAGTGGTACTTTGGTTAGCAGAGAACAAACCATTCATCTATCATTAACCTATCTGGACAACATATTGACAGTGTAAGTCGGCAATCACATAACTCGGTTTGCGACATCACAGACTTCCTGTCATACTTTATTTTTTTAAACGGAGAACTACTCGACGAAAATTCTTTAAAACTACCGTGATTTTTCTTCTCTGTGCAAAGAAAATTCTGCAAAAACTTCAAGGAATGATGTCAATTTGTTCTCCTTTAAAAAAATAACATAGAGGAGGAGATTTTCAGACACCGTAAACGAGATATGTGATTGCGGACTTACACCGTTGATATATCCATCAAAAAGAAGAGCATTGATTTCTCAATTTGATAGCCAAAATGCAGAACAACGTATCTCCGTTCGTGACGTTGTAGACTTCCTGTAACGTTTTATTTTTCTTCAGAAAGGTAATCAACATAATTTCTTGAAAATTTCCTTGATTTTTCTCAACCCTTACCTAGCAGAATATTCTGTAAAAATTTGAAGCCATGAAGTTGGCCTGTTTCTCTTCACAAAAAAAAGAGGTAGGTAGGAGCGGAAATGTTGAAACATTGCAACGGAGATACGTCCTTTCGCACTTTGGTCATCGAATTGTGAATTAGATTTGAACCATGTTTGACCAACTTATTCTATTGAGACTTTGGATGTGAAAACAAATGTTAAGTGCAATAGGTGTCCCAAAAGTACTGCATGTTTTCTTTTTTTGGATAATGGTCGCAGATATTAAAATGCAGTTTGAGTAGCATTGAAATTCGGTTTGAGTAGCATTAAAATGCTAGTTGTAAAACAAGACCAATTTGAGGTTTTTAGCTCAAAAATTGACTGAATTGCAGCATTTTGATAATGATATGTCGAGCTGACCCTTGAGGATTTTTAGCATTATTTTTTGAAAAGAGAACAAATATTTAAGGAGACAAAGATTCTACAGAGAAATGGTGAGATCAAAAGGAATTTGGAACATAAAGTCAATCAACCTGACTACTCTGTACTGATCACACTGCTTGAGCATGTTGTCTAGAGGCAGCTAGAGATGAAGAAGATATGGCCCCTGCACTAGGACATCGCCTAATCACACACAGCCTAGTTCATCAAGAACACTGTGGATAAACTTGGGATGGATTTGCCTTCTGCACTCTCTGTACAGTCCAGACCTCGCACCCTGCGACTTTCGGATCTTTTCCTCTGTTGAAGAAGGGCTTAGGAGGCATGAGGTTCAACTTAGTCAATGAAATCAAAAGAGCTGTTAAAACTTTCTTAAACAACCTTGGGAATGAAGATTTCGAAAAACAACTCTAAATGATCAGTCAAAGGTAATATTTTCAAAATGTTTGCCTGTAAAGGAAAATTTGGGCAAAATCGTAATGAAAGAAAATAAAATTTTAAAAAATTGGACGGTTCGGGATTTGAACCCCGATCTCGTAGGCAATAATGAAGGAAGCTATCAACTGAGCCACAATTCCATCTTATCTGTCCCGGTGAAACGCCTCATGATAAGGTTCACTTGAATCAGGGGACCGAACGCGCGTATTGAGATGCTGCCTCCGCCTCAATTCACCTGTGACAGCCTGTAGAGGGAGAGCGCATAACGCCGCCCGCACGCTTTTACACTAGGAATCGCCGAACAAAATGTGCTCTCACTCTCAAGGTCGCGGAAGGTCGCAGTAAAACTAAAGATATTTCAAATCTAGATAGTTTTCTGAACACTCTCATATAAGTTTCATGGAGTTCCGTGTAGTTCCGCGCTTTTGCGGCTCTACTAAAGCCAGGAAAAATAAACGGTCTCGGGTACTGTTTTCAATGAGCAATTAGAATACTTAAATAATGATTTTGGAGAAATCAACGGTCATATTTCCTTTCTCTGGCCTTTGACATCTCGTTTCATCCAGAAATGACACTTTTTCGCCACGAAGTACTCTAAAAAAAAGCAATACAGTGACACCACTCCTGATGGCGAGATTGAGGCAGGCGACGTTTACCGGCTGCAATCCCTTTCATTTTAGCGACCACAATATTTATTTTTGTGATAACCATGATAGATACGTAACCAGTGGGTGCCTGTGGACCCACTCTGACCATAAATAACAACATTTGTTGACTTGATATAAGGGGGGTTTTGAGCAGCTAGATTGGGGGTTTGACACACTGTGCAGCGGTGGGAAACACAGTTGCGGCACTGTGTGGAAAAAAAAAGATTATTGGGAAAGGAAACAAGGGTCCGGTCGTCCAGTAAAGAAGAGTAAATGGTAGTAATCTTGGTACGATTCTGTGCATTTGATTTAATAAAACCGTTTGAATCTTTAAATCTTTCTTTTCCTTCCAGAAAAAGTGCTGAAATCCTGGAGGAGTCAGTTCGACTAGTCCTTTTTTGAAATGTTGTGATTTGGTCAATTTTTGACATACAGTGCTCATGCTGGCTGGTCTTGTTCTGTCGGTTATTATCAGCACTTTAATGCTACACAAAACACAATTAGCATCCTGCAATCGCATGTCCGAAAAAAGGAGACGTGCAGTGCTTTTGGGACATCCTTCTTAAATTATTCAAGTTTTAACCAGTTCAGGTGTTTCATTGAAATAAATATTTAAGGGGGAGAGTTAAATTAAGGAGGAGGAATTTAATTTTGTCAAACTCACGTGGAGCACCATCCCATGAGGGGATTTTCCCATCGTTCTCTAGTATCAAATTCCATTTGCCAGTGACCGGTGTTGTGTGTGCCGGATTGCATGGGGTTCTTGGAGGGACTATAAATCTTTACAAGCCTTGTTTTCACATGTTCTTCAGGGACACCAGTTGTAGGTGATAGATCCTCCTGTAACAGAAAATCAGTTGATTGGGAAAAACCGTTAGCAGGGTTCCAGGTTCAATCAAATTTCTGAATTGAGGGGCTTGGAGGACAAGACTCCATTACTTAGTGCAGTTTTAGAAAAAATTCAGATAAACTGTTCAAGTAAAACTAATCTTAATGCATATTCTGTGAAAAATTCGCTCCCAAATTTCAATTTTTAAACACCACAAAGTCAGTTGGAACTTTCTCTTCGCTACAAGAATCCATCTAATTTCAAAACTTCAAACACATATTTCTCGAAATAACAAAAACTGCACTAATACTCATGTCCTCCAAGCCCCACAATTCACTAACTATCCCTAACTTTTTGGGAAAATTCCCTGACCACTGGCACTGAAATTCTTTAACTTTTCCCAGAATTTTTACACACAAAAAAAGAGGAAAAGGTTAATTTAAAAACAGCGATGCTAACTTCGAAGCAACACAATTGTATATGAAGCCAAATATATTTCAACAGTGGATGTCAAGTATTTACATTTTGAGAAAATCGCTTTATTAGTATTCAAAGTTGTGTATTTTGATGTCCATGCAGCAGAAAGAGTTTGGTCAAGGAATTAATTACACAGCAAATTCTCTAGAAAATGAACTTCAGGAATTTGAATTTGAAGCAAATGTCAACAACATACGTTTGTTGTAAAAGAATACCACAACCACCTTTTTCACAGGGAACTTTTATTAAAGCATAAAACAAACTACTAAGCTAATGTAAGAGAGTTAGAGCAATTGATGTTGATGTAATCATGATCGCATAAGCGAGAATTTTCTACACCCCTGCTGCAATGAACTCTTATATCACTGAGATTTTGACGTACTGACAGGGTGTGGATAACATAGATTAATAGAGGGAGGACAGCCCAAAGGCTTCTTTCTCAAGAGAATCAGCATTTAATTAGGTTTGCCACAGAATTTAGAAAATGAAATTCTCTGAAATATCCCTAATTTCTCTGTCATATTTTGGTAAAATTCCCTGATAATTGCGGATATGCCAGATGCTAAAAAAGAAATAATTTTAAATAGTTTTCAGGAAAAATTTATTGTTCAAAACGTCAAACCCATTCTAGAAATTTTCCCTGAAATTTCCAGGTTTTCCATGACTTTTTAAAATTCCCAGTATTCCCTGACAGTGGCAACCCTGGACTATTAATTGCAAATACGACACTGTCATAAGTTGATTTCCAGCGTTTTAGATGCATGCATCAACAAATTTTATCTACATATGAATTAGTACATACATACAGAACATATGAAACATATGTAACATGTAAACATTAGTACATATGAATTTAGTGGAATTTCTAGAAAAAATGAACGAAATGCAATGCTCCAACCCATACTTATATCTGAAGCTCTTTATATGGAAATACCATTGAGAATTCATTAAAACCAGAAACATTTAGACTTACAATTTCTTTGACGGTAACAACCACCTCTTTCTCCTCAGCATGAAGTAATGAAGTTTTTTCAAGGGTTTTCGTAGGGTCTACTGCGTATCCCCGCTCTGATTGCTTTCCAACAGTGCTGGCTAAAGGTGCACCTGCTTTCCTACAAAAAAAGATAATTTATATTCATCTTCACTCGAGACAAAATTCAATTACAGCCTGTGAAAAAGGAAAAATTAAAGACACAAACAAAATATTTACTCATATCAGAAGTTTTTCATACCTATCTTTGACATGTGGAGTTTAGAAAAAATAACATCATGAAAAGAAAGGGAAATATTTACTACTTAGGGTGAATTAATCCTTATCAACAGTCAGTTAGGAAGTTACTTCCAAATTTAATTTTAAGGCAATCACCCATTAGTTTCTTCTGTAAAATAGACGTATCTCTGCCAAACGGCACTATGTGCATTAAAATGTCAGCCCTGTTATGTATATTTTCTTATGGGAGCGCATGTCTTAATGCACATATGCAGTTCTGTTTGGCAGAGATACATCCAAATGTAACGTAGAAAGGAATATTCTGAAAAAGTATGTCCAAGAAGAGCCACTTTAGCACCCAGCGGGCTGATTATTGAAAAGCAATGGACAAAGAAGACAAAAAGGATATGGAGGGATCCTATTGGTAGAAGCGGGTGGTTGCAATGGACAAAGTAGGTAGGTAATAGACTAACTAACGGCAACCCACGAGAGACCCAATAGTTACTCCATCATTTACCCCCTTGGTCTATAAGAACCATCCATTTCAACCGATAGGATCCCTTTACACTCCCTATGTCTTCTTTGTCTATCAATTTCAATAATTGGCCCACGGTGCATCAATCTTTTTTTTTTTTTTTTAATCAGGAGCTGGAGCCTTCTCTAGGTTGGGTTAGCTTTGGCCTTAGTCACTGGAAAAATACCCACCGCACATGGTTGGTACACATCCATACGCCAGGATTTTCAAATTTTCAGGGATTAAGGCCAAGTAGGATCTGTTTCAACAGATCTACTCGTCAGTTCCAAGAAAATTTGACACCACCACCGGGATTTAAGCCCGAGACCTATTGACTTACAGTCAGGCGCGCTGACCACTAGACCAAACTGGACGGCTAGTGCATCAATCGTCATGCTTGAAACAGGTTACTTGACGTTACACAGAGGTCTATGATTTTCACAAGTTCTAGAACTTGTTCATAGTACGTTGAAACAGAAGTCAAGTCTTACTTATATCAACACTTATTAATGGTGCCATCTAAGCAAATGCATGTATTCCATGAGAAGGGCAGATTCAGAATTCCTCAGTGATTGATTTTTTAACAGTCGATGAGCAACCTCTTGTCGCTTACCTCTCCTAATTCGGTGAGAGCTACATGCATGCTGTATTTTCCCTTGGAGTATAGGACAACCAAAGAGCTTACTACACTCTATCGGAGCAATGGATTAAAAAAATATTTGGTCACTGATAGTGACGTGATCCAGTCGATCTGTTAAATCCATTATCCACTACGCTGAACCGTTACTACCCGTACCTACAAGGTCATTATCAAAATAGCTTCTAACAACAAAGCCTTAAAACAAATTTGGTGATTCTTCATGTTACTGACAATAGGTCAGCAGAGCAAAGAAGTCTTTCTAATCTAATGAAAACATCTTGAATCTTTTCCATTGCTGAAACGTAATTGCTTCTGAAATTGCAAAAAGTCATAGACTTACCAGTTCAACTTTGGCGAGGAGATCCATTTGAGAACAGAGCTCCTGCATGCTGCGTTCAAAGCCATTCCTATGTGATGAGTTTAGAACATTAGATTTAAAACGTAAGAGGAAGAAATTAAAAGCACAAAATTTTGACAAACAACTCTAGATAACCTCTGAAATGTTATCAACAAAGAGCAACGAATATCACCGCTCAACGGAAAAATTCTACGATATCATCTGATGAGCGGGAAATTTAAATCCACGCAAAAAAAATAATGAGGAGATGGAAGTAAATTAACGGACGTAAACCGGGAGAGAAATTCCCCCTCAAAACGCTTAGACGTAACACTGTTTCAAAATGAAAAAAAAAATAAGGGGCTTGGAGGACAAGGCGCATAAGTGCAGTTTTGCTATTTCGGGAAATACATGTTAGAAGTTTCGAAATTACGGAAATTACATGGATCCTGACTTGGGAAAGAAAGTTTAATCTCACTTTTTAATGCTTAAAAATAGGAATTTGGGAGCGAATTTTTCACAGAATATGTATTAAGACAAGTTATACTTGAAATCATTAATATCTCAATTTTTTTAAAACTGCACTTAAAGGGTGCAGCAGTTTCCTCCTCCTATCTCTAAGATCGAGTCAGCATTAGTTGGCTTTTGTTATAGGAATATTGGGATCGTAGTCATGACTAGGATTTCTTGCCGAACAATCTAATAAACGTTAAAATCTTGAACCTTACAGAGGCATATCAGCATTAATGAGCCTTAAAATGCTCGCAGGCAATTTCATGATTTCCTGCAGGGTGCAGGCAAATCATTGCGGTCATCAGACTGAGAATTCTAATGATTTTATTTCACATTTGGATTGCATTTTGCAAAAAGGAGCCACTAACATTGCAATGTTGCTAACCCTAGTAGCAGAATCACAGAAGGAAAAGATAAATATTATGTACGAAAGTTAATTTTTTTATATAATGCATGCATACAAAAGTGTTGAAAATGAACCTTTTTATGTAACCATTATATAAAAAAATGTTATAATTTTCGTGGGCTTTTCGCGAACATACTAAAAATTCTTCTAATTCTTGGAAAGCTAACGAAAATGATGACCTATTTTTTTATATAATCGTTACATAAAAATGTTCACTTTTATCACTTTCGTATGCATGCGTTATATTAAAAAATAAAAAATGTGTGTATAAAAAAAATTACCTTATCTAGCTTTTATCATTTTTCATATATTACGGTCAGGTCTGAACTTTGATTTTTTTTTTATGTAAGCGTTACACGTTTTTTATATAAAACGATCATTTAGATAACACATATGTTTTTTTTATACTTTTTTTAGAAAAACAAAAATTTGTTCTGCTACTAGGGAAGATTGTGCAACTTCTTTTGTCTTGGAGGAAAAACCCGATTATCCATTGATTGTTTGTATTTTACTCGCTAAAAACTGTGAATTTAAGACAAAAATGACCATCTAAATTCCATAGTTTTTCACGATTTCCGCGATTTTATTGCAAAGGATGAAGTTGCACAATCTTAGCATCATTGCAATGCTAGTGGTTCCTTTTTGCAAAATGCAATCCATTTGTACCTACCTATTTAGTTCTTTAGAAACTATCTCAGTTGTGACTGAGGCCCAGATTCTTATAAGATAAAACGCAGCACAGAGCCCATATTACTCTGGCGATGGCTCCTCATGATTTATATGCATCCATTTAGATGGATAAAATACTAAGGTTATCTAAAATTCGAGGGATTCTGCAATGGTAAAAACCCAGAAGATATTTTAAGACACGGCAGCATACTATAAGGACACTGTTATAGGAGGTGTGTACAACTAGCTATTAGATAAAAATTAAACACACTCGGTTTCTGATATGGGTATCTTTTCAAACTTTTTTTAAAAAATTTACTTTATTGCATTAATAATTCTTAGTTAAAATTAAGGGAAACTTTAGCTCACCCCCCCCCCCCTCCCCCCCGCATTCAAAAAAAAATTCCTCTATTAAAGGGTCTCCCTGAAGTCTCGCGTTATCACCTTTCACCTTTTCCTTTTTTTTTTTTTACATTGTCATTACAGATATTTTTTTCAAAGAAGGCAAAGTTATTTCCTCAGACACACAAATAGCTAATTTTTTCATTGTAAGTATAACGAAGATAACTCAGAAATTGGAGTTTGGAAAATAGACTGCTGGGATGAGCCGAAAAAAGCAGAATTGAACTAAGATTTTGCGGGAAGGCAATAACTAATATGCCAAGCTATGTGGAGAAATTGCATACCCTAAAGGTTTCTTTTTGGTTCATGCCAGAAATACTACATATCCATACTTTTTCATGGCTTTTCATATTATCAAACAAAAGCTGACCATTAGAAATCTATGCTTTTTCCGTGTATACATGCTATTTCCCTTGTGTGAGAATTTTAAGCTTTCAATTGGCCGCCTTAGACTTATAGTCAGCTCATGACATGGACGCTTCATAATTATAACACGTTTGTTCTTCTGTAGCTATAATTTTACAATTAAAATTTATCAAAATGGCGAGGAAGTAAACAGATCATTACACGACAAAGTTTTGTTCAAAATATTGTAATATTGTCTTTTTTACTTCGATAAGAATTCCATCATTGATTTCACTCCCTGACCTTGCAGAAATTTCTTCTGCAAAACAGGTGAGCACACATATTTACAAAGTAACAAATAATACGTTACAAATAGTTACATATGTCAAGTTTATTTTCCAAAACTTAGAACTGAATAACAATTACGAAAAAGTACAATCATTTCTGGTTGGAAAACAATTTACAAGAAGCAAGAGAATATTTTCTCCGTAAATGAAAGACTATGCTGCATTACAATCTACAAAATACATTACTTGCAAGTTCTCGTTGTATCTCACAACCTCAAGATTCATTTTCTTGCCTTGAAGAGAAAAACACATTTTTTATCAGAGCAAGTTATTTGACAGTGCTAGATTTTGATAAATGTTTGGTAGGACAAGAATAGCTATCTTGGACCAAGAAATTTCCTGTAAAGATTTCAGATTGATGTCTCTGACAGTAGGAAAAACCTACCGGGCAAGAGGTAGAAGATAGGGAACAAAAAAAATGTGTGGAACTAAAACCTACAATTTTGGCAAGGTAATTCCTGTTTCAAAGGATGAATATCGAAGTAAAAGAAACCACTTAAATAAATTCATGCTGTGATTCCGTTCAATTGCTTGTTCTTCCTTGTTATAAACTTCAGCTCAAAAACAGGTAAAAATAAAATGATGAATACGTTCATTTTTTCGTGACGGCTTCTGCAGTTTTCGATGAATACTGATGATGTAAAAAAACGACTGTGAAGATGGGAATTTTTAGAACCTTCATAAAAATTAACTAGAGCTTCATTTCTTTGCATGTTGTGCATCACTAAGTAGAAATGGACGGATTTAATCGAAATAAACCGAACAAAATTTCACAATGCCTAATTTTCTCTCATTTTTATTTTTTTGACAGAGGACTAAACGACTTAGTACCTTTAAATTCTGTGAATTCCCCCTAAATTATAAGAGGTAAACTCAGAAAATTTCAAGTTGCAGTGTTGCTCAGTTTGCTATTCAAGAAATAAAGCATAGGAGAAAATTAGGCAACATCTTATGTGGTTCGGCTGATTTTGGTTAAACTCATCCAAAGGATCTCATTATGGAAATGAAAACTATCACAACGTATACATTTTAATTTTAATTAACATAAATGTACATAATAACCATTGCTGGCAGTGCAGTATTTTATAAACACTGACTTATGATGACTTATTGATACCGTTGCTATTCAGTGTCATTTTTACCTTCTTCCAAGTTGTTCTAACTCTATTACGAATACACCCACTCTCATGAGTAAAGCTTATGATGTTTATCGAGAGTGTGCTGTGAAAATTCAGGCACACTTCAAACACAGTTGTTGCTGATATAGTTACACATTACAAGTATACAGATTGCTAAAGAAGGCACTAAAACTAAGTCCACACCACTTTCCTTGGCAGCCACACGATGATGTGGGTGCTCTTTGAATTTCTGCTGCTCTCATTTGCAGACACACAAAACAGAAAATAAAGATTTTAATTTTTAGTATCGATTTTAGACGTAGAATTTCTATTCAAAATCTCTTTGAAAAATGCAAAAATATCACCCAATAAAGGAATATTGTTTTTTGATGACATCAAATAAATAAATTCACAAAGTGTTGGATTGCAGTAGTTTTAGTGCTTTCTTCTTCTTCGCATGAATAGCATTGTTAGTTGTTTCCATTGTTTCGCCTTCTAGCGATTGTATTTTAAAAATACTGATGATCAATACGTCCGGTAGGTCATAACATCCAGGTAGGCCTACAATGACGGAAATGAAATGTTTGACATTTCAACCATGGTTTTTTTAAAAAACAACAAGATCATAATGACTCAATTCAACAATAACAAGTGAATATACAAAATTAATAATAACTTTCGACGATTAGAGGAAGATTTAGCGTACAAGAGGAAAATGGGAAAAATGTATGCCTTCAAAATTTTTTGGTTACCTACTTGATCGATAATGAGAGAATGTGACAGGGGTTACTTTCTGGCTCACAGAGCTCAGTTGAAGATATTTGGATTCAAGATTAAATAGGGCAGATTTGAAATACTGTCGAACTTAATAAATTGAAATGGAAAGTTCAAATGAAAAGTTCTAAAAAGCTAACTGCTCCTTGCAAACTTACGTTACTTCCTTGTGATCTCATATCACAGTCTGCAATTTTGACTGATGGAACTTAAGATATCTTTTTCTTACATTTAGTTAAAGATAGAGACGCTAGCTGTGAATCACAAAAATCTGTGCCCCTGAAAATGACGGTAGGAGAGACAATACAGCAGGATAAGAAATAACAGGTTACCAAGTAAAAAAAGAATCCAACAATTTTTGAAAGTCTTCATAGCCTTAAAAAAAATTTGGCACCGATTGCTGGGCACTGATACAAAGAGAAAAAAAATTTAATGACTTCATCCAATTAACTTAAGAACACAAATGGAACTTCTTCTAAGAGAGGGGGAAAGAAAGAGAGAAAATGAGGAGATGATCAAATTTATAAGATCAAGATTTTTCTTACGTTTTTCGCTTTTTTTTAAAGGCTGCAAATACAGTGGATAAAAACAGCAAAAATTCTTCTTATCTCTGTTAATCACATGCCCTTATTTCTCCCTCTGTCAATTACTTTCTTACTTGTTGGTTGTTATGAAGTTTCCGAAGATTAAAAACTCAGCTCAAAAATTGCTCTCCGCAAATCAATTCCGGATTATTCCCATTCAAACCATGCGCTGATGCTAATAGTATTGTTAAATTTCTTTACAATAAATAAGCTAAAATATAAAAATAAACATCTAACATTTGAGCTTATGCATCATAAAGACTTAAATAAATCGACAAATGGAGTAATATTACCATTGTTTCTGTGACATGGCGTGAATGATCGAATATTGATACTTCCCCATTTGAAGCTATGGTAAAGAATCGATTATTAAGGTGTTCGTTGCGAACACCCTGTTTATTGATCCTTTCCCAAAGCTTTAAATAGCAGATCCATTGATATATTGCAAAGCATGCCACGCCACTGCTTAGTTTTTTATACTATGGGGATGAACTTCTGCAATCTATTCTACCTACTGTTTAACAGAGCTCTGATGCAACTGGGAACAATTGCGCTATTCTTCTCAGAGTTAGTTTTAGAGCCTAGGAGTAAATATATGTTCAACTAAGTTGTAGACTTAAAATTTGATATTTAATTTATGAGTTGTACCTCAAACTGCTTTATTTATGTCACATAGACACTGAACTAACCTACAACATTAAGGTTAAGAAGAGGGAATAGGTTCTCTTTAAAATGACGAGAATGAAGCTACATAGATGATATTTGACGACTAGCGCTGGATGGAATATTCATAACATCAAGTTTCCTTAAATTTAATTAAATTATTTTGCTTTGTTTCAGGGCTAAGGAACAAACTTGCATTCAGACAGCCTTGTACTTCTAGTTTTCAAATTGTTTTTAATTTACTTTCTCCTTGAAGCAACAAGTAAATACACCCTCCCATAACGTTAATCCAGTTTTCTTCCGAACGAGGGTACTTCAAGCACCAAATTTTTTATGAAAAATGAAAGAGATACAGTAATTTTTTATAACTGTGCAAATCGAAGTTGTTTTTCTGTCTGCTGTCTGTTTTGAAGTAAAAGAGAGGAATTCATAACAATTGAGACTTGTAAAAAGATTAATTCTAGCCCTGATAACCCGTAAAGAACTACAAACATTGGAGACGGCTCTCTTCAGAAAAAAATGATTCACTCAGAATTCCCCTATCAGCTATACCTAAATTTAAAAGTGAAAAGGCGTTTAGGCTAACTCCTTGATTCCACCTTATTTTCATTCAAATATCCCTGTTTTTGGGGGATATATTGTTTCTATGGCAGCATTTTTAACCGTGAACAAATTATTGAGAGGAATTTTTGACGGTGCTACTAGATGGAAGGGCCAACTTATGCCTCAGTCACTAACTCTGTGCTGGATTGGGTAGGAGAGATGTGCAAGGTGACAAGCTCCATGGGTGTTTCTTGTGCTTTTAGATAGAATAGCAATGATTCCATCCAACTACAGCTGCTTGCGGAGATGGGTAAAAATTAATCAGGTACATTTGCTTACTAGCTATTAATATTCAACAAGTAAGAAAATAGCATTTCTTTAAAGTTCGGTTCACTACTCGTATATCACATCTGAGATTAACTGAAGTTTTCACGCCGGAAGATCTCATCGATTGCAATGTTGACGTTGTCGATGACAGAGTGTGCTTCCCTTAAATGATCACCGATCATTAAGAAATCACGCTGCGAATGATCTGGTGAGTCTTTCAAGATTTCATTGGAGAAAACACCAGTCTGGAAAAATAGGAGAAAATTACTGAATATTCAGGCGGTCAATGCTATGGGGAAAGAAGATACAATGACAAAAATGTTATCTTGAGATAAAAGATCAAGTTTTAGATTAGTCTAATTAAAAAACAAAAGTATCCATAAAAAGGTACTAATTTGATAGATTATAGACTTCTGACGAAAAAACCCTTGAGGCAATATCCCTTGAACTTAGTAAGAGTAAAGCTCAGTTCCATTTCAGTTACCAAGTCATAAAATTTCGAAAAAGCTACATTAGACCATGAGAGGCCCTAAAAAGCAGCAAGTTGTCTTTCACCATAAGAGCACATGAAAGATTTGTGCGCAGCGCTGAAATTTATCGCATTGCACCGCATTGAGTCATGACACTTTTCAATGTGTTTCAATCATTTCTAAACTTCTGACTAATGGTCTATCTTGCTCACTTGTTCTTCTCTTTCAGTAACATATTCATTGGTCTACTTACACTTTCTTCTTATAATACATGCAACAATGTTTCCAACATTTTGCAATGGTCTCATATTTTCATTGATGGCTTATGTATTTTTTCTCTATTACTTATTATTTCTCATCATTTTTAACGCTTTTCTGCTCACAGACTTGATAGCATTTTTCTTAGGCATTTTTTTCCCCCTTTCTTTCTATACGTAATCACTTTCAGCCTTAATGTTACCAAAGAGGAACTCTTTGAGCTTTTAACAATAGTTACCAGACTTAGCACAAATTTATTTCTCCCCGATCAATCTTTAACTTTTAGGGGTCTTTCAAACTAGATTATTGACTGTTTTTTTTTTTTTTTTTACACTGGTTATTTTTCTCCCTTTTTGTTTCATTCCTTTTGTTCATGACAGAGACGAAACAGCTCACAAAGTGAGTCACGATAAGAAGTGCAAAGCAATTGGCTCAGGTTCCATAGGGCAGGAGCCCTTGGGCTGTGACAACTTTTTTCTTTCAGTGGTTGATTGTTGACCATGAGATAAAATTGAGGTCACTCAATAGACTTACCAATCAAATTGGAACTACAGTAAGACCTCAAATTATCGGATCGCAATTTAACAGATTCCGCGAGTTAACAGATCGATCCTCCGCTCCCTTCAGCGGGACGGACTAGCGCGATTTAGCGGATTCGGCCTCCGGTCCCATGAAATCTGATAAATCAAGGTCTTACTGTAAGTTTTAAATTTTAACATTATTTTAAAATAAACAAGATGTAAAATATTATACAATAATGTAACGTTACAGATAAGTAAGACGGGACATAAGAAAACTTACTTTCACTAGAATACTGTGGCAGGAATCAATTGATTTGACAAGAGTACTAGAGTCAAATTTATCTTTGGCTAAAATCATGTCTTGAACTCTTTTGTTTGGCTTCCTGTCCCTTAAACTTGTCAGGAATTCATTGTATAAATTTGCACCATAAATGTCCGTATTGACGTTATCTCTGAAGCAGGAAAAAAATCATAAACAACATAAAACATAGAACTGGATGTAATTATGCTAAAAGGAACTGAGTT
The DNA here is from genome assembly GCF_918797505.1 of Bemisia tabaci. Classification (NCBI taxonomy): domain Eukaryota; kingdom Metazoa; phylum Arthropoda; class Insecta; order Hemiptera; family Aleyrodidae; genus Bemisia; species Bemisia tabaci. The sequence goes on from NC_092802.1 coordinate 32,218,509, forward strand.
GAATGCAGCCTCTATGCACATATGACCAATTGGACGTATTTCTATCAAACAGAACTAAGCGCCAATTTGAGTTCCTTTTGAGGAATTTAGAATGCCGGATAGCGGGTTCTGTCAAACGGAACTAAGCGCCATGGAAAAGCATTGCGAGTATAGGACAGAATAAGCCGGACGCCCGATTCTGCCCCCAATCCAAGCCCCCCTCTACCTTCCTCACCCTATGGCGCTTAGGTCTGTTTGATAGAAATACGTCCAATTAAAAACGTTCTCAAAAAGATTACTGAATTAGATAGTCTTGTAAACATGAAAAAAATTGATGCAATTGATTCAATTACCGATTTTAACAATGGGCTTGTTGCAAACTTTTGCTAAAGCAAAAATATGAGCTGTTTTTTATAGATGATATCTCAAAAATCACAATGTGCGCATCGGCAAACTCTGAAATGCACTTCTAACTTCACAATCTGCGTAAGAAATTTGCGTTTTTTTAAGCTTCCCGCTTCAAAAAGGATACTACTGCAGAGGTGAACATTTCACTAGAGGAGTCGTTTCCTTCAATCCCTGCTCAACATGGCCGACGCTTCAAGTTGAGAAGAGCACGAGGTCAATCAAGGCAGATATCCATCAACGCGAGAAAAATGTGAATGTAAACACGCCGATTGTTATCAGGTAGTTAGAATTGGAGTGCCGTCACATGTGTTTTGGCGGATTGGCATCGGCTATGTTGATTATTGCGTAGTATCCTTGTGAGCAGGGGTTGGATGGAATGACTCCTCTAACGAAATGTTCACCTGTGCCGTTGTATCGTTTTTGAGACGGGAAGCTCGAAAACACGCAAATTTCTTATGCAAATTGTGTAGTAAGGAGCGCATTTCAGACTTTGCCAATGCGCTCATCGGGATTTGTGAGACATTTTCTATCAGTAACAACTCTCATTATCGCTCTAGCAAAAGTTTGCAACAGGCCCATTGGATAACATTCAGCCTCCAAAACCAAAGAGGACTTAAGGACAGACATCTGACTTGATGACCAATTCAAATTTCAAAATTGACTCAACATGGCTCCTAAGTAAAAATTTTGAACAAAACGCTCTTAGCAGACTTTTAATCTCATCTGAAAATAAGTATGGATACATTTCCCTTTACTGAGATCACATGCCCAGGCAGATTTAAAAAGTTTGGCCTGAAAACTCAATCTTTTGATCTGCATGAGAATCCATTTTTAGTTTTTGGGATGTTGTATTCACATCTGTTAACTTTTAAATTCTGCATAAAGTACAGAGAGGCTAATCAAAGTTTCTTGGAGCAAGGATCTATTTAAATTAGGTAGCTAATATTGTAGTGGAACCGATCAACTATTTCTGGGAATGGAGAGGAAAAAAAACTTGAAGCAATCATTGTAAATTGAGGAAATTAAGATGATGAAACAAAGCTTACCCTATACAATATATATGATTCATCCGTTCTACACCAAGGTCTTTGGCTTGTTCTAAGAGTAACTTATGAGCATACTGATACGTGATCTCGCTTGGCTTTCCCAGGAGCGTGTTGTAGATCAATTGCTTTCCAGTGATTTTGTGATACAGACTTTCCAGACACAATAAAAATGCTCCATGTCCAAACCTACAGCAATACAAAGTCAAAAATTGATTTTTTAAAAAATAAAAAATCGCAACCCTCCTTTTCAAGGATGTAAACTATTTTTAAAAACTAAATAAAAATATAAGAACGGTACACTGCTGTGCTAAGGAACAACACCGCAGGTACTTTTGCAAGTTGCTAAATATCTTCCAATAAAATGTTTGCTCCTTAGAGAAATTATAATGTTTTTCCCATGAAATTCTCACTCACTTGAGATCAAATAACGAACAAAATTCTCTGAAGAAATGTGGGAAAATATTTCTGGATTTTCCCGGAAATTCGTGGTTTTTAAAGGAAATTTGACAACATCTAAAGGCTTATAGCATGTTTTCCCTGGGCACACAGCAATACAATAGACTCCTGATTACTGAACATAGTGTTGACCAAACTACGGATGGAATGAATTTGACCAAAATTAGCCTTTCTCTCGTTTCATTTTTTTTTCTTTCCAGAAAAATAAATGATGTTTCAACTTAAAATTTTGTGAGTTCATTCTTCATGTTTTTGAATAATGTTTGTGTTTTGGAAAGAAAGATACATTCTTGGGTGGGATGAGTGAGCTACAATGCATTGAATATCATTCGGTGTTATCTTCCATCAATTATTATCTTAATTACTTGATAAGCTTCAATTATCAAAGTCAACCGTACTTCAAAAGAGTTGTTCAGATTTAGGGATAAGGCAAGATCTATTTATTCATTCTAATCTCATCTAATTATTCATTCAATATGTACGATTTTACCATTTAGGCTCAATTTAGTTCAATTCTGCTGGATGTATTCTCTTGGAAAAAAAAAACATTAAAGAATTTTAAGGAAAAAACCTTTATCAAGAGTAAAACCATCTCAATTTGGAACTACTCTCCGCTCCCAATATGCGATATTTTTCAGGATTTCAGAGGAGCAGGGTAATACACAAAAATCTTGTTTAATCAGATTGCTGGAAAAGACTGCGGCTTGCCTTGATATAAACCAAGACTTGAGTAAATTGTGTAAAAACAGATGAGCCCAAAAAGAAACTGGAATTTCCAGTCTCGACTTCTCAAATCCATGGTCGATTTTTTAATTGTTCATTTTAAATACTGACATTTAGGTACATTGTCTGAATATTAATTTCATCCAAACGTGTTTGTCTTGAAATATACTGAGGTGCACTTTGCACAAACATGTTTTCGAGTGCTGCTGTTCACACACCTTACACAGTGATGTCAAGGAATAGTCCACTTTCTTATTGATTGATTATTTCTTGCTTCGACAAAAGCCTTAGTTTGAATGGAATAAAAATTTCCAAAATTTTTAAAGATAGGTTGCGTTGCATCTGGACCAGTGTTTTAACAGGACTGGGCATTATTCGTAAAATGCACCTTAAAACTAATCCTTCAATTCTAAAACTAGGGTGTGCTGGCAAAAGTTGATGGTAAAAAAATTAGTGCTGCTAAAGTTCCAGAGCATCTTCAATCCTCACAAAGAATTGTTCTTGGTTGTCAAAAATTTTCAGGACTCTTAAAAAAATTAGTTCCTTGAGTCAGGAGATTCTTGAAATGTTACAGAGAAATCTACTAAACTTATAAAATGTTATAAATATGCTATGATTCTAATTAAAGGTTATATTATTTACCGAGGTATTGCAGCTTCGGCCATCCATTGCAAATCCATGTTACAAGCTAATACAGGTATGTGAGGATATGGTAACTCATCTGGTAACTTGCGTGGCACGCCATTTGTTAAGAGAAGATCGATGACTAGTTGCAGTGTTGTTTCCCATCTCACTGGCTCTCCGAGTAAAAATACCACTTCAACGGCAGGAAAATTGGGGTCAATTTTTTCGGTCTGTAAATTAGATTTAAATAACATACATAAATTACACAGAAGCTTTACTTCTATGGCGGTATGATTTTTTCATCTTTTTCATGTTGTGAATTCAAAAAGAGTGGACGGATGTGCCTGTCTCAATTTGCAGCATGGATGATTTATGGTAACCTTTAACTCATTCGAAGGACAGCGATTGATCATTCTTTGCCACTTCAAAAATTATCTCTATAATTTACAAGTGACATTTATTTTAGAAAATAAAATATGAACAGGAATTTTACAACCAAATGATCAAGAGGCATGTTCTTCTAATTTTTTCATCAATATGTAACTTTTGAACAACAAAACAATAATACGGCTGTGCTAAGGAAGAACGCTGTATGAGCTTTCCAACGTTGCCATATTTCTTTCTATGAAAAACAAACTTATTGGGAAAATTGGGAATATTTATCTTAAAATTATTAAGAAAATTTTGTTTACAATTAATTTAATCTAAAATATCTGAAAATTTCAAGAAAAAATAGGCTTAACTTTCCTAAAACAAATACGTTTTATCCAGGGACATTAGGCAACTCTTGAATGTTCATACTGTGTTTTTCAATACCACGGCAGCATGAATTTTGAATACAATTTTGATGCAAAGTGGGTACTTGGTTCCCTAGACTTATTTGCACCCCAGATAGACATTTAAAATGATGAGACTTGACTCAAAATAGATAGAAAATACCAACCATGGAAGCTCTTCGTTTATGATCAACAGCATCCAACTGAGGATATGCTTTCCTTAGGTCATCAATTGTGACAATTTTCTTGAAACCCAAGTTTGTTGCAATTTCATTTAGTGGACCTTGGCCGGACACCAAAACAACTTTATCATGAAATTCTTCGAAAACTTTGAATGGGGTATGTGCCATTACAACTCTGTCTTCTGTTACCTGGAAAGTGAAGGATGGTCATTGATGAGACAATTTTGAAATTACACCCACTGAAAGATATTTCTAGCCATCCAAAGAAAACAGATGATAATTCATTCGACAGAATACGTAACAACAAAACCTACTCATGATTTTTTGTCTTTCTTCCTCATTGCTGATTATGTTTGATTCCAAGATCACCCAAACTTCACTTAGGTAAAATTTTACACTTTAAAAAAAGGTGTGAAACGTTAAAGTGATAAAAGACTTGTGGAAGTGCAGGGTGGGACTTTAACAGTATAAAGAACAAATAGGGTTTACTGACTCAGATATTTTGACAGTATTTTTTTAGAGTTTTCTCTGGGGAATTTTAGAGTTTTTGAAATTTTTTTTAACAGAATTTGCAACTAGGGTACCTACAGTTAAATTTTTTACTTCCAATTTAGGAACCTTTCCTGATTGTGCTACAACTTAAATTGTGGGTTACTGTAGGGTCAAATTAGAATACGGCTAGTAAAGAGGTAACTGGAGGGAATAATTTCTTATTTTTTGATGAAAATAAGTGAAGTTACTCCTCTTGTCATTTAGAACTTTAGTGACATCCTAAAAATTCAATGTGCTGTTTCCCAGGATAATTCCCAGAGAAGATGGAAGGATTCATACAGTTCACAATCAACAAGTTCAGATGAACAATTTTTTAAAATTTATATAATGCTCATATAGATACATAACCAGGAAACAATGTCTAAATATCTCGCTTACTCAGAGGAAGAGATTATATTCCATACAATACTTGAACATACTCGAAGACTGAACATAGTGCTTGATATTACGCAACCTACCTCTACTTCTAACCAATTTGACAGCTGTTCTGCCTTTGATTTGCATAATCCGTTCCCTGCATTGGTGACAAAAACGGTCGGGATACGGAATTTCTTTGTTTTCGGATCGATGAGCTTCTTGAAGCATTCTGGTGCAAAGGGCAGTACCCGCTTTCCTCTGACCAAGACTCCATCGATATCAAAAAGGAGTCCAAAAGATGGCTTCTGCAATACAAAAGCAAAATTAAGAGGACCATACCCAAAAGTTGAGTCAAATAGAACCACCAAACAAACAAGCTGACCACAAAATTCCAACAACCAGCTCCAGGGCAACTTTCTTTTTGGCTTCATTAAGTAGTTTCTTGCAGAAGAGATGCTGTAGGATATGAAGTATACACCTAAAATAGAATGAATAATGCTCATGCTCAGGTATTCTACAGAGGGAGTATTCTATCTGAAAAACACTCTTAAAAGCTAGAATTAAGTTTTGCAGCTTTTGCTTAACACAACAGATAAACAAACAACTCTAACCGAGGAATCGTCCATTGCACGGTGGCCGGAAGATTTTAATTTGGAAAAAAACAAGTATTAGAGAGAAGTAAATTGATTCATTGGCTTAGTAAAATCAAACTAGCTTCGAAATCTATTCCAAATTTAAGGCAAGTAGACCTAACCTATGTTGTTGTTAACGAATGGTAACAATTTACAGATAGCTAAATTTAACGACTAATAAGAGAAAAGGTTAGGCCATATTGCAGAATTGATGGACATGCCTAACACCTTTGAGGTAATTCAATTTACTTTGGAATATTTCTGCTGTAGATGTCTAAAAAAAAGCGTTGGGTAGGTGAATGCTTGACAAGTGGTCTTAAATAATGGCATAACCTCCTACATAATATTTTAATTATATATAAGCTTGATCTTTATCTATTGCTCCGGGTGAACATGAATGAAATAATACATTCATGCATCAGGAATTATACATGGTATTGATAAAATTTGAGACGGGCAAGTCCCCGAAGCTCTTATCATTGGAACTCATCACTTGGCCTCACCAGTTAGCGCCAGCCAATGAGGTATGTAAGTACCTTAAAGATGAAATTAATCCTCAAGAATGAGAAATCTGCCCAACAGAATTTCAAGGTGCAAGGTCTCTCAAAGATAAACTTAGAGAACTGAAAATAGATGTTGCTGAACAACTATTGTAGTTAAGTATAGATTGATCTGACCTCATCACAAGGCCAAGTTCACAAAGCTCATGGTAGTTAGGTAACTCATCCCCTGTGGTTGGACAGAGAGTGAGATCACTAAATTAAGAGAAATAAGAGTGCATGAACTGTAGCTGCGGCTGAAAAAGGCTTCGGGAAACGGATAAGCAGGGAAAAATATACGGAAAACTGTGCATGATTGAACGAGGGCCTTGACTTGGTCCACTGTTGTCATTATCAAAGTTGATTGATAAACCCGTTATTGTATCGATAATGAATGATAAACGAAACTGAAAGCTACAACATGCGGTACCTACTTTAGCAGTGCTGAAATTTCTGCAGCTGATAAGAAGTTGACAGTTGTCAGGAACCTTAGAAAGAGTGGATTTGCGACACCCACGAAATGCTTGTCTGCACAGTGCTAGGGATGCCATGGCTGTAACACTATTCAAACAGTAAGTTGAGCTTCGCTGTAAACACACTGATAACAACCACTATAGTAATTCCATATTAAAAGGAGGAGAATCGGACGATGTTAGCTGATCGCTTCAAGCTTCATTGTGAATCGGATTTGTTGACACTCTTGTCTCGCGACTTGACAAGTCACCTCACCCCCCTACATTCCTCAGCACCCTCCCGTCCATACATTTCTGCGATGTCTGCGATTTTCGCCTTGGCAGACAGCTGGCGCTACTGTAGAGCGCGAACTTCGAACTTCCGCATTAGATACGACCGTATCTCAGAATTCATCATCGTTAAACCATCATTTCTATCGCTGAGGTCTCTTTGTAGTGTGTATCAGTTACGTATTTCAAAACTTTGTATGTAAGAAATGATGATAAGATGAAAGCTTATTACGTAGCACTACGCCCTCACAAAAATTCCTAATATCTAATGCCGGCAAGAAAATTAATTTTTACGGCCTGACATTCCCACACATTTATCTGACACAATCGCACTGCGATGCCGAGTATAATTTAATGATACTATCGTGTTAAATATAGAGCAAAAAACCCCACTCCCCTTCACTGCTGATTGGATTTTAAAGGATGCAACTATTCGGCCTCCTTAAAATGTCCGTACGCTCTCCGGATGAACTCGGGGAGGCTCGTGTATATCCGTGCCGCTCCGTGCTCCGTCCGTGTTCCGTGAATTCCGTTTCCGTTTCCGGTTCCGGCTCCGGCTGTTTTGTTGTTTTGTTGATGATGTTGATGTTCTCTTGATCTCTTGTGACATTCAAGTACCTATGTCCTCTAGAAAGCATTGACAGGAAAAAATAATCGGAACAATTATAGGTGCCTACATCAAAAAGCAATAATTCAAAAGAAAGGAGCTGACTTTTCATGAAATTCATAATTCCTAACCCATTGAACTGATTGAATAACACATAAATTAATGCAGAAAGGTCCTGTATGATACCTGGGTTTTATTCGTGGCTTCCTTATATCAATAACATTGGCGAAATTGAGAAAAAAAAGTAAGAAAAAATGTCTGAGTGATCAAACACAAAAGCACAACAATACAGAAAACAAGGACGGACCTTAAATGAAAAGGCTGAATTTTGATAAGAATACAATATAATTAATGCGAAAAGTATCTAATTTGTTCCCGAACGATACCCGGCTTTCATACTAAACATAATTGTATCAATAACTTACGCAAAAGTAATAAATATTGCAAAGAAAAGCGGATTAACAGATGCACGGACTGGGCCGGGCGGGCGCACGGACATAAATGAAATGACTGAATTTTGATAAGAATACAATATAATTAATGCAAAAAGTATCTAATTTGTTCCCAAACGATACCCGGCTTTCATACTAAACATCATTGTATCAATAACTTACGCAAAAGTAATAAATATTGCAAAGAAAAGCGGATTAACAGATGCACGGACTGGGCCGGGCGGGCGCACGGACATAAATGAAATGACTGAATTTTGATAAGAATACAATATAATTAATGCAAAAAGTATCTAATTTGTTCCCAAACGATACCCGGCTTTCATACTAAACATCATTGTATCAATAACTTACGCAAAAGTAATAAATATTGCAAAGAAAAGCGGATAAACAGACGCACGGACAGGGCCGGGCGAGCGTACGGACAAAATAAGATAGGGAAAAATTTTCCCATAAGGTTTTTGTCCGTACGCTCGAGCCACGCTAGGAGGTATCTTTTTCCAATGAAGGCGTTTCCTACTGCGTCGTCACTCAAAGGATTATCCGATTGATCAACCTCATGTACGCTGTTGCACGGGCTGCACTGTTGATTGAGTTTTCAAATGAAATGATGCAACTAATCGACCTCTCAGGCCACGCTAGGAAGTATCTTTTCAAAGTGAAGGCGTTTCATATGCGTTGTCACTTGTCACTCTTTATCAAAGAATCATGAGAGGCAACCGTGTTTCTCGCTAACGATTACACGGCGTCGTTCTTCAAATGGATGTAGATTAACTTCTTTTATTTTTTTTAAATTTTGGAATGATATTTTTCCTCCAAATACGTAGAGTGAGAAATAAAAATGAAACAAACGTAACATAAAGCCCTGCATTTTTCCCAGACTGTGATCTTCCTTGACAGAGTAATGGTAATATAGGAGGGGTTTCTCAGGCTAGGTGAGGTAATAAACAGTAATTGCACTTAAAAGTTACCTGGCTGCCTATCGTCCTTCATTTACAGATTTAAGAGATGTGATACTACATCTTAGCACCCAGGCGGAAAAATCTTTCATCCTGCCCTATCTGAGACCCATTCTGCCGTGCTAAGGAAGAACGCCGTATGAGCCTTCGTGCGTTGCCAAATTTATTTTGGTAAAACACGAATTTCCTGGTAAACTCATGAATATTTTCCTTCCAATTTTTCAGAAAATTTTGTTCACAATCTCGCCTAAAGTCCCTGAAAATTTCAAGGAAAAATATTCATAACTTTTCTCAAAAATAAACATTTTATCGAAGACAAGTTGGCAACTTTCGAATTTTCATACGGCGTTCTTCCTTAGCAAGGTAGTATTAGAGTGTTCTCCGCGTTGAAAACCGCTGACTGAAAATTCCATTCCGAATCTCTCTCTCGTTTCCTTACAGTGACGGAGTCTGGCAAAATTGTGCCTCAAAGTGTGTGCAGTGCAGCAAAAAAATCGGTATGTATCAGCAAAAATATCGATTTTCAGTTTTCGATACTTCACACTTTTTTTTACATCGACAGCCAAAGTGCGAAACTACGTGTCTCCTATGGCGACTTTGCAAAGTTTCTGTGATACCTGATTTTTCCTTGGAAAATTAGGCAACGAATTTTTTGAAAATTCCCTTGATTTTTCCTCTCTGCTGGCGCAATATATTCTGTATAAATTTCAAGCTATATGTTTTACTTGTTTCTCTCCGAAAAAATAAAATTGCACCTCGGAAAGTTTAAAACATCGAAAAGGGAATACGTAATTTTGCACTGTGGCCGTGTACCTACTATAGCCGAGGAAGCCGCGGATACTAAAAGTAACCCTAAAGTAATCATTAACACGGAAATTTTAAACCGTGCGGGACAAAATAAATTGGTAAATTTTTGTATTCCACAGTATTAGTAAAAGTGTAATATGTGAGCGACATATCGATGGCCAAAATGCGAAATCACCGTCTGCGACGCTGTAGACTTCTTATCATATTTTATTTTTTCTTCGGAAAACCATTCAACATAATTTCTTAGAAGCTTGCTTAATTTTTCTTCTCTGTTAGATGCATACTCTGTTTCAATTTTAAGCTATAGAGTTGGCTCGTCTCCCTGTGAAAAAATAAAACAGGAGCAGAGATTTTTAAACATCGCAAAGGAGATACGCGGTACCGCACTTTGGCCATCGATGTGTGTCAGCTTGAAACTGCAACACTTCGCATCAACTTAGTAAAGAATCATTGGCAGCGAACTTCAAAAGCACGATTTCGGCTTAGAGCGCCTTCCGTTTCCCGCGATACATCCCGCCTTGCCGCACAATTAGTCCAGCGTGTATTTTTAACTGTGTGCCAATTGTATCCCCGCATTTCTAACTGTGTAGCTCATCCAATAAGCGCCTTCAGTTTCCCGCGATACATCCCGCCTAACCACACAATTAGTCCAGCGTGCATTTTTAACTGTGAGCCGATTTTATCCCCACATTTTTAAGCGTGTAGTGTAGCTCATCCATGAAGCGCCTTCAGTTTCCCGCGATACACCCCGCCTTGCCACACAATTAGTCCAGCGTGCATTTTTAACTGAATGCCGATTTTATCCCCGCATTTCTAACCGTGTAGCTCATCCACGAGGCTCCGAGTATTCCACCCTCCGCCTCGCATCCCACACCGACGTCTCAAGGAACGGCGCTTCCTGCTCGCTCCCTGTTCATGGCTGTCATTCAGGAGCAGCGGCACTTGTACGAGGGGAGACATGCGCTATGGCCAGAGCCATCCCTCTCCCCAAGGAGTCTCCGCGGGAGCCAGTCTCACGGCATGCTTTGCGATATATCGATCGATCTGCCATTTAAACCAATGGAAAAGGATCGATAGAAGGGTGTTCGCAACGAACACCTTACAATCGATCTTTTACCACAGGTTTAAATGGGGATGTATCGATCTCACGCCGCGCCACTGGTGGGAGCGACGCTATATTCCGCGCGGCGGGGCGGTCACTGCAACTGGGGGTGGACAAACTTTTTCCCTTCTTTTTTTCGGGAGGGCTGCCCTGCGCAGCTCTCCCAATGGATTAGGCCTCGGCGTTGCCGTCGTGGAGTTTCGTTTCGGCGCGTCGGTGGGGTGGCTTGGGGTGGTTTTGCGAGGGGGTTGCAACGGTGTATCTTATCCTGCCCTGCTTCCTCGGAACGGGGAAAGCTCTGGATGTTAGGTGGAACTCGGAACTCGATACGGAGGGCGAGAGATTGCCCCGTAGAGGTAAAGGAACTTTGAGCTGGAGTCGCTCTTGGCGAGGCGAAGTTTTCTCGATCTGCTATGTTCACGAGCAGAGGGCAAAAATTACACTGCGGGTTGGATGGAGACAGGGGGAACGAACACACTGCGATAAATTGAATTCATTTATTATGGTAGACAAAAACCATACCAAGAGGGTGTGTTAGTAACCTGTTAGATTATATTTGAACTACATTTTGTATTAAGGGGACTTTATGGAAGCGCTGGGTGCTGCAGAAAGGACATATCGTCACCTTCCAGGCAAAGTATCACAAGCGCCATGCGACGTTTAAAAATTTCCGCTGCCAGTTTATTTCTTTACTGACAAATTGTTGGTTGAATCTGTTTGGAAATTTCACTAAATTTTATCGGCAGCACAAAGAAAATTCAGTGAAATTTTCGGACAGCTTCGTTGAACAATTTCTCTGTAAAAAAATAAAATGGCGGCGGAAATTTTTAAACGTCGCATGGCGCTTGTGATACTTTGCCTGGAAGTTGACGATATCATCACATTCCGGCCAAAGTATCACAAGCGCCATGCGACGTTTCAAAATTTCCGCCACCATTTTATTTTTTTTTTACGGAGGAATCGTCGGTTGAATCTGTTTGAAAATTTCACTGAATTTTGTCGACAGCACAAAAAAATTCAGTGAAACTTTCGGACAGCTTCGTTGAACAATTTCTCAGTGAAAAAATAAAATGGCGGTGGAAATTTTGAACGCCACATGGCGCTTGTGATATACTTTGGCCGGAAGGTGACGATGTCTTGATAGCAGCGTTTCAAGATAATCCTCACTAACATCTCATCCGTTATGATTAAAGCAAATGTGTGTAATTTTTTGTAACTTTTACTGAATATTCTTTATGACTTTACAGTGCTGAAAACGTAAATTTTCAGAAAATTCACCCAGTAGTTTCCCCTCTAAAATAAAAATTAGCACAGGAGATTCTGAAATACTGCAACCAAGAAATGCCCTTCCTGCACCCAACGCTTCTATTTCTGGGTAATTTTATTTAAAAACAAAGCATGCGCCAATAGTCTCCCTACGCAGATAGGTGCTTTCATTGGTGGGCCAGAAATGGTGGCAACACCCCCCTCCCCCCACCGCCACTGCCACGAAACAAATAAACAGAAACGGTATGATAGCACAGTGAACGATACAGAACAAAAAACCATAACCATGGTAAATTTATGATTTATGGTCGAATAAAAAGGAGCAATTTAAAATGATTACAATGTAAGAGATTAAATCTATGTAGGTACTGTTGTATTACCGTTGCTGCAATGATTTAACGATAAATAACGTGTTGAATGAGTGTGCATTTTTGTCTTGAAGACAAATGCTGTATCGGCAAGAGGTATTTTTGCACGAGAAGCAAACTCGTCATCAGCAGACGCTCTTCGTGCCTAGATCCATAAGAATTTCGCCTTCTAAATGATTTAAATGACTGTGTTTATCATTGATGCAAACTATTCGGCCTCTGAAGCAGTGAATCTACGCTAGGAAGTATCTTTCCCCTGTGAAGTCGTTTTTTATGCTTCGTCACTTTTCAAAAAACTAAGCCAAGCAACCGCATTACTTACGTGCTGCTACACCGTCGATTGGGTTCCTAAAGGATGCAACTACTCGGCCTCTGAGGCCACACTAGGAAGTATCTTTTCCCTGTGAAGGCGTTTTCTACGCGTCGTTACTCTACCGCACTACTCGCTAAGCTACGTGCTCCTAAACTGTGATTGGATTTTTTAATGATGCAAATATTCGGCCTCTGAGGCCACGCTAGGAAGTATCTTTCCCTGTGAAGGCGTTTTTTATGCTTCGTCACTTTTCAAAAAAATAAGCCAAGCAACTGCATTACTTGCTAATCTACGTGCTGCTACACCGTTGATTGGGTTCCTAAATGATGCAACTATTCGGCCTCTGAGGCCACGCTAGGAAGTATTTTTTCTCTGTGAAGGCGTTTTTTACGCGTCGTTACTCTTTAAAAAATTAATTGAAGTAACCGCATTACTCGCTAAGCTCCGTGCCTGCTGAAGCGTCGCTTGGATTTTTAAATGATGCAACTATTCAGCCTCTGAGGCCACGCTAGGAAGTATCTTTTCTCAGTGAAGGCGTTTCTCATGCGCAATCGCTTCTGAATCATCCTTAAAACCACCTCCCTGTTTAGGCAAATTAATGGAAGTCACGTTACTCTTGAAATACGCCAGACACGGTGGGTCCTCATTAAAAAATATGGTCCATTTATCAATCACTCCTAATTAGTCACAACCCTTCTCACTATCGCAAAAAAGGACATAAAAAGGTTGCGCAGTGAGTACCTACTGATAACTTGCAACAGTTAATATTTTCCCCCACCCCTCTTTTCCACCCATCGAACATAACAATCGTGCAGCAATTTACGACCGCGCGACTTGGGCGATATTGTTAGATCAGCAGCAAGCGAAAGTAATAAGGCGGAAGGTTGTCGCGTCGCGAGAAAAACAATCAGAACTGCCAGCGGAGAGACGAATAATATTGATTTAAAACGAAATGTGGCCACAGCTAGATGATCCCCCCTTCCCCTGCGGGAGGAGCACGAGAACTCGCTTTAAAGCAACCCCCTCACCCCCCCCCCATCTCGCGGCTCCCACGCTCTGCCCCTCTCACCCTCCGCTTGAATACCAATATAACCTCAGGTAGGCAAGATACTTTCATCATCCGAACAATAGCGCGCCGTTTACAGACTCATCAATTAATAAGTAATGTGTTTATTTCCACTCCTAGCACACCCCTCCTTTATTCTCCCTCTCATTATTGAAGGATAAAACGAAAAAAGTTCCTTTACAAGCCGCTAATCTCTTCATAGTTGTGTGACCCTTTCGCGTAATAGAGGAGCCGTTTCGGATTCTTTTGTCGATGCGAAGACAGTGATAGATGATGTTTCATTCGCGTGCCCGACTCTCTCATTATGGAATAATTCACCCAGATTTATTTACTCTCGTCATTAGTTGTAAATAAAAATATGATATGCCTTTTTAATATTATGCTCTCGAGTTTCAAAGGACGATCATGCGAAAGCAAATAGTTGTCTAATTAATCGAAATTTGGCAATGCTCCGAGGAAATCATACTTGCATTATTATGCCTTCGGTTTATTACCGGCACGGGCTGATCTTGACTCCTTTTTTTAAATGACAGTACCTACTTTGTTCACGCTTATATTTTAATTTTTTTTAATTTTTTTTTTTTTTTTTTTTTTTTTTTTTTTTTTATTTTTTCATCTGGATCCCATGCAATAGTTCTGAAGGGGAGGTTCGGGAGCCCGCCTTTTCTGTAAAAGCGGCTAAGCGCGAACCCAAGTGTCACTTTTATGACCAGAGAATACCTGACATGTTTTGCATAAGTTATAAAGCTTCAGGTGATGAACCGCGAGTTCAACCCTATGCACTTAGAGTATAAAAAGTTTGAAATCCCATTTTCTGAGGGCAGAGCAACAGCCCGAAATTCTGCCCCCTTCCCCTCCCGCCCTCTGGGCGGCTAATCGCTCACGGAGGTAATGAACTTTTCAATTTGAAACTTCCACGTTGCATCAGCCAAGTGCCGGCTTTTGCCAGTAGTAAGATCGAAAAAAAAAAAATCAAAGGAATAATTACGTAGAAACGACGCCCATGCACGGTATGCAAACTTTTGCATGGGGCATTTCCGGTCAATTTAGAGAGTCACTAAATCAACGCACTCCACGCTCCCCAAAATACATGCCGTTTGCATTTTATGTCTATGGCTATGATTTGGTTGCGTGCACTTCGACGAGCATGGAAGCCGCACAGATACACACCCGCCTTTACCTCGACGCCAGGAAAATTCTTTCGGTCTTTCTACGACCGGAAATGCGAAAAAAATTCCCCTCGGTGTCCAAGCCGCTTCTCAGGGGCAGAGGCAATTTCTTTTCTCTGACATCGAACCAGGTATTTTTTTCACCATCCTGAACCCCACTACGTCATCGAAGTGTGGCAAAAATTTCCGGTCCCAAAATTTTCTCGAAGCCTCCGGTACTCCAAGCCTCCCAAAAGCTATGCTGTTCGTCCACCCCGATTGGAAGTGACTCCACTGTCACGGGCAATTTCCTATCTCTGAGAACGAATCAGGAAAGTATTTTTTTCAACATCAGGAGCTCGGATATGTCTGAGATGTGGCAAACATTTCCCACGTAAAAATTTCCCCGAGACTTTGGCGCTCCAAGCCTCCAAAAAGCTATACTGTTCGTCCACCGCGGTTGGAAGTTTTTCCACTGTCAGTGGCAATTTCCTTTCTTCGAGAACGAATGCGGTATGGATTTTTTTCAACATCCTGAGCCCGGCTATGTCGTTAAGACGTGGCTAGCATTTCCGTCGCAAAAATTTTCCCGGCGCTCCGAAAAGCTATGCTCCTCGTCTACCTCGGTCAGACGTGGCGCAGAGTCAGGATTGAGGCAGGCCCGGACCAGGCCGCGGACGATCTCGGCCAGGCCGAAAAATTTCGAAGACGTCGGTCGGGTCCAGCTGCCCGGACACGGAGTTCAGAGTGCAGGCATCCTGTTTCGGAGGCGAGGAACGGAGGCGACAGCGACGCCGAGGATGGCGACTCGACCGAGTGCCACTTTGGTTTCCTGGTTTTTTTCTCAAAGCAGCCAGGCCAGGCAGCGCGGGCCCCGGCTCGGCGGCTGGGCGGCGGCCACGGTGCTACGAGCACCGCTGACGGCTGACAGGCAGCGGCGGAGCTTCGGCGACGGCAGAGGCAGACGGGACCTTCCCCGAACAAAAGATCGAGAGGGAAGCCGTTCGTAAACTGGTACCACTACAGCTGGCCTGGCAGCCCGCCCCCTGCCCAGCTCGGCTCCACCGCAACCCTGCCGGCGATATCCCTACGCATTCCCCCTGCCTGCTCCTTCCCCGCCGGCCCCGAGCCCAATTCCTGCCTCTCGGATCTGCGCGGAGCACCGTCACCGTGGAACTCGGGCCTCCGAACTCACCACGACTCCTTTGGCAAGTTGGGTACCCCGATTTTTCAGATGTCCGCTCCGCGTTCGCCCGAACCCGTACGCGTCTCCGAGCTGCCGCCGCGCCGCGCACCGCCCGTCGCCCTGTCCTAGCTCCGCCATCACCGCCCGAATCCGAGAGAGACCGTCCGCGGCGACCCCGTTGCTCGTAGCCCGTTGCGTTGTCCAGCGAGGTCGATTTCGCCCATCATGGGAGTCCACCTCGAGCTTGTTTCGAAATTGTTTGGGTGTCGTGTGATTGCTCCAGGCATTGCGATGAGCTAGATTCCGTTTTCTTAGCCTCTCATCGCGGATTTTCTGTTTGTTTTCCCTGTGGAGTGTTCAAGTGAATGTGCAGGACGAGAGCTCTCTTCAAGTTTCGATTTTGTCACCATCTCGCTGAAAGGCCCTTCTCGGAAACCATGCCCCGTGTCCGGAGAAAACGGCGTCCCGAAGTGAATCCGCTCTCACCGTATGGATTATCCTAATTCCCACGATAATGTGACTTTCTTTGTCTTGGATGTTACCTGTGAAGTGTAAAACTTAGAATCATGGATTGGAGAGAGCCTCCCGAGAACTTAACCCAATTGTGCCGATTGTGTGCCTCCAATGACGATGTGCAAATCAATATATTCAGCGACAAAGGAAGGGAAAAACAACTCGTTGAGAAAATCTTCTCGTGCCTATCAGTTAAGGTAACGCGAAAGGAAAGCCGTTTATTTACTTTATCAGTCATTGTTTACCTCTGCTAGTGGCTTGAATGGAGCTCATGTACCTTTATTTACCTTTGCATGTACACTGATCATGCTCATTAGCTCATGTATCACTTTTCAATAATTTTAATCACAATTCCCCCCACTATTTACTGCTCTTTGACCATCTCAGTCTACCTGTTTAGTGTTAGTTATCTCTCTGTGATAGTAGTTCTCAGTCGTACCACTGCGCTGAAGCGCATCAATTTGGGTCAATCTCCCTTAGTCCCTCTCCGAGGTGTTTCAAGGACCTTCATCTGTATTCGACACTACGTACACCTTCAGTTTTGGTCCTCTTCCTAGTTCATCTTTTCTCTGTGTGTACTCATTAGAATCACAGTTATAATCGAAAACACATTACCGAGGAACTTTCCCCTCCTAATGAGGCCCTTGTCAGCTATGGTGTCTGCGTAACGAAGGTTTTGTTTACAGTTAGTGTCAACTGCAAATTGCTTTTGTTCCAGCAGAATTTTTAAGATATGAGCTGAGGCATTGTAATCAGGGTGTAAATGAATCATGATAATCATCAGCAGGCTTATTATTGAAAGTTTAAAGCAGTCAGATACAACATCGAAATGCGATATATTTCATGGTTGAGATAGGGCAATGTTTCGTCATGTCAGGCTGACACAGTTTCGATAATCAGACCGCAGGAATTTTCCTAGAGTCTGCGCCAACCAAGCTCACGCACTTTAAGACTGCCACAGAAGATCTGCTATCTTGCTTCCTGCATTTACTCTCCGTGCTAAAATGATGTCCTACAATCTTCTGTCGTAGTTTATAAGTGTATAAGCTTATTTGGCATGGACTCAGACAGAACGAATTTATATGAAGAATAAATATGAAAAATCTTGAGTGGAGTTCACCCATTTGCATCATTTGACGAGTATACTCGTCAGGACATGCCTGGAACATATCTCAGTTGACAATTTAATTTGCGCCATCTGTTGGCATTGCTACACGGTTATTTTGGTCGTGTTTTTTCACTTTTCTGTAAGATGGCATCTCAAGTGCAGCAACGCTGACAGATGGCCTGAGTTAACTCGTCAACTGAGATACCTATGTCCCAAACGCGTGCGGACAAGTATACTTGTCAAATAATGGGAATGGGTTAAGGCTTTGCTCAAATGAATGATGGCAGTAAATTTGCCAATTCACATATTAAATTGAAAGGGAACATCACCAGTTTTATAAACTCAGTACCTTTTTCAGGATGGGATCCAAATATTAGGTATGAATCTATTATTGGATACATTGTTGCACACCTTTATATTGTACGTTAATTTATTTCTTTAAGTAGGTACTTACTTATGTTTTCCTAAAGTGATAGCTCTTTTGCTTTCCAGGTTTCCCATTCTGAAAAGCTGCCAAACTCTGTATGCTACAAATGCATGACATGTCTTGAAAACTACTATGAATTTCGATGCAAATGTCTGGATGTCATCTCAAAGTTGGAAGTTCTGTCCAACAGGAATGTCCACGACCAAAAAGACCCACTTGCAATCAAAGTAAGTCAATTTTAAAAAGTTCTACTAGCCACACACGAAAAGCTAACCATTTTTTATAACAATGAATTTTAATTCTGCAAGGTACAATCTATAGTTGAGTCCAAAGAAAGTTCCAAAAGATTCGGAAAACCACAAGTAGGGTGCATCTTCATTAATCATGGAAATAGAGGCAAATTTGATGTTCATCTCCTCTAAGGCTGGAAAAATTAGGAGGCTTTGTGGCGTTCGCCATTAAGTTGCCCTTTCTCTTGTTATTCATATTGTCTGTGTAAGTCCGCAACCACATAGATACCTTGTTTGCGGTGTTTGAAAATCTCTGCTCCTATTTTATTTCTTTAAAGGAGAACAAATCAACGTTGTTCCTTGAAATTTTCACAGAATATTCTTCCTACAGATGAGAAAAATGACAACAGTTTTTAAGAATACCGTTGAGTACTTTTCCATTTCAAAACTAAAGTGTGATAGGGAGTCTATAACGTCGCAAACGGAGATACGCGGTTGCGGACTTACACTGTCGATATGCTTTCATTTGTATAGCAATAGTGTGCCCTACTCCAAAAACAATATGTGGTAAAGCCAAAATGAAATTCTTATTACCAGGAAAACCTGGAAAGGACAAGGACTTGTCTTAGTCAAAGAGGGAGGCAGCCTGAGATGCCGTATCAAAACAAACCATTTCGGACCATTTTGAAACTGAAGCTAGCTTGTTAAAGCATTAATGTGGAATATTTTTATCCAATGCTCAGTGATCTCCAGAGATCAATGGGTCTGTTGAGTTACATTTAGCAAAAATAACTAAACAGTATTGCAGGAGTTTACTTACTTTGACAATGCAGATTTTGTTTTTATTACGCCGTTTATTTTTAAATAGTCTTTATTGACATGGAATTTTTGACGAAAGAAAGACATCACTAGCTGAGTTCTAAACTACACCATATCAATTCTTTATTAAGTGGGGGCTTGTGTCTTTGTACTTAGCTTGGTTGGTTCAACCCTCCACAATCAACAGCTTCAACATCTACTGAAACAGTAACTTCTGTTTAATTTTTGGAGAATGATGTACGAAATACCTCAGGAATTGCTCACAAAAACAATGAGTTCAACCTATTTAAAATCTGTATTTTTCATTATTTCTGAAACATGCATTTTATTTGTCTACTTGCAGGAAGAGCCAGATGAACAATATGACACTCAGGCAACACAGCCAACGGATTATTCCAAGGTATTCCATTTTCTTTCTACTTGACAGAACTATCTATGATAATCTTTGCAGCAAGATGAAAGTGTGTTTATCGCAAAATCTTGCTGCAAAATAGAATCCTTCTGTTCAAAAACTTCAAAAAATTTTCATCGTAATATTCACAAGAATTCTGCAGAAAAAGAATCTCAAACTCTTGTGTAGTTTGGGTGTAATCCTCCATCACTGGTACCTGTATCATCAAGTGCCTTTATAATTTTAACATGTGGTTGCTATACAGGTTATCAGAAACGCACATGATTAGTTCAAATGTCTGTACCAGACATGGAAAGACACTGAGAAGAAGTTGCGATGTGAAAACATAATGCACCTCATGGACTGTTTTCCTGACTGTTTACCTGACTGTTTCATTTCAATAACAAAGTTCAACATTAAATCATGAACATCTGAATCATATCCATAGATTTATTTTAAACAAAGAATGAGAATCCAAGGAAAAGTTTTCAAAGTTCCACCGATGGGCTGCTTCAAATTAAAAATTGAGTTCATAGTTGTGTCCTATAGTCCGAAAGTTGTAAAAAAATATCAGGTTAATTGGACTGAGTTCATGTGATTTTAACTGGACCAATGACAATTTCATATTTTTGAATGCCAAATCTTACATCACTCTCACTGACGTCCGGTACATGTTGATCTAGTTTTAACGACTATAAACGTCAAGTTCAAAGTATCCTAAAGATTTTTAATGTTCATGATTTTTCAATTTTGTATGTTTGTAAATTACAGGATCTCAAATATCTCCTTTTAGCCAGTTTAATTTTTGTTATCCATATTTCTCACACAACTTTTTTCTGTACAGGCGAAATTACAAGATGCTGGAAGAATGGACATGGCTATGTATGGGTACGTAATTTAACAACTGCTTTAGGTGTCAAGTCTTTTTCCTTCCTATGAAATAATTGTTTGTACCATGAGATCTATGAAAGTACAACATCTTGCTCATAGAAGCTCTGGTTAGACACACAAAATGTTGAATAGTGTAACTTGAGATGTTTCCTTACATATTGGGAAATGAGACACTTATATTTTTCAAAGTACATAAGAGGCGTAAGGATTCCCCTGTGAATACACTGTGCTGCACTAATGCAGGCATTAGTATAGCACAATGTATTCACAAAAACAGTCATATGAATGGGTTCACACTCTCTGCTCAGAAGTCCTATGGTTGTTTACCCTTGCAAAACTCCTCAATTTATCCACATTCGGTGAAACAAGTGTTTTGTTTCGTTTTGAGTATGCACCATTGGTGTTTTTTGATAGGTTTCAGCAGATTTTAGGGATAACTTTTTTCTTTTATAAATAACCCTGAAATGGAAAATCCACTAGATACTGTGTTTTTTCATAGCATGGCAGTACAAGGGTGTCCTATCAGAATCTATCTGAGTTACTGGTTATTTTGTATATCTTTTCTGCGTAGACAGAGCAAAACCTACCTAATCAGAAGTAAAGACATTCCAAACAGCTTCTGTCTGTGGAAGGGCTGCAGAAATGTAAGAAAGCAGTTGAATAAGCAACAGTTAGAAAATTTGCGAATGAACTTATAGATTTTCAGTAAGCTACTCAAATCCATAACTTGATGGAAACTGACCTCTATTTACTGTGATGACAGCACATTTGTGACAAAGGCAATTCATAATTTATCTCTGTGAAGTTCTCAGAGATCATAATTAATCACATAAGTAATAATATTTCATTTTTTTTTAAAAAAAAATCTAAAGCTTCTCCATTCGTGCAACTGCAATGGTAATTCATTGCTGATGACGACGCTTCATCGGTATGTTTTGCCTTGCAGCCATATACAAGTCAGGGTGATTACAAACGATACATCAATGGTACAACTTTTGAAAGAATTGAGAAAACATTAGTCTTTGATTACAAATGTTTGTTGAAGTAGTACTTGAAAGTATTTTAATTTTTATTTTTCAAGCCTTAATGAACCAATATTTCACATTGTTGCAATCTCTTCATAATTTCAGGGCTCCAGACGCGTACAAATTTACTTGCCAAGAGTGTGGCGAAGCTTTTATCAATCAGAACGAATTATTTTTGCATTCCAAGAATTGTAGAGAGGGCGAGTCCTCAGGCCAATCACAAGCCAATCCTGATAGGTGAGTAATTATCTATTTTTTTTATCGTCAAAGCGATTGGTACAAAAATGTGATTCAACAACAGAATAGAAAAGACATGCCTCAGATAATATAAACATGAGAAAAAAGATAAAAAATGGGTAAAACAAGGCTGAAATATTAAAACACTAAGAGGGCAGTATTTTTTATCCATTTGAAACTGATTTTCAGCTGCAAGAAACTGGAAAAATTAGTAGAGCTTGTAATAGGTTGTGTAAGAACAACTTAAATGAAGTAACCACTCTATTTTTAGCCAATTTTTATTGTTTTTTGCAGTTAAAAATGAACCTTTAATGACTCGAAACATCCTGCCTTTCAGTGTTTTCATATTTTAGTCTTAAGTGACCCGTTTTCATTCTTACTATTCTATTTTCATATTTTCAGGATATGTATCTTTGGTAATACATCAAGACATCATCAAACCATCAAAATTCTTTGTGTCAATGTGCCTCTGATATTTTAGAAGCCTGAATCGAGGTTTTTCTGTGTGCTTTACACAAGACATGAGGAAATATGTGGAAAACTGAGCGAAAGAAAGCTAATTTTTTGTGTTATCGCACGAAATCTAAAGATCAAAATTTATTATATGAACGGATTCATCAGGGTTTTTTTTTTCTTTGCCTTTTTCGTAAGGAAAGTAACCTTATCATGAGAGCGATTCCAGATTTCTTTTAGTGAACAAATGGGAAATTTCACCATCTTGGCAGCATCAGAAAACTTTGTCTTTTCTCCGAATGGTCCACTGTTTCACATTTTCGCTTTGGACCACCATTATTAATTCTCTCTCTCTTTCTGCAGTCATTCGTTACAGAATCTTTTAGTTGTTGGCTCATTACCTAATAAGCTTGGTTGTTGAGAACAAAAATGTTCTACCAGGTACAAAAAATTCTTTTATCTTGTCTTCTATCTAAACTTTTCGGTCAAAGCTTCATCAGGGTTTTAGCATGTCAAGTCCATACCAGTAATTCACATTAAACCATCACATACAGAAAGATTTGAAGCAACGGATTAAAAATTCACTAGCTTAGGATACAAATGTTAAAATAGGGTTTTACCTGCATGCTGCATAGGCAATTACAGGGTTTCCAGCGACCGGGAAAAGTCAGGGAAAAAAAATCAACCGGGAAAAGTCAGGGAATTCCGGTGTTGGTCAGGGATTTTTCTGATTTTTCGTGGAATTAGGCGCGGGCGGTCTCGGGCTCGCGTTGCGGGATTTTCATGCTCATTTTCACTTTAACAGACTGCGTCAGATCCATACTTAAAAGTCAGGGAAAAATATTGGAAAGTCAGGGAAAAGTCAGGGAATGGAAAAAAATAATTTGGCTGGCAACCCTGCAATTACTGTGCTCTGCATGGGTAATACTTTCTTGAGGATAATTATCATTCCTCAATTCTATTTTCTCAAAAATCATACAGGGCTACATTATATTTACTCGCTGGGCTTTGTGAAATCACATGATTTTTCACTATTCACATTCGACGGAATGCACCCGGAAAAATAAAAAATTAATTATTTTTAGAAATTGTCTTGGAACATTCAGTTATTTTTTCTTTCTCAATCTGATCCCCACAATGTTACATTTTTGGCCTCGATTAGTTGATTAAAAATCAAAGGAAATCTGATGGACAAGCAGTGATGTAAGTCCTGGCTAATTTTTTAAATATCGGAAGCCGTATCCAATTTAACCTTAAGTATAAGAGATTTTTTCTTGGAAAAAGTCAATAGGGAGATTTCAACTTGACCCAGATTACCTACACAAGTCAGGCGAATTCTTTTCCAAAATTGGCTGGGCACCCTGTTATATTGATTTAATTTTGGTAATGAAAAAATTAAACACTAAGAAGTGGCCCGAACTGTATATAACAAGGTGGAGAAATGGTGCTGGGTCCACACCATTTCCCGGGGAAACAAAGCCAAGGAAATACCAAAAATTAGAATTAGAGTCAAAATTAAATTTTTTGAACTCAAATGCGCACCAGTACGAAACTGAGGGGGGAGAATTTTATTAATTATTTTTTTTTTATTTTATTAATTTAATTTTGGTACTTACTTTATATTTTCAGGCCATTTAAGTGTGACCTCTGCTCCAAATCATACATTCTGTCCAAACATCTGTGGGGTCACATGGCTACTGCTCACAGAGGTCATCCAGCAATATTCTGCCAGCCATGTACCCGAACGTTTTCATCGCCAGCCAATCTGATTGAACATCAGAGGTCGAAACATGGAATACCTGGACCCTCCAACAATTCAACATCGCCAAGCGGTCAGACCTCTCAAGCCAACAATGTTCAACAATTGGTGAATAGCTCGCGTAACACACCGGGCTCTCCATCACCCTTGCGAAAGGTGAATTTAAAGTTTTTTGCTATTCATTAATGCTTTATTTAAATTACAAAACGGGCGTAATTACCCAAGAACAGCAAAGTAACCTAAAAAATGAAAGACAGCAATAAATG
Organism: Bemisia tabaci; assembly: GCF_918797505.1. Taxonomy (NCBI): domain Eukaryota; kingdom Metazoa; phylum Arthropoda; class Insecta; order Hemiptera; family Aleyrodidae; genus Bemisia; species Bemisia tabaci. Next base: position 32,242,916 of record NC_092802.1, read on the forward strand.
GACTAGACTAAATAAACTTAACCAGGGTGTCTACCAGTCTAGAAAGTCCGGAAAAAGTACGCATTTTTTGAGGTTGGTCCGTAAGTACCTTAAAAGTACTTAAATCTTGTGGAAGGTCCGTAATTTTTCGCATTTTGCGCTGCGCGTTCAGTTTGATCACCTGATAGTTATGCGACCCTCTGTGTGTTGTCCGTCAGGCGTATTACTGCAGTGTCAGCCCGTAAGAGCGCGGTTGTTGTAGAGGAGCGGAATAAGGCATTTCTCTAGATTTGACGGAAACAGCCGAAAAGGCCTCGGGAATAGCCGAAGTAAAGCGCGCGGCAGTGCCAAAATCAAAGAATTGCGACACATATCAAATAGGTACTTAAAAAGTACTTAATTTTTCCCCAAGGCGAGGTACTTAAATTTTTCCTTAAGTACCTAAAAAGTGCTGGAAAAGTACTTATTTTATTTTTGTGGACCTCAGTAGACACCCTGGTAACAAAACTGAATTCAAACAGTTACTTACTTATTCAAAATCAAAACTCATATAATTCAAGTATAAATACAGAATAATATTGTTGTGCCATGAAAGAATGCCGCATGAGCTTTTAGATGTTTTTAAAAATGCTTTGATATAATACGAATTCCCAGGAAAATCTGTGAATATTTCTCCTCCAATTTTTCAGAGAATTCAATTCGCAATCAGAACTGAATCATCAGAAAATTTCAAGGGAAAATATTTATCATTCTTCTTGAAAATGAACATTTTATTGGAGAAAATTTTACAACTCTGGAATGTTTGTACGGATTTTTTCCTTAGTGGGGCAGCATTCTCGTAAACACTACCCATTACCGTCATTTTGCAAGCGTTCAACTCTAAACCATCATCAGCAAAATCATTCAATAGTTGGTTCCACCCCTCCTTTATAAAAACAACTTCTACAGAATTAAAGCAGAAAGGAGTCCTGGGAGAATTACATACTGTACGAAGGGCGGGCAAACCTAAAAAAATAGTGAATTCTCCTCGTCCAAAATAGCAAAGAAATGTGTAGAGAGGAAATATGATCTCTAAGGACTCTGCTGGTAAAAACTAGATCATATGAGAAGTGATTTGATACTTTGGCTGGAACATTCAGTTATATTTTCATATTTTATTTTCAAATTGGCTAATTCATCAGCTTCTCCACAAAAATTTAGCTGAATAGAGGCTTGCTTTTTCTTTGGACCATGAGATGAAAGTTTGAATGATGGTGGTTTTTCAGGTTTCTTTTTTTGATACTAATATTTTCCAAGCAGCAAAACTTAGATTTTATGATGGAAAAAGTACAGCAAAAAATTCATTGTTCTAAAAAGGATTATTTGTTTTTTATTTTATTTTAATTGTTTATTTATTTATTTATTCATTCATTCCTTCTATGTAGGTCTTTGAATGCCCCTAATGAAGAGGGGTCAAAGTTTTCATCAAAACATTCAGATCTTCAGGTGATATTTTACCGGCAAACTACAGGATTACTACTGTTCCACCAATTTAAGCTTAAAACCTACTCCTCCTCTCACCTTCTCATTTTCATTCAAAGTTTTGACAATTTTCAAAAGTTTTTTCTTATTGCAGTGTCTGATGATTAATTCAATCTAAACAGTAAATGGTGGAACACATGAATGAAAATGAGTAACCCAATGAAATTGACTTTTATTTTTCAGCCTGCCTTTTACATGGTTTGGCTTTACATGGTTGCCTGGTTTTGTAAAACAAATAAATGAAAGTATGTAATAAAATGGGATCAACTTCAATTTTTTGCCTGGTTTTTAATTTAGTTTGTTATGCAGACATTTATTTTAAGTAAAGTCAAATGAACAATTTTCAAAACTATGAATATTTAAATTGAAAAGAATAAAGTTTATTATTGGAGCTCTGCAAAATTTATATCTTAATTCCATTACATTACTTTAATGAAAATCGTCATTGAATACCATTGTCATGATGGAAGTTGTCAAGAAAACGTAAGTGTAGGCCAGAAATTTCGAAAATATGAAGTTGTGTGCTGAGCTGTCTTTACATTTCTATTGTTTCTTTTCAGATCCTGAACTCCGAAAGTAGAAAGAGATCCATCGATGAAGCGTGTGGTAGTCGACGTAAAAACTCAATGCCAAGAAAAATTTCTCGAGCTGATGAAGAAGCAGGTGATGCAAATTTGGAAGGTCATTCAGCATACATGGACAATGGCAACACCTCTGCCCAAAGTAGTAGCTCGGTAATAAATCAGGTTTCCATGTCTCAATCATTTTTCGACAGTAATATTTTTGCTAACATTCGTAACGCCAGTGCGCAAAACTCCAACGCTAGTAATCTTACAAAATCTAATTCCAACGTAAATGGTAATTTTAATACTGTTTCCAACTCCTCTCCCTCAATTTCTTCCTTCAATACTCAGCCCCCGTCTCGTGCTCCCTCAAAATCAAAGAGCACTTCTTCAAATAATCCCTTCGCTAGAGTTAGTCAAAATAAAGAAAGTCTGACGTGCCTGCTCTGTGAGAAAACGTTCACAAAACGACCACTTCTAAACAAACACATGCGAGCTGTTCATGGAATTGATACGTCTGCAGTTACTGTCGGCAAAATACCCAAGTCTATGAATGATGAGGACATTGAAAACATGATGGAAGCAGAGACTGTCTTTTGCTGTGAGATCTGCACCAGAGAGTTCAATGATAGACCAAGTATGTGGCTTCACATGTTGCACGCGCATAGACAAGCAGCAGGCTTGGCTTGCGGTCTGTGCTTGAAGATTTGTAACGACCGTGGTCAACTAGCTGAACACCTTGAAACACATGCCAATGATGGCACCGATCAGAAAAGGTTCTGCTGCAGTTTTTGTGGTAGACAAGACGACGCTAGGCCTAAACTCATTAAACACGCTGCTGTTCATGGTACAACTGTGAACACAATAGAAATCGTCATCTCAAATCCCAGGTATCATACACACATCAACCACGCTGCCGCTCAAAACAAAGCACCGCCAGTAGTGCCCCCTGGATCTGTCAGCTGTAAAATCTGCTCCCGAGTGTTTGGAGATGAAGAGAAGCTAATCAAACATTGCCAAAATGCTCACAAGTCTTTGAGTTTACTTGACCACACAAACAATTTAATATTTTCATGTGAAATCTGTAGTGTTTCCTTTTCATCTCGGTCAGAGAGGTGGACGCATATCTACAAAAACCATACATCTGATCCACGAGTAGCTTGTCCGATTAAAACCTGCAAAAAGGTGTTCAGTTCCAATGCGCTTTTAAGTGGACATGCTGCGACCCACCATCAAGAGCAAGGCGAATACCCGAATGTCTGTGAAATGTGTGGGAAATTGTTCCAACAGCGTAGTGAATTTTATAAACACATGATGGGTGTCCACCCCCACACTTTACCTTTTGTCTGTGGTGTCTGTCTAAAGATCTTGTGTTCAATAGATGAACTTAAAGCTCACGTGCGAGATGAGCATGAGCCACTCCCAGAGCTTCTCGAACAAATTCGCTGTGATATTTGTGCAAGGCCGTACTTAAAACATTCCAAGATGGTGCGTCACCGAGTCATGCACAATGATGGAACCGAAGCCCCCAAAGTGACCAAAAAGTTTTTCGAGAAACCAGAATCTCTCAATTGCTCTCTGTGTCCTGACGCTGGTCTGTTCGAATCAATAGAAGTCCTCTCTGAACATCGAAGGAAATCTCACAATCTAATGGTGTGTGATTTGTGCCCCAAATTTTACGCTAAATGCTCTCACCTGTGGAAGCATGTGCACAGATGTCATCCAGGTCATCCTGATGTGACGTGTCAAATCTGCAGCAAGACATCAGCTTCTCGTATCCATCTAAAACGGCATATTGCCAAATTGCACAAAGATAGTGACCTGTATGATCCAGCAGATGATCCCCACTACCGCGGTGAAGATATGCCACATATGGCAGCATCTGGACCGCACACTTGTGAAAAGTGTAAACGAGTTTTCCGAAAATATAGTCTACTTCACAAGCATTACAAACATTGTAATGGCCCACGCCCTCCCACCACGCCAATCCCTGCAATGGTTGATGGAGTCTACCCGTGCTCGAAGTGCTCAAAGACATTTGTTCTACCAACTGCTTTACGAAAACATATCAGATCCTCTCATATTCCGCAAGTCTGTGAATTGTGCGAAGTCAGTCACGATACAAAGCAAGAACTGATGGATCACATTCGTGAGAAACATGGAACGGATCCACGTTTGAAATGTCAAACCGAAGGTTGCAGTCGGCTATTCCGACTTCAAGCAGATGCAGAACGCCACAAGAAAGAGCATGCGTCTAGATACTTCGCTCACTTGTGTAATTTCTGTGGTGATGTCTTCACAAATCGCAAGAAACTTCGAAAGCATTTGAAAAGTAACCATAAAGATCAGACTGAATTTTTATGTTACGTCTGTTGTGAACCTGAAATTTCACTGTCGCTTTTAGCAGAGCATGTGTTAGAACATCATGAGCCTTTATTGAAACAGTTTGCATGTCAGCTTTGTGGTAAGACGCATAGCTCGGGAAGTAAAGCCAACGAACACATCCGAGCCAATCATGGTAGTGAGTATAAGCCTTGTCCTATCTGTTGGAAAATCTTTACGGATAAAAGTGAATTAGAGACCCATGTCGAGAACCATCCAAAAGATGCACCTGTTGAGAAACCAGAACCAGTAAAGAAACCAGCTACCAAAAGACCGTCAAATCCCAACACCTCTAGAATCAATAAAGAACTCGCTGCTCTTACTGAAAATTCTGCAGACTTTTTGTCGTTGGCTAAATTGGAAGATGAGGCAGGTGGGGAAGTTTCAAAACGACTCAGACGCATGTTCTCGTGTATCTCCTGCACCCAGTCATTCAGAGTAATCAATGACCTAATAACTCACAGAAGATCAGTCCATGATGAATTCTGCTGTTCTTCATGTGCTCAACAATTCATCCTTGAGATCGATTTCGATGACCATATTAAAGTATGTGAACCTTTAGCAGAAGGTTTTGTAATGGGAGGCACTGAAAAACCTAAGGAAGACACACCAGCTCCAACACCACCCTCGCGCAGCTCAGGGCGGACAGTCTGGGCTTCATTCGATGCCGAAACACCTTGCGAGTTGTGTGACAAAGTTTGGACCGGCTTGAAACACTACTGGCAGCATTTAATACGAACACATAAGGAAGCAGCCCCATTCGCGTGCGGAGTATGTTTGAAATTATGCAAAGATTACGAAGACCTAGCGCACCATTTAGATGAGAAACATCTTGGAACTTTCACAAGCAAAGGAAATAATTTTGTTTGTCGAGTTTGCGGTAGGTACCACAATGCCCAAAGGAAGTTACAAATACATATGGCTACTCACACAGGAAGATCCAATATCGGCACCATTCCCTCCATCCGTTGTCGCCACTGCGAACTAGTTTTCAAGACTCAGAAATTCTTTGACGAGCACATCGCCAAAGATCATCCGGGTGTCGCTGCTGAAGGTGATGCAATGCACAGTTCTTATGAAGAAGAAATTGAAACTGTATTGATTAAAGATGAAATTCATGAAGATGACATCGACATGGAAGAAGTTGAGTCAGACGCTGAAGAAGACACAGAAAGCGAACAAGCAGAAGTAAAAGTAAAGAAAGTTGTCGGTGAAGATGATGATGACGATGATGAAGATGATGATGATGAAGATGATGATGATGATGATGAAGATGATGATGATGAGGAGGAGGATGATGACGATGACGATAATGATGACATTGAAGCAGAAGATGTTGAAGATATGTCTAAAAAAGATGAAGATGATGATGACGACATTGAAGATGATATAGAAAATGATGATATTGAAGCAGAGGATGTCGATGATGATGAAGAAGATGATGATGAAAACGATGACATAGAGGCGGAGGATGATATGGAAGAGATTAATGATACAACAAATCCAGATGACACTGCTGAGCAACCTCCTGATCCATCAACGATCAAAAATAAAGCAAACATAAATCATTCAACGCCTAAAGATAAATCAAAGCTCAAAGAACTCAAACTGGTGGTACCAAATATGAAATTGCCAAGTGATGAGGTTAGTGATTCAACAGAGAAAGAGGAGTCAATGGATTGTGACACCGTGTCGAATACGGATGACGCAAGTCAGCCTGAAGCAGAAATCAATGTTCCTAACTATCCTGAAGCCACCCCCTGTATTTCATAGTCCTTTTTGTAATAATCTCCTGTTCAGCATGTTAAAATCAGGTTTTTCTGGATTTTTTTTTTTTCTATATTACTTGTAATAATGTGTAAATATTCTCTTGTACTCTATGTATATTTGTACCATCCGCAATTTTCTACTCCTAGATCCTAAAGTTTCCACTCTTACATATTTATTTTTATGTATATTGGTGAATTTAATATGAATCAGTTTTTAAATATTGTTGAAATCTAAAAGAACTGAAATGTGAAAATCTTAACTTTAGGATGTTTATAATTTCAGTGTTTGTGAGGAGGATTTCACCGAACCTAGAATCTCCTTGTAAGTTTTGTACTGATGTGCTTTTTCATTCCAATTATATCTTAAAATTAAGCCCCTTACTCAGCTACTCTAAGAAAATACTTACGCACCTTTTTTTCTGTTCAATTTATCTCTCCTTTTTGTGATCGAAGAAGGAAAATTACTAACTTTTTTGTATTCAAGTCAAATATGTGAATTGATGTTTAAAAACTTTGAACAGAGTTTCTAGAAAAGCTTTTGAATGTTATTTGGACGATTTCAGCCAAATCAACATAACTAATGTTGATGTTGCCTACTTTTCTCTGATGTTTATTTTTCAAACAGAAAACTAACAATAAGCAACAATGAAACTTTATTGTGAGCATTCTCTTCATAATCTGAAGCAAATTCAAACCAATTTTTAAAGGTGTTAAGTATTTTAGGTTTCTGTTAGAAAAATAAAACATCAGAGAAAATCATACTAAGTAAAACGTAGTTAAACCGATTCTGGTTAAACTCGCCTTTGTTATCTCTTACTTTCCTTAGGTCTGTGAACTGAGGAAGTTCATAATACCTAAGTTTTTTTTTATCTTATAATTATCAGTGTTGAAAAACCCAAGACTCCCCTGTATTTTCAGCGCACATGAACGCTTCGAAAGTTAAATAGTGTTGTAGATTAGAGTTGCGGATAAATTAGCAGAAGGTTATTTTTACTCTACCATTTGGCCTGTGTAATGGTATGCCCCATCACAAAACTATCAAGTGTTTCTGGACTCAAAATAGTCCTCTAATCGGTTCTGAATAATAATCCAAAGCCCCTGTACCTAACTTTTCTTTTCCAGTCAAATCTTTGTACTCTCCAAATTTTGCAGCTCTGTGAAAATTACAATTTTTTTATTAGCACATTGTAAAGGTTTTTTGCTGGTTTGGTAGGAGTTAAAGTGATTATACAATGCAACAAAATATTATGCTTTCTTGTCTGTAATCGTGAATTCGATCTAAAGAAGAATTTTTAAAATTAGTGAACCCTCCACTGTACTCGTATAGAGGAAATGTAATCAATATGCCACCCAAAAGTTTTTTGACGAATCTTGTGTCTTTCTCTCTTTCCTGTATCACTTTTTCCTCTCTCTTCTTCTTCCTTGCCTTTTCTGTTTTTCCTTTTTCTATAATAATCCATGAGAACTGCGAAGCTCGTAAGTCGATTGGACCGTAGTTGAAAATATTTAACTGATTTCTACTTTGTCCATGATCTTATACTCATTTTCAATTGAAAATAATTGATTAATTTTTTTCGAGAACTTATTTTGCAATCAATGATTTGTGTGTCTCTCATAACCCTAAGTTTGTTTTACATCAAAGCTTGCTCATGACAAATGTACTATCGGTTTGATCATGAACATGCTTCTCTAATGACAAATTAGTCGCTATTTTGATCTTGTCTCTTGTTAAAATGTTGGTGATAGCAGTGCTTTTAGCAAACATAACTATGGAAGTATAGGCGTAAGCTCTAGCGTGTTCCCAAGTCCTGCTCTTGTCACTTATGAGCTGACTTGAAAAATTGAATTAAGAATATGAGACATTTTTCCAAGACATTTTGCGGAGTCTAAACTTCATCACTGGGCACCCAGAATTATCACTCCACAATCTGATGTTCACTTGTCAGTTGAAAAAATTATTTTTTTTTAAGTTTTTGCCACTTGGAAAGTATTTTGCAATATTATTCAATGAAAATTTTCGAAATATCATGACACTTTTTGTATGTTACACAATCATTATATGTACTTTTTGCTGTGGACTTTTGCCATCCAGCTGATCGCCTGTCCCAAGATTTCTCTCTCAGCCTGTTGTTGGCATCTTATCCTCTTCACGATATTGTCCTACTATGTTTGCTTTGGAATGCTCAATGAGAACATCAGTGATCATCTAAAATTATAAAATTTTGTAGAATCACTTGAAACAACGTTTACGTTAAGTACTTCATATGTTTACTATCTGTCAAATAGACCTCATCATGCAACAAGGAACTAATTCAATATTTTTGACTCGTGCATGAAAGCGCATCCATCTACATGAGAAAATTTATGGCATATACATTAAATAAACAGAGAGGCAAGGTAATTCCATCAGAGTGAAAAGTGACATTTTTCCAATATTCACCCTGCATTATATTTTTCAGGATCACTTTTTCACTAGTTACATCTGACATATATTTCTTACTACGAGTTAAGACATTTTCTTGGCTTAGATACATTTCAAATAGAGTGCGTAACGGTATGAAAACGCATGATTCTTCAACAGGAGCTTGTCTGAATGAGCATGTGTTGAATTTTAGAGGGCCACGGTGTAGAGGGAGCAACTGTCTTTTCAAAAATCCTATTTTAATGAGAAAAGCAAAAGATTGAAAGGTGACTGTTTTCATTCATTTTACGAACAAATAATAAAAATAAAAGGAAAAAAAGGGGAATAAAAGATGTATCTATATGTGTCTATGTTTTAAAGGCATAATGCTCTGAATCTAAAAAGGAGACTCATACTAGATCGTTCATAAATCTTGCTAACGATGCATACTGTAGGTCATATTTACAATCAAATTCGTAGATGTATTGTTCTATGAATAGCCAATTCAGCAAACAATCCGGGGCAAAATTTAATTTTAAGGCTTTGTGTATTTTGAAACACAAATCGACAGATCTCTGCACTGTATCACAACTATAGTACGTCTGGTCAACGCGAACAAAAGCTAACACATCGGGGAGGTCTCCAATCAGAATAATGCTCGGTTGAGGCCCAACACCTTTGCTCTGGAGCTTTTCACTCCTTCTTAAAAATTCTTCCTCTGCTTCCTCTTTTGTTGCCTGATGGATTATGAAACCTCTCTTGTTTTCTAAAATGAGCCAGACACAATAGTTCCTTGTTGCAAAACGTAGTCCAAATCATCAGTAATAATTCTTGTGTGGAACCAGGAACTCTCATTGCCTTTTGTCTTGTTTTTTTCGATCAGTTGAATGTCAGTATTATTACTTAAGTATTATATTATTAATACCTTAGAAGTATTAAGGAAAATGCGAACTGAAGGAATCAGGTTACATTAAATTTTCTTCTACTTCACTGTCACAAAAATTGCTACTCTTGAGCTTCTCCTGATTCAAAGTTTTTTTCCTCCCCCCCCCCCCCCCCCAATTTTATTTGATAACAATAAGTTATGATAAAACGAATCTCTATGTCCGGGATTTCAAAGTCAGTGGGAAACGTGAAGTGTCAGAGAATTTTTACAAATCCAGGAAAATAACAAAACGATTAAAGAAAAATTGTCAAAACATCCTTCTTTGCTCTCTCATATGCGTTAGACGTTTTGGACTAAAAATGTTGCTTGGAAACCATTTCAAATTGGGTATTTTTAACTGTCCTGTGTATCCTCAAATGCCAGATAAAATTACTAACATTTGTCAGGGAAATGTTGGAGAATTTCATTTTGAAAATTCTGTGACAAACCTGTCGTGTGCAACTAGCTCTCTTCAGTTTTTTACTTTTGTCTGAAAATCATGTCAGTCTATCCTTTTCCCAATGTATGCAAACTTTGTTGTACTTCGAAGTACACAGTGTTATTTAAGGTGTGAAATCAAAGCTAAAGAAACACCTGCCAAAATTAGTTCCTGGAGTAATTAATAACTTGAAATTACAGGGCCTTGAAAAGCTCTTGAATATCTTCGAATCTCCCCCAATTTTTCAAGTTCTTACAGACAATGACTTTGCAAAGAAAGTCCGAAAATTGCCAGAAACTCCTTGAATCATGAATATTGAGTCTTATTTTTAATTCCTAAGAGAAGCAATTTCTAGATAATTTCTTTAACTTCAGTTTTCTACCAGCTATCGCCTCATCCTATCGTTAGTCTCAAATGTCCCATATATGTGAACCCTGACTAATTACATAGATTTTTGGGGGTAAAATCTCCTTTTTCTAAAAAATATAAATTTGAATTTTTTTGTTTTGGCTGCATAAACCCTGTAATTGCATGAAGCAATATCTGAACATAATTTATGAAGTGTAAACAAAAGAATCAATAATTGAGCTCTCGTATGCTGCAGGGATATTTATTTAAGTGTTTTCTTATTAGTTAAATTTTGCAAGAAACACATCGGTGCTGCTGGTTTCCTCTGAAATAAACTCCCAAACTGAAAAAAAAACCCTCGAAGTTGAGGCTGTGAAAGAGGGTATCGCCTAATATAACTAATGGTGAAAGTCTACCTCTATATCCAATGAATTTCTCCATGCACAGATAGGGAGCTAATACATTAGCAGGGTTGCGGTGGCTCCAGCCTTGGAGTTCCCCTACAAAGTGGAAACCCTGCTAGTGTATTTGCTCCCAATCTGAGCAAGGAAAGATTGACAGGACGTAAAGGTAGAATCTCACCATAATGTAGGCGATCCCTGCCTTTACAGCTTCAGCTTCGAGAGTATTTTTGAGTTTGGGCGTTTGTTTCGCAGAAGTTCAATGGCACCATCGTGTATCACGAATTTTACAGCAGTAGAAAAACTTGTATCGCAAATTCCTGTGGAGTGCAAGAGCTCCTTTCTTCTCTTTTTTGCTTTTTTTAATTTTGCCTATCATTTACTATAGTACACATACGTAGATCCATCTGTGATTTCTTTCTTTTTATATGCAATTATATTCTTATGTTTTAAATTTGATAGTAACTCTATTAATGTAAGGTGAATCAATAATCAAGTAATAAAATTCTCATCAGCAGGAATTGGTAAATCAATAATCAAGTAATAAATCTCTTATCAGCAGGAATCAATATTAAACAGTGCAACTAGCAGGAACTATCTTTTGCAGGAAGAATTATGGTGAATCACAACCATTGTGATATGTATTTTTTATTTTGTACTTAAATCTTCAAATAATCTATCTTGAATCTCAAATGTTGAATTCTCATTTTCTTGCCCACATGCTAGTCATTTCGATTTTTTCGGCATCTGCTGGTTCATCGCATTTTTCTGGACCAAAAATGTGATGGTCGATTTTTCTTTTTGAGTCGCAACTCTCATTGCACAACGAATAGAATTTACCGTCACTGATTGTGATCTGTGTCTTTTTAAGTCTAAATTTTAAGCAGAATATTGTAATTTCCTTTGTTTTCATCAAAATAATGATATTTTTCTGTATGGGCTGGTAATTAATTTACAAAGGACAATTCCTATGAACCACTTGCGGTAAAAATATTTTTATTCAGTGGTTTCTCAGGTGAACAGTTCTTCATCTCAAAGTTGAAAAAATACAACTCGCTCCATATTCATGACAATGCATTAAGGTATTTCAGAATAATGCGTGCTTTGATACATCCTCTCAAACTGAAAGTAGAGAAACTCATGGCCTTTTGTGTTAATGAAAATTATATTGTTCCTCATGTGGCAAAGAAAAAAATAAAAATTAAAATTACATCAGATTTTTTCACTGACAGAAACATTACAAAAGTAGCAGATACTCCAATATTAACCTTTATTTACGCAGTGCAAGCTCTTCAGTTTATGAGGAGGACCTTCTTTTACCTTCTAATTTGTTAACCTAATTGTCAAATGATATTTTAGGTTTTATCCACTTTTCCACTCATACAGTCTTGAGACTCTAATTTGAAAATGACTCCTTTGAATTTTACAATTCCAAATTTTCTGTGATCCACATCAAGCTTTAAAACAGAGTTAAATGAATACTCACAATTTTATAGTTATTCAGACTCATTAAAATTGTCTGTTCAGGTAATGCAGTGACGAAGCAGTTCTGTATTGACAGTGATGAGCATAATTTTGCTCATTTTTATTAGTGCATGTATTTATGTATTTTTTTTTTTACTCACTCTTGATTGTACACTTGTAGATAATTTGCATCTTGATTTTCTATCTCAGGGATGTTCTGTGAGAAATGTAATATCTTTTAAAAATTGGGAATGTGGCCTTTAATTGGTATACCAAATGTTTAGGAAAGTGCTTCCAACATCAGTCGCTCTCTTCTTATTTGTTGGTCATCAAAGCTTGAGTTTCAAGCAGTTATGATGAAGCCTTAGTAAGAGGAAACTTTCGAACATCAATTGGATGGCATTGGCCAGAATCAACCTAATTACTCTCGACATTGCCTAATTTTATCTTGTGCTTTATTATTTTACAATAGAACTAAGCTATACATTCGGTCTTAAAATTGTTTCGAGTATGTTTCTCATAATCTAAGGAAAATTCGTGAAAAGTTTCAGGGTTTAATGTGGATTTGTTTTCCTGTCAAAAAATAAAACAATATAGGAAATATGGCTCTGTGAAGTGCATTAAGGCCGACTCTGGTAAAATTAATCCAAGTAGTATCGCTTAAATTAAGATTTATTTGAATACCTAAATTTGGTTTCCACCTACCTTTTAAGTCAGGTGGAAAAATTCAAACCTCGTTTATCGTTTTGAACATCACAGTATACCCTCATGAGAAAAGCTTAGGACTTTATCTTGTTTTAAAAGGATCCTACCATCGAAATCAAGATAAAAAATTCCATGAGCGTGTCAGAGCATTGTCGTTCGGTTTCTCATAGCACCTCTCATTACTGAAAGCTCACAACTAGTGGTAATTTCTCTTGTCTGCACAAAAGCTTTGTGTGTTGTTGTTGTTTCTTTTTTCTTGGTGTAGAAATGATGATGTCTGCTACCAGTATGTTCGATTAGAAGTGAAATTTCAAATTAAAGCAAATGCAAGTTTTGAAACTTACTTTTTTTAAAAAATTTCCCTAAATTTCATTCTAACTAGCGTTTGCCCTAAAATGTTTTCAAAATTGAATGAGTTTTGGTGTCATGTAAGTGATTAGTAACTGCTCTAATTTTAAATTACCAAATGTAATTGAATTACTCTAAATAATCTTGACATCAATCATGGGTGCATGGTGCATGTATCCATACTCGAATTAAAATTCCGCCATTTATTTTATTTTCCTTCGTGAATGTAGTTATGCATCAAGTTTTGAAATTAAAAATCCATCTTTTCAATTTTCTGTTTACTTTATCCTTTAAATACTTTACTTTATCCCCCCCCCCCCCCCTAGGTCCCTTTTTACGTCACTCAGTTTTGAAATTGATGGCTACTGGGGCTAATTTTTCTCATGATTTTCTTCCATGAAATAAAACTTGATTTTTCTCTTTTTCTACAAAATTAGCCTATTTTATATTAGATGAAATCTTACAAACTGTTACCAGTAAGTGCTCCAGAAGCATATCTTAATAAATGAAATAAAAAATTAAACTTGTAAATCTAAATTAAAATTAAAAGGAAGGAATTACTTTCTTGTATCTTTTGTAATATTATGTATTTCTTTTTTAAATTGTATTGATATCCAGTGCAGTATTGTATATGATTGATTTTAATCATTAATTTATATTTGTAATAAATAATCAAAACTTACTTAGACAATAGTAGTTTTTGTTTTTTTTTTTTTTTATGAAAATGCAAAAAAATAAAGTTAATAGTTTTAGTACTTGCTCACCTTTATTCTTTATTTCAATTTCTATTTTCTCTATTGAAGTTGTTGTGAAGTGTTATAAAGTTTTGAGAGGTACCACTTTGTGTAATTTATTTTTGAGTCAGTAAGTTGGTAATTTTTAAGTAGTCAAATGCTCAGAGGTCGTATCGATGGTTAAGGAAAAATATTGCCTATCTGCAAACTGACGATTTTGTAAGACGAAGGAAAAACTTCAACATTTTTGTAATTTTGAGGTTGGTTTTGCAAATTTTTTATGATGCATCACAGTGACATTACAGTGCTTTCATGCGAAATTAGAAAAAACTGAAAACATTAACTTACATATTTTATCCTGGAGAATACGCCAACTCATTTTCACTAAAAGTGAACATATTTCTTCCAAACGGAACCATGTGCATTATAACGTGAGCCCTGTTATGCATATATTCTTATGGGTCTCAGGGCTCATATCTTAATGCACATAGTTCCGTTTGACAGAAATACATTCAATTGTCAGTCGATTGGTATTGTTCCTAAGCTATCAATAAACGGAGATTCATAGTGAAATTTCATTTTGGTGATCTAGTGAAATTCCATCTTCCATCAAATTTCAACAACTTTTCCTAGATGCAACTCAGCAATTATTCGGGGATTCGATTAGAAACTTCGAAATTTGACGCATTTTTTTTTTTTTTCAAAATCATAATTTTACTGTTTCTGTGCACTTTTTATCATAATGAGTCCATTTCAGAAGTTTTAAAAAATTTCATGAAATTTTAGTACTAAAATAAGCATCTTTACTGCCGTGCTAAGGAATTGCGCCGTATCAACCTTCAGGCGTTGCCAAATTTCCTTTGATAAAATACGAATTTACTGGGAAAATTGTAAATATCTTCCCCCCAAAATTTTCAAACAGCTTTGTACGCAATTTAATCTAAAGTATCTGAAAATTTCAAGGGAAAATATGCTTCAATTGCGTCGAGAATTCTCCTTTATCAAGGGAAAGTTGGCAACTCTTGAATGTTCCTACGGCGTTCTTCCTTAGCACAGCAGTGTAGTCATATGACATTAATTTCTTGAGGCATAAAGTTTAGTAGATATTAATATTAAATTTCAGGGGGAAAAATTGCAGCGTTACAACATCTGTTGTTTCCTGGTGTTTGGTGGATAAATGGAATGCGTATACTTGGGCAGCATTTAAAACCAGATTTTATTGACTGCCGAGAGGCAGGGCATCTACTGGTCCGGTAATAGTACTTACTTATTTTTTGAAGGCGGTCCGGAAGTACTGAAAAATTGCGGAAATTTCCTAGAGAGATCCGGAATTTTTTGCTTCATGCCACGGGTGTTCTTTTAAAACAGCCTGGAAAAAAGCAATCCGTTACGCAATGATTCTTAGTGCAGTATTTTCCCGCCAGTTCGTGATTGTGAAGCCAGATGATCCTCAGGCCACCAATGAGCTTCGCATTTCTTGGGCTACGTCATTTTCCTCGCGATTTGCGTGTCACTTTTGACAATTTTCGAATTTTATCACTTAAAGATACCAAAAAAGTACTGAATTTTCTTGTTTAGGAGGTACTGAATTTTTTGGAAAGGCATCGAGAAAGTGCTTTGAATGTACTTAATATTTGCCAGCCAGTTTAAGTAGCCAACCTATTTATGCGACGCGAGAATCCCGATTCGGAAAGTTGGCAAGTTTTGGAAACGCCTTCAAATGTGGCGTGATAACCTCCCGCATTCCGGAGAGTACGAATAGTTGTATCGTCGCGCCTTAGCAATGCAATGGAAGATTGACATTGAAGTAGCCTTCACGCTGGCATTGCCAGATTTCTTTTGCCGCTATTGCAGCTTTAACCGCATTGTTTAAAGGGTGCTCAAGCCAGGATTGTATTTAGAAAATCGACGGTGTAAGTCGGCAATCACACAACTCGGTCTGCGACATCGCAGACTTCTTGTCATACTTTATTTTTTAAGCGGAAAAATACTCAACGGCAATTCTTTAAAACTGCCGTGATTTTTCTTTTCTGTGCGAAGTAAATTCTGCAAAAACTTCAAGGAATGATGTCAATTTGTTCTCCTTTAAGAAAATAACATAGAGGCGGAGATGTTCAGACACCGCAAACGAGTTATGTGATAGCCGACTTACACCGTGGAAATGAATAGTTTTTAAAGAATAATCAAAAACAAGCGAGCGGTAAGAAATATAACTAAACAATAGGATTAAATCAACGACAAAATACAAGAAACCCCATAAAAAAATGTGTGTAAAAAGCTTAAATTAAAACGGAAACACATCCGATCAAATTACACGCTCATTATCTACTGGAACGAAAGCCATAGACAAAAATTAAAACAAGGAAATTTGCGCATACCTGTTGCATTAGCTCGTAAGATCAGTTATTCCATTATTTTCATGCTCCGAATTTGATGCGACACGAGAATCCCGCTGTGGAAGTAGGCAGTTTCGAAAACGCCTTCAACTGTGGCGTGATACCTCGCGCATTCCGGAGAGTACGAATAGTTGTATCATCGCGCCTTGGCTTTGCGATGGAAGATTAATATTGAAGTAGCCTCCACTGCTGGGGTTGTCGGTTTCCCTTCGCCGCTATTGCAGTTTTGACCGCATAGTTTTAAGTGTGCTCAAGTTAGGATTGTATTTAGCAAATGGATAATTTCTAAAGAAGAATTGAAAATAAGAAAGCGGTAAGAAATATATTTAAATAATAGGAACTCAAATCAACAATCAACTTTAAGGTACCGAAACGGCACTGAATTTTTGGGAAAGGCGCCTACTGAAAAAGTACTGTAAAAGTACTTGATATTTGCCGGCCAGTTTTAGTAGACAGCCTATTTATGCTACTTGAGAATCCCGATTTGGAAAGATGGCAGTTTCGAAAACGCCTTCAATTGTGGCGTGATACCTCACGCATTCCGGAGAAAGGCCTTGAGAGCGAATAGTTGTATCGTTACGCCTTAGCAATGCGATGGAAGATTTATATTGCAGTAGCCTCCACCGCTGGCCTTGTCGATTTTCCTTCGCTACTGGAGTTTTGACCGCATAGTTAAGGTGTATTCAGGCTACAGGATTGTATTTGGAAAATAGATAATTTTTGAATGAGAATTAAAAATAAGCAAGCGGTAAGAAATATAACTAAATATAATAGGAACTCAAATCTACAATCAACTTTAAGATACCGAAACAGCATACTGAATTTTTGTGCTTCAGAGGTACTGAATTTCTGGGAAAGGCACCGAGAAAGTGCTGTAAAAATACTTAATATTTGCCAGCCAGTTTAAGTAGCCACCCTATTTATGCGACACAAGAATCCCGATTTTGGAAAGTTGGCAGTTTCGAAAACGCCTTCAATTGCGGCACGATACCTCCCGCATTCCGGAGAGTACGAATAGTTGTATCGTTGCGCCTTAGCATTGCGACGGAGGATTAATATTGAAGTATAGCCTGCACTGCTGGCGTTGTCGGTTTCCCTTTGCCAGTTTTGCAGTTTTGACCGCATAGTTTTAAGTGTGGTCAAGCCAGGATTGTATTTAGCAAATCGACGGTGTAAGTCAGCAATCACATAACTCAGTTTGCGACGTCGCAGACTTCCTTTCATACTTTATTTCTTAGGTACTTCCCTTCAGCGGTTTCAGAGGTACTGAATTTTTTGGAAAGGCACCGAGAAAGTGCTGTAAATGTACTTAATATTTGCCAGCCAGTTTAAGTAGCCACCCTATTTATGCGACACAAGAATCCCGATTTTGGAAAGTTGGTAGTTTCGAAAACGCCTTCAACTGCGGCGCGATACCTGACGCATTCCGGAGAGTGCGAATGATTGTATCGTTGCGCCTTAGCAATGGAATGGAAGCTTAACATTGAAGTAGCCTCCAAGCTGTCCTTGACGATTTATCCTTGCCGCTACTAGAGTTTTGACGGCATGACTGAAGTGTGTTCAAGCTATTATTATATATAGCAAATGGATAATTTTTAAAGATGAATTAAAATTAAGAGAGCGATAAGAAATATAACTAAATATTAGGAACTCAAATCATCAGCCAACTTAAAGGTACGGAACAGCATACTGAATTTTCCCGCTTAAGAGGTACCGAATTTGTATCTTCGCGCCTTAGCAATGCGATGCATGGAAGATTAATATTGAAGTAGCCTCCACCGCTGGCGTTGTCGGTTTCCCTTTGCCGCCACTGGAGTTTTGACCGCATAGTTTAAGTGTTCTTAAGCTACAGGATTGTATTTAGGCAAATGGGTAATTTATAAAGAATAAGTAAAATTAAGAAAGCGGTAAGAAATATAACTAAACAATGGGATTAAATAAACTACAAAATACAAGAAAGTACGGTAAAAAATGTGTAGAAAAAGCTTAGAATAAAACGGAAGCACATTCGAGCAAATTACACGCTCATTATCTACTGGAACGAAAACTATGAACCTAAAATTAAAACACAGAAATGTGCGCATAACTCTTGTGTAGACTCAAAAGTTCAGTCATTCCATTAATTTCATGCTCTGAATTTTATGGGACACGAGAATCCTGATGCGGAAAGTAGGCAGTTTCGAAAACGCCTTCAAATGTGGCGTGATACCTCCCGCATTCCGGAGAGTTAGAATAGTTGCATGGTTGCGCCTTAGCAATGCGATGGAAGATTTATATTGCAGTAGCCTCCACCGCTGGTGTTGTCGGTTTTCTTTCGCCGCTACTGGAGTTTACCGCATTGTTTAGGTTATTCAGGCTACATGGATTGTATTCAGCAAATGGATAATTTTTTAAGAAGAATTAAAAATAAGCGAGCGGTAAGAAATATAACTAAATAATATTAACTCAAATTTACAATCAACTTAAAGGTACCGAAACAGCATACTAAATTTTCCTGCTTCAGAGGTACTGACATTTTTTGAAAGGCACCGAGACAGTGCTATAAATGTACTTATTGTTTGCCAGCCAGTTTATGTAGCCACCCTATTTATGCGACACGAGAAATTCGATTTGGAAAGTTGGCAGTTTCGAAAACGCCTTCGATTGCGGCGCGATACCTCCCGCATTCCGGAGAGTACGAATAGTTGTATCGTTGCGCCTTAGCATTGCGACGGAGGATTAATATTGAAGTATAGCTTGCGTTTCTGGCGTTGTCGGTTTCCCTATGCCAGTATTGCAGTTATGACCGCAAAGTTTTAAGTGTGGTCAAGCTAGGATTGTATTTAGCAAATCGACGGTGTTCGTCGGCAAGCACATAACTCGCTTTGCTACATCACAGAGTTCCTGTCATACTTGATTTTTTAAACGGAAAAATACTGAACGGCAATTCTTTAAAACGGCCGTGATTTTTCTTCTCCGTGCGAAGAAAATTCTGCATAAACTTCAAGGAATGATGTCAATTTGTTCTCCTTTAAGTAAATAACATAGAGGCGGAGATTTTTAGACACCGCAAACGAGTTATGTGATTGCCGACTTACACCATGGAAATGGATAGTTTTTAAAGAATAATCAAAAACAAGCGAGCGGTAAGAAATATAACTGAACAATAGGATTTAAATCAACGACAAAATACAAGAAAGTACGGTGAAAAATGTGTATACAAAGCTTAAATTAAAACGGAAACACATCCGATCAAATTACACGCTCATTATCTACTAGAACGAAATTAATGAACAAAAAATTAATACAAGGAAATGTGCGCACAACTTTTGCATCAGCACGTAAGCAGTCATTCCATTAATTTCATGCTCCGAATTTGATGCGACACGAGAATCCCGATATGGAAGTAGGCAGTTTCGATAACGCCTTCAATTGTGGCGTGATACCTCACGCATTCCGGAGAGTACGTATGGTTGTATCATCGCGCCTTGGCATTGCGATGGAAGATTAATATTGAAGTAGCCTCCACCGCTGGGGTTGTCGGTTTCCCTTTGCCGTTATTGCAGTTTTGACCGCATAGTTTTAAGTGTGCTCAAGCTAGGATTGTATTTAGCGAATTGGAAAAAGCACTAAAAGTAAACTGTAAAGTATTTGCTTTTTGATAGCCTTGGTAGTTCTCTCGGTTTTTAAGGCCTTCAAACGGATTTTTTTTCTTTTTTTCTCTGGTTCTTGTAAATGAGCTCCTTTAGTCGACGCATAATTGGAGCCCCCATTTCGCAAAGGCGGTAACTCTTGAAAAGAAAAACATTTAGAGACAAGAAAAACAGCACAAGTGGCGGATAGGATTACTTTTCCGTTAAAAACTCGATTTCAAAAAAACCCTGAGGTGGCACCTTCTTGCATTAGGCGATTCAATTATGATGAATATAGCTACCATGGCTCAACTAAAAGGCTTTTATTCTATGACGCGATGCTACAGCAAAGGTTTTTGTAGTTACTTTCTTGGCAGCTTTCCGCCAAAATTAGGAGAGTCAAAATAAAACGTCTTATTTTTCAGTCATACTGTTTTCAGAACTTTTTAATTGAAATTGAAAAACCAAAAAGTCACCATTTTTCTAGTTCATTCAAAGTTTAAGAATTTTCCTCCCTAATTGAAAGAATACCGGCAGAATCATGTGTAACCACATCTTATATTTATTAATTTTTGTCATAATTTAATTTAAACCGCATCTATATAGAGTCACTTTTTTCAGTCAGCTACGATAGTTCATTTTTGAAAGTCTCTTCTTCAATTATTTAGTGGGATAAGCATACTACTACGCCCTATGTCTTCTTCGTCTATCGCTTTGTCTATCAACTTCAACAATCAGCCGGCAGGAACTTTATGGAGCCCTAGCCCATCGTTCACGCCTCAATCTTATGAACATTTTCACGTAGTCTGCGTAACACATCGTTAAAGAAATAATCGTTTACAAAACCTCATGTTGTACTTGATCTAGAAGTGACCGCATGGTTCAGGGCCGGATTTAGGATTTTTCGGCCCACAGGCGCAGTTAGTAGTGTGGCCCAGCCCCTGAAGTGTGCCTCCTTGGAGAAGGGGGTGAAGTGGGGAACTTACCCAGCAAAGGTGAACATTGGCGGATGGATCTAGAAACAGCTTGAGGGGGAGGGCATCTGGTGATTTCGAGGGGGGGGGGGGGCTTGCCTAAAGAATTTTCTAAAATAGCCCTCCCAGATCAAATTTTAAGCAGTTTTAGCTTAAGATTTGTAATATATTTGAGTGTTCAAAATTGTTCGGATTTCCCTCTTCACTGTGCAATTTCTTAATTTTAAAGACGTGTTTGTATTGAGGAGGAATAAAAAGGATAAGAGGGCAGAGGTATTAAACTTAAGAATATTCTTTGGGTAACGAAGAAGCGACCTTTTTTATGGGCGTACGAAATAGGGGCCAGAAAAATTGAAAATAGTATCATCTGCACCCCCCCCCCCCCTCCCTTCAGAAATTCCGGATGTTGGGGAAAAACCTTCGTCGAGGATGATTGTCGCTTTTGATTCAGAGTCTTAAATGGAAACACTGTGTCCATTAAAGTAAGCGATAAAGTAAGCGTAAAAGTAAGCGATAAAGTAAGCGTAAAAGTAAGCGAATACTTCTGCCGCTTAAACATCCAGTTTTATAAATGATTTTCATTTTTTAGGGGGGGGGGGAGGAGAGGGGCACTCGTATCGGGATATCGACATCAAAATATTTGCGCAGTTGTTCGAATATCTTTGAAACATCTTACTCGCACATCATGTATTGCTCGTGATATAGAAAAAATCATGCTGTGCATCATGCATCATTCAAAAAATGCAGCAAGGACACTTCAGTGTTCGCGTGTGCCTGATTAAACATATAGATTTTGGTGAAAAACATAAATACATTCTAGTCTACACAGGGTGTCTCAGACCACCTGTCCCGGGCTTTACTCTCGGGTATTTTACGTTGTACGAAGCTGAAGACTTGAGGTGATTCGACAGTTGCCATTTTTTGTGCCAGAGTGACATGCGATATATCGCATCAAATCTTTCCATAATTTCAGCTACTTGTCATTATTTCCGAATTTTCAGATCGCACTCCTGTTGTCATGAGACTAAAGAATCCATGCACCAAATTTGACAAAGAGATTCAACGTAATAAAGGCAGGGTTCTTTTGGAGGAAAAATATCGCATTCGATACTGATATCGAAACTGCACTCTAATGCGATATTTATCCTCTGAAAAAACCCTGCTTTTAAGACGTTGAATTTCTTTGTCAGATTTGGTGCATGAATTCTTTAGTCTCATGACAACAGAGATGCGATTTCAAAATTTGAAAAAATGACAAGTAGCTGAAATTATGGAACGAATTGATGCGATGTATCACACGTCGCTCCGACACAAAAAATGGCAACCGCCGAATCACCTTAAAGTGGAAATTGACCCCAAGGAATCCAAACCTCATCATCTTAGAAGCCCCTCTCCCTTCCTCTCTGGCACCTACTGGAATCTGAAAGGGGATCCTGCCTTTCAAGGACGGAATTCTTGTCACAATTTTAAAATGATCTCATCAAAATCTGAATACCTCAAATCGACACCAAAAAGTCCAAAAGCTGTCCATCCCCGTCCGAAATACTGACCTCTTGAGTTGGGGGGTGGGGGGGATGCAATGTAGATTCCTTGGGGGTAAATTCTTCAATCGTCTTCAATTGTACCTGGCATGTTGTCCCCGACTCTGTCGAACCAAGAAAAAAATCTGGTAGACGGGTGACCTACATGTACGTTATCTTTCTGATGTTTCATTTTCATTCTAATAGACTGTTGTCCGAATGGATTAAAAAATTCCATTAAAATTTATTGGTTGTATGGAAACACAAGTAGGAGTCAAGATAGGAATGGCATTGAGCGTGGGATAGGAGAAGTAAAAATTGTATTCCAAGTTCAAAAATCAATGAAGTTCACACCCTATATTATATTTGTTACCAATAGAAAAGAAGTACTTATAAAAAACGAATACGTGAAATAAAGACTATTCATCACAGCCTTGAACTACTTAAAGACTAATTAAAATGCTACAATGAGGGAAAATGTACTTATCTGTGAAATGTAACAAGCCACGAGATTACATAATGTAAGTAGACGGCACTAAAGTAGCAAGAGGTCACGGGTCAAGTGAAGTTTCTTGGTCTCACGCATAGTTCTCTCCTTTAACTACTGATCTAGCAAAATCGGTGTTCTCTGATAACGAGGCAAACAGTCTCCTGCAATCACTCGTCTAATTCAAAAGGACCGTCCGCAGCATCTCAACAAATAAATGCTAGGGCAGCATCAGTATAAAGGACTACCTTCCTCATGAGTGCTAAAATCCATACGCGTCATTACCAGGGCCGGATTTACCAACTTGCCGCCCCCTTATCATTCGTTTTGAAACATTAATAAAAACCATCAAGTGAACGTGCCAAAGGGAGAGGGGTGTATTAGACGCGTTCATTCTTGTTGGACACATTATTTGTGAAAACCCTGTCAACACTACTAGCAAAAGTTCACAGAACTTTGCGCGAAAGTTAAGTTTCGTATACCTATATCTCTAAGTGGGCGAGGTCTTCCACTTGCAGAAATGAACGAAAAAATTATGAAAGAACAAACATAAATGCGATTTAAGAATTTTAACTTCCGCCGCCGCGCCGCGCTGACCGTAGTGGGTTTGGCGCAATTCGTAAAGTATTCCTACAGTCTTGTAGGCGCTTTGCGGTTCCCGCCGACCGCTGTTGACCGCACTGTGTTTGACGGAATGCGTGAAGTATTCATGCAGTCTTGTGGGCGATATGCGTTTCACGCTGACCGCACTGTGTTTGACGCAATGCGTGAAGTATTCATGCAGTCTTGTAGGCGCTGATATGTGTTACATGCCGACCGCTGCGCCGAGGGTTTCTCCTGTTCATCTCAAGTTCTCGTCAGCATTGCTCTCTGCGCCGCGCCGTTCTAGGCCAAGTTGCGTGTTTGGTTTCTCTCTGAACTCGACTAATTAAAGGTGCTGTCTCTTGTCTCACCGAAATATGACAAAATTAGAATCACCATACTCTCAGGAAATGAGAGACATGAGATCCTTTGGAGACAAGACGCGTAACTATGTACAGCTTTTTGATTTCGAGTGCAACGAAGCTTCAATTGAACCGCGGGGAGCAGAAATAAACCAAGCCACATCAGTTATTGACAAATTCAATAGGGCAATTTAATTTTTGACTTGAAAACGGTTGTGCAGATCATTGCGCGAGTTTTTGTGAATTTTCTACATTTTTCAGAGCAAATTTCTTAAAATTTTCAAATATATCCGCAAAAACGTTCTCCTGTACAAAAATAAATTGCCCAGTTAATTTGGCAATAGTTGATGAAGCTTGGTTCCGTTTTGCTAAACGCGGTCCAGTTTTGGACTCTGCTCGAATCTGACCTCCCTACTGTTCGAAAATACTTCTGCACGGAAAAAAAATTCACGGCGTTTTTACCAAGGTCCATTGGTACCTTTACCATCTTAATTGTTTTAATTATTGGTAATTTTACCGAGACAGACTAGTAAGCTTACCTAAAAACCGGTATTTTTACAGTTTTTTTCAGGTAAGAATACCATTTTCATTGGTAATCAATTCCCGGTAACTTTGCCATTTTATCTCGGTAATTCTACCACAGTCGATAAAAAATATTGGCGTTTTTACCAAGGTCCAGTAAAATTACCGAGAAAGTTCAATAATTTTACCGAGATTCTCGGTAAAATTACCAATTCCATAAATGGCAATTTTACCAAGAAAAAACTGGGATCAAACAAAACCCTGAATTCTTGGTAATTTTACCCTTTTCTTAGTAAATACGCGGAGATTGTTTTTTTCAGTGTGAAGTTTCATCCATGTGTCTCATACCTCCACGAACATAGGAGCGACAATTGCTGACTCATCCGTAAAAACATTTATATGCGCAGCGAAAATAATAATGCATACAGTGGAAGAAAAAGCATTTTGGATCCAGAGTCCAAATACTTGAAAAATTTGATATGGAAATATACTCTTGATTCAATCGGATTTTTGCTTGATTCGAAAGAAAATCCACTTAAATTAGGAGGCTTGGCCCTTGATTTAAGCAAAAATCCAATTGAATCCAGGGCCGGATTATGGGAGTGGCCACATGGGCCGCGGTCCATAGCGGCAAAATGTAGGGGGCGGCAAATTTTGCAATCTTTTTGAATGTAGGTATCAAAAAAAGAGAGAAAAAAATCGGATTCAGAAAAAAAAATTACAAACGAGAAAAGACGACAAAATCTCTCCTTTCCTCAGAGTAAAAGTGTAGTAATTTCTAATTTTGTCGTCTCTCGGTGATACATGAGACAACACCTTCAATTAGTCGAGTTAAGAAAGAAACCGAACTCGCAATTTGACCAAGAACGGAGCGGCGCGGCGCGGCGGTCAGTATGAAACGCATAGCGCCTACAAGACTGCATGAATACTTCACGCATTGCGCCAACATAGTGCGGTCGGCGCGGAGGTGGAAGTTAAAATTTTTAACCACATTTATGTTTGTTCTTCCATAATTTTTTCGTTCGTTTTTATAAATGGAAGGCCTTGTCCAAACAGGGATGGGTTTACGGAACTGAACTTTTGCTAGTGTTGACAGGGCTTTCACAAAAAATGCACCCAACACGAGTAAACGCGTCTCGTACACCCCTCCCCCACCGGCACGTAGTTTTCTCATTTTCAGCTTTTCCAAATTAAATCCTAAAATTTTTGTTCGAGGTTATGTACTATTGTTTTGAACCAAACGATACATCGAACCACTGTCGAATACAATTTATTGTTGTTTCAAAACAAATGAGAAGGGGACGGAAAAATACGGGCGGCCCATGGGCGGCAAGTAGGTAAATCCGGCCCTGATTGAATCAAGAGTAATTTTTCATGTCAAACTTTTAAGAGTCTGGACTCTGGATCAAAGAGACTTTTTCCAGTATATGTTGTTTCCAAACTGAGTCAGAAATTGTAGTTCCTAATTGCAAAATGAAGTACAAATAAAGTATGATAGGTAGTCTGCGACATTGCAAACGGAAATATGCGATTTCGCACTTCGGCCATCGATATTTAGAATGCGAACCCCGCGAGTTTTCCAAAAAAATTTAGTTGCAACCCTTTAGCTCCAAACTACTGATATTATGATGACAATATTTCAGCAAATCTATATGATAAATCAATTCTTCTTTTGATTGGGACTATTACCCATTGAAATTTTAAGAATACCCTATAATAAAAATGGCAAGGGACACTTACCTTTAACACAGATCTAAAACTTGGCCAATCGCCAACTCGTCAGTGTCAACAAAGACTGATTATCTAGTGCAAATGACACTGATATTTTGATAATTAGCGACAGTTCAGTGCTTACAAAAACTGCTTTAAAAAATCTTGATGCTTACTGCTGCATGCCCTAAGATTAATGAAGCGCTTATGAACATTAGCTGACACCAAAAGGACCGGAAATGGGCCGTTGAAATGGAATACAATGACTTGCCACTGCAAAGTACAAAATACGGGGGAAAATTCTTTGACGGTAGATGCGCGAACCTACTTCTTACAAAACTAGCGACCTATTTCCCTTCTTTTTTTCTATTTGCTATAGTGGTAAATCATTTTAATCCCTGGCAAGGATCCAGTTCCAAAGTTGTAAAATGGTTTGACTTACAAACTGCCTTCACCTCACAGGGTAGTCCCTCACGAGATGGTGTAGTGGTATGTATCATTACTTGCTAGCGGTTAGCAGACGTTTGGTCCAATTTTTTTTTGTCCAATAAAGTTTTCGTCTCATTTTGTTCGTCCACGGTATTTAGTCCTTGAAAATTTGTCCAATATGATTTGGTCCTACCTAAAAATTGGTCCGTTTATTTTTTTTGTCCAAGACAACGTGGGCTTTAGATAGCTCCTATTGTAAAATTTTCTTATAGTAGCTACAAAAGCTCTCTTAGAATGACATGCCTTTATTTGGTAAGGTAGGTATAGTAAAAAGGCCCCCTGAGATTTTTACGAGCGCACTATACGAACCAGACAAGAATGATGTGACTAGACGTTCTCTGAAAGCTCTAATGGATTTAACGGTATTTTAACACTGAACATATAAAAAAATTCTTCAAATATTCATCAGCATAAACAGTATGATTCATTAGCAGTAAGTATAGGAGAAAAAAAAATTGTTTATAAAGGAATTGTTTATGCATTGTTTAATTTCATTGCTGTTTTACTTCGCCTCTTGTCTTGCTCTTTGACTTTCTTTCCATACACCATGTAGCAAGCTTTCTGATATTTTTGACAGATTTCTTTGTTGAGTTTGCTTTTCATCCGAAAAAGTCTCATGTAGGTTTTTCCATTTATAAAAAAATCTTAGAGACTTCCCAGTTTTTCTGCATTCACAACAGAATATTTTAACACCTAAGTATATATTTCAAGGAATTAATTTCGGTTTATAAATTTAGAAAGCAAAAGAAGAAGAAGAAGAAGAAAAAGAAGAAAAAAGGCGGACATTTTTTAGGTGACTGTCCACAGAGCAAAAACCAAAACATGTCCTTCTTTGATGGTTCATTTGATTTTGATTGTTCCTTGTTTATTCAATGCATCAGCATTTACACTCAGAAGTTTGCACTCTAACGAAGAATGCGGCACTGCTAAATCAAAGGAAGTGATAAAACCTATTGCACCTTTTAAAATATCAAGGGATTTTGTATTTGTTCATATTGATTAAATTGCACACATATCAGTTTTGATCAATGTTGGTGAATAAAATAAAATTAACAGACATCACAAAAACGATCAATTATAATTTTATTATAAAGTACATACAGTAAAAGAGTTCTCTACGAGTATACATTTTGGAAGCATATAATTTTCTTTTCTCCATTAAAGTGGGGGGGGGGGGGATTTTACTTTTATGACAAGAAATCGGCATCCAAATCAACTGTTTTGGCTCGGAACACTTTAATTTCTTAGCTCGTCATGTTACTTCTTTAGTGTAAAAATCACTTCGTGGATGACTTAAAATAGAATCTAAAGCTGTTTAAGCTGTCTAAGGTGGTATTTTCAAAGAAAAAAGGTATGTTAAATTGGGTAGGATGTGTGCCAGGATAGATGTAAGTATGCGCAAATGATCGATGATAATTTGTTGATATTTCAAGGAAGAGTATTCAAGTAAAGTATCCTCAAATTGGCATCGAAAAGGAGAGAGAGTAACTTACTTTGCTCTAAAAGTGAGTACCTTAAGTTTAACAAACACACATGGAAGTCTTACAAACGAACACCACCTGCGGATACATCTTGAGGCGAATTTTGCCCGACACTTTCGTACTTAATACTTACGGAAATAATTATGAAAAAAGTACGATTGCGTTTCCGCTGCAAAATACGGAAAAATAATTGGAAAATC
This sequence comes from Bemisia tabaci, assembly GCF_918797505.1. Lineage (NCBI taxonomy): Eukaryota > Metazoa > Arthropoda > Insecta > Hemiptera > Aleyrodidae > Bemisia > Bemisia tabaci. Next base: position 32,271,229 of record NC_092802.1, read on the forward strand.
GAATAAAATAATTACCTTCCCTTCTGTGGTTATATTTTAGGAGAAATGTAGAAGCGTAAATGAATCTTAACTCTACTTATTTCTAGTTATTCAAGTGGCACAGAGCAAACAAAATATTTAAATAAAATCACAATTTGATGCCAGTGAATTGCTGTTTTTTACCGTCCAATTCGCACAAGTAGCAATAGTTACGTGATTATTACTATTGTACCGGAGTGTTGTGTATGTTGCCTATTTGCTGATTGAAGGGGCTCTTCTCATTGAGATTTATTACCATGAAATTGACGAAGTTGCAATCATTTTTGAATGGCAAATCTTCTACCTTTCTCACACATGAAACACGGTTTACTAATCAATTAAAATTGGTATTTATTGATCAAATAACCTACATATATATCAATGTTATTGTATTAAATTGAAAAATAATTTTAATATTTTCGTTGAACTGCGCTACTTTGGCATGAAATCGGAATATGTTTACGTCATTTGGTCAAGAACGTCTTGCGATACAGAGAAAAATGGAGTTGCTAGAGGCTTGACTGCTAGGTGCTACAGAGGGCTTTTCTTAGAATTTTCTTCGCTGGTTTAGATGTATATCATAGAAAAGAATCTACATGTTTAAAAATTTTCGTATTTATGATTACTTCGGAATACTTTGCGACACTTTTTTTTCCGATGAGATATCGACCAAATTTTTGGATAAATTGACCAAAGGTGTGGGTTATTCTGAAACATCTAGCAATGAAAGTAGTGTCCTGCTAAAATAATGACTCTTGTCTCTCTTAATGTCAATCAGAGGTTACGACTTACGAGTGGCCAGCGCACTAGACTATCACCAGTGCTATCCTGGTGGCTCGCTTCTGATTTTCGAGGGGTTGCAAATCATAGATTTGGTCAACCTGCCCTAAAGATTTGGTCAATGTAACATTGTAACAACCCTCCCCCCCCCCCAAAAAAAAAAAAAAAAAATTAATCGCAGGCTTACTTTGTGTTTTACTTCCCGTATCAACACATAATAGACGCATTTAGTGGTGACGTCACGGAGCGAAATTGTTGGTTCGATATCTCGAAAGTCGAAATGTGCCCCAACAAACAAACATAACCTCCAAAATGAGCAATTGACGAAATAATGCTAAAACTGCCTGAAACTAAACAATTGCTCCATAGGACTTTAAAATTATGAAAGCTAGCCATTTACAAAAACGTTCGAGATCACAATCACAAGAATTGATTGCACGAGTATAATAAGCTCGTAATATCAGTGACAGTCATCAAGCGAATCCCCCTACCCCCTGCCTAAATCCCGCAGATTCCTCTATGTTCGTTTGTTAGGGCACGTTTCGACTTTCGAGATATCGAAATTAAATCGAGATGTGACGTCACACTAAATGCGTCTATGTCGGTTATTTTTTCTCAATGTGTAAAAGGCGACTTCCTTCATTACCTTGCCTTGCCCTCCGCATGGCACCCTCAACAAGAATGGTAACCAGCTGCGAATACCCAATCCCGGCCTCCTCGAAAATCTGCGCCACCATGGACCGCGCCCTAAGACTGGGCAGCGTCTCCATCTCGTTCAGCACCACCCCTCCGTCGGGGGTGACGAAGAAATCAAAGCGCGCCACCCCCGCACACCCGACCCGCTCGAACATCGCCAAAGCCGCCGCCTCCAGCGCGGAGGTCACACCCGCGTCCAACGGCGCAGGAACGACCAACCGGGAGCCGCCATTATACTTGGCAGCCGTGTCGAAGAACCCAGCATCGGTGAGCACCTCCAGAGGCGGCCCCACCAGCCGATCTCCAGAGCCGCGCTCCAGCACCGCGACGCTCACCTCCCGCCCGACGACCGCCTCCTCGACGAGGACACGATCGTCGACAGCGAACGCCGCCTCCAGCGCCGCGTCCAGGTCACGCACGTCGTCGACCCTGCTCACGCCGATGCTCGAGCCGCCGTTGACGGGCTTGACGAACCATGGAGGCGGCCCCACCACGGCCGCCTCCACGTCGTCGTGGCGACCGAGGAGAACCCCCGGCGTGACGGCGAGTCCGCAGTCGACGGCAGCGAGCTTGGTCAGCCATTTGTTGAGTGCGGTCACGGCGGCCACGATTGGCGACCCGACGAAGGGGACGTTTAAGAGGGTGGTGAGGGTTGCCAAGGGACCGTCTTCGGTGCCTCTGCCGTAGGCCAGCGGGAAGACCACGTCCTGGGAGGCCATTATCTCCGCCGCCTCCAGGAAGGATAGTGGCTGTCCGTTGGTTGTCTTCGACCATGAGCCATCCCGAAGAAGGGTGATTTCGGTTACTTTGTATCGTGTCGGGTCGAGGGCACTAGCGGCTGCTGCGGCGCTGGCAAGTCCGAGTTCATGCTCGCTGCTTATTCCGCCACCGATGATGACGATATTAATGACGTCATCGGATAATGACGTCACGTCACTGAAATTTAAGTTTTGTACAAGGTTGACGGAATGCATGTCATCTCCGGGTGCGTTTTCCGGGTCGAAGTTACTGGCGAGTCCATGTTCATGCTCGCTATTTACACCGCCACCAATGGTGACGATATTAATGACGTCATCGGATAATGACGTCACGTCACTGAAATTTAAGTTTTGTACACGGTTGACGGAATGCATGTCATCTCCGGGTGCGTTTTCCGGGTCGAAGTTACTGGCGAGTCCAAGTTCATGCTCGTTACCTACTCCACCACCGGTGATAACTATATTAGTGACGTCGTCGGATGATGACGTCACGTCGCTGAAAGGGTTTTTTACGTGGTTGACAAAATGCATGTCATGTCTAGGTGCGTTTTCTGGGTCAAAGTTACTGGCAAGCTTAAGTTCATACTCTCTGCTTACTCCGTCATCAACGACGGCTACATTGATGACGTCATCGGATGATGACGTCACGTTGCTGAAATTTGAGTTTGTTTCACGGTTGACAGAATGCATGTCATCTCCGAGTGTCTTTTTTGGGTCTTTACTTTCTTCCGATGATAATTTTCCAGAACAGTGTGTCAAGGCCCCGGGGTTGTCTATTGCAGAACCTCGAATTTTCGGTTTAATATGCGGAAGCTCACCATGAGAGAAACTGCTCTGAAGGGTCTTGGCCCGAAGATTTTTATCTCTATCAACGCCTTGCTTTTGGTCATAATCAGGCATGGTTTTAAGATTTTTATCCTCGCACAATTGGTTTAAGTTTGCTTGTTCGATGTATCCCAACTGGCTTATTAACCCGTCTCTTTCTTGCCTCAGGGTGGCTTGAATATCTTCAAAATACGACTCGAATTTTGCCATGGTCCTGATGACGCCCCTCTCATCGCGTAGGTCACTAAAACTGGGCTCCAGATTTTCCTGTAATCTCGATTGAAACCTTTGGAGTGACAGACTGATGTTTTCCGTACAAGACAACATTTTTGAGGTGGCAAGATCGACAAAGCTGGATTGGACCGCCTTTTCTGAGGCCATGGTTCACTCTGGTTAATGGTTCTGGAAGCAAGCGATTAGTGCAACACATTAAATGTCACAATTCGAAATCGGCGTTTTTGGCCCTCCGAGAGAATCGTAAAATAATTTTTCTTCGCCCTAAACCCCGGGAAGTACACTGAGAAAAAAATCTCGGTGTATTTAACCAAGAAAAGGGTAAAATTACCAAGAATTCAGGGTTCTATTTGATCCCAGTTTTTTCTTGGTAAAATTACCATTTATGGAATTGGTTATTTTACCGAGAAATCTCGGTAAAATTATTGACTTTCTTGGTAATTTTACTGGACCGCGGTAAAAACGCCAATATTTTTTATCGACTGTGGTAGAATTACCAAGATAAAATGGCAAAGTTACCGGGAATTGATTACCAATAAAAGTGGTATTCTTACCTGAAAAAAACAGTAAAAATACCGATTTCTAGGTAAGCTTACCAGTCTCTCTTGGTAACATTACCAATAATTGGTAAAAAAAAGTGAGATGGTAAAGGTACCAACGGACCTTGGTAAAAACGCCGAGAATTTTTTTTCAGTGTAGAAGGGAGGGGGGTTAAAATCAAAATTTTTGAATGTTTTGAATTTTTGAGTGGTTGAACTTGAAAAAATGTTGATTTTCGACTAAATTATGGTGCTTTTTCGTTGATAATTCCCTTTATCCCCGGTCTTTTTTCCGCAATTTGTCGTTTCTCTCATGAAGAAACGCAGCTGTATCTGAATGTTGCCAACTTTCCTTTCGCGAATTGCATTTTCACCAGAAGAATAGTGGACATTTCTAACTGGAAATTTCACTGATTTCGCCTCTGACCTCATGAAAAAATCGGAAAATTTTTGAACACAAATTACACAGATATATTCTTGTAAATAATTGACTTGTTTTAATCAATCATGCAACCTTGGAGTGAAGTTATGTTTCTTCGTCTGAAAAACAACGAATTTTAACCCTGCGCTGTAGCGCATTGTTGTCAGGACCACAAATCTATTTCTTTTTAAAACAAGGCCTTCTTAGCTTTAACGAGCCCAAAACCATGAGGGAGATCGATTTCTAAAACTGTGGTCGTTTAAAGTTGGCGTGATGGCCACCATTAAATGGAATTATCTGCACAGTTTAGCGCTCTAGGGTGCAGTTCGGCTTGGTCGTTTCCGAAAATTGACTGGATCTTCCTAGATACCAGCTTCATAAATGAAAAAAAAGAATATGTTTCCTAAACTTTTGGCCCATTAAAAACATATTTAATTGCAGTGCAATGGGATCGTTTTTTCAGATCGTTTTCGGTTTCGATTCGATTCGATCGTTTCGATTTTGTCAAACACAAGACAAGTTCGAACTTTAGAGGACATCTGTGTCTTGCAACTTGCCAGAAAATCATTTATGATACATGGATTGCATTTTGCAAAAAGGAACCACTAGCATTGCAATCAGTGGCGTGGCGTGAATTGCGATACATCGATTGTTATGCCATTTAAACCTATGAAAAAGATCGATTATCAGGGTGTTCGCAGCGAACACCTTAGTAATCGATTCTTTACCATAGCTTCAAATGGTGAGATATCGACAATCGATTATTCACGCCACGCCACTGATTGCAATGATGCTACGATTGTGCAACTTCATCTTTTGCAATAAAATTGCAAAAATCGTGAAAAACTATGAAATTTAGATAGTACCTAATTTTTGTCGTAAATTTACAGTTTTTAGCGAGTAAAATAGAAACTATTAATGGATAATCGGGTTTTTCCTCCAAGACTAAAGAAGTTGCACAATCTTAGCAACATTGCAATGCTAGTGGTTCCTTTTTGCAAAATGCAATCCACATGTTTTAACCCGTGAGGAGTTTATTTCACCCTTTTCAGTGTTGCAAATTTGACGGAAGTTCAGAATAAGAAATCACTAATATTGCTCCTCATAAATCAATTTGAGCAACTTTGTAAAGGGTCGCCAAAACTGTAAATGCTATGATGATACACAAGTTTAAAAAAAACATATATTAGTGAGACAATAAGGACGTACCCAGGAGACTTGAGACTTCAAGCACTAAATTTTCATCGCATGTTCAACACGGCTATTCTTCGTAGCAGTCCCTGTGGCGGCTTTAACCAAAAATAGGTGACACAAGGCTTGAAAAATAGGAAAACTTGTTACTAAAAGATATCATCGAACGACAAGTGGATTACACTTTGCAATAAGGAACTACTATCTCTGGCTTTCCCATAAAAGCACGTATATTCAAAGGGAAATCAATGGCACATATGTTGTTTCTAAAATGAGCCAGTAATAGTGGTTCCTTATTGCAAAATGTAACCCAAGTAATCGTATGAACGTTTTAAATCACGAAAAATACTGAGTTGAGGCAAATGCAAAAGAAAACCCGTCACTGCCGTGTCACAGAGGCGATTCCATGTCGAGTTATTTTGGGCCACTAGACCTAGTCAGTAGTGTGAGAAAAAACTAGACCTCAGCCGACCATATTATCATTCACCAGAGGGCATATCATATTGGTCATCAGTTAGACACGATCTGCCCCGGGGAGTTTCAAATATGCACCTCTGCCTCGGTTTAATTGAGTCAAATTTCGGATGTTGCAACTAAAGCTAATATTTGATTAACTACCGAGCTACATAAAAAAGAGTGAGATCTCATAGCTCAAGCACTAGTGTGGGACCCGAACTATCCTGCGATAAGGAAAGAGCTGACAATAATAATATAACCTCAACAAACTTGAATCGGTCGATCTCCAAAAAACTTGAGCGCCGAAAATTGAGTTTTTGGTAGTTCGGTTTTACTCAACACTGGAAAAAAAAGTCGCTTGGATCTAGAGTCCAAGACTCTTGAAAACAATGACAAGAAAAATATTCTTCATTGAATCGGATTTTTGCTTGAATCAAAAAGAAATCCGCTTAAATTAAGAGTTTTCGGTTCTCGATTTAAGCAAAAATCCGCTTGAATCAAGAATATTTTCTCTTGTCAATGTTTTTCAGAGTCTGGACTCTAGATCCAATGCGTCTTTTTTCCAGTCAAGCATAAATGAATCTTCTTGCAAAGTGATAAACAGAAGATTTTAGACCTAAAAACGTCTGAAAAGTTATAGTATCCTCAAAAATGGCTCAACTGCCAAATCGCCACAGGTAACCGCTTACCTTTATTTGATCCGTTTTGAATCCGTAGTTATCTCGAATTATGAAGAGGAGGAAGTAGGGTAAATATCTGTTGTGTCAGACCAAACATGGCTATATCTTTGATATCAGTTTTTGCACTCATAAGCAATCATCAGTGCCTAAGAAATCATGATCTTTTAATTTAATATTTCCACATTGTCCGATTCCTCCCATGGATTCGCTTCACTGAGCGCCGTTGGTGACGCGCTGAAGTCAAAACGCCTTCTTTCTCGTGGGTATGCAACACGGACTTCCATGGAGCCCGAATAGTTGCATCCAGGCGTTATGATGAAAGTCATCTAGTATCCGTCGCATGCAACACTAACCGAAGCTTTTTTCGATTGTTTACTTTCTCTTTATTGGCGGATCCAGCAAATTGGCAACATTGTCTCTCCATTTGATAACCTATGGGAATATCGATACTTGGAGGGGCCAGGTGCTCCGACAAGAATCGACTATTTATCATAGGTCTAATGGAGGAACTCAGGTGTTGCCAAATTGCTGGATCCGCCTATGTCTCTTACACTTTATACCTTAATTCCAGCGTTGCTTATTGTGCCGTTTGAGTAAACATTTACTAATTTGTATCGCGACATTGTCATTTTACCGAGAAATGCATTGCTTGAATGTATCATAATGTGCCGGCCCTCGAAATCGGAAAACCACTAGGTATCATGATATGTAGCGTTACCTTAACCTACATCAATGAGTTGTCCTTATTCATTTTTTTTTTTTTTTTTTTTTTTTTTTTTGCATCCTTAAGAAAAACTAATTTCAGGATTCAAGTTCGGGTTTTTTTTAGAACATGCACAAATATTAAGAGTAAATTTATTTCATTTTTTTTAAAACGAGTGTTAAAAAAATGACCGCATTTTAGATGTCAATCCATGTAAAAAGCTAAAACTGACGAAGTAGCACCAGCAACTTCAATGACATGCATGCATGCACTTTCCTCACAATGTACGGAATAGGTATTTGCGTAGATTCTGAGACGCCGCTCAGTGGATCGAATCACTTAAATAGGTCGGACAAGAAATTTTTGACTAAAACTGAAAATTTTGATGTTTATTTCGTCGCATTTTAAGTTTCAAGGGTTGTCTTTGAAGAAAATTTCACGAGGAAACCAATTAAACCACTTTTAGGACCTCAAAGTTTTGTATAAACGGAGTTATAAGCTTTTAAAGTTATCAAATTTTATCCGACCTCTCCCATTGACTCGATCCATTGTGCGCCGTAATCGAGAGGTGCCCCTCTCGTACCTAGCCCCCCTACAATTCATTGCAACTTAATTCAATTTGATTGAAAAACGTTTCAACGAAGAAGCCCCTTCCATTAGTGGATATAGGCAACATACACAACGCTCCAATGCAGTTGCAATAGCAAGTTGACCGCGTGTAATTGAACAGTTTACTTGAAGAAGAGAGTAACAGCTTTAATTCTAGTTTCGAGTTACCATGTAAACAACTTCACTTCTTCGACTTTCCTTCATAATTCAGTTCGATAATATTAACCGATGGCCTTTGTGTCATCTGTAATAAGACCCCAGTCACACGAGTTGGGTCGGAAAAATCAAGCGAGAAATAAAACAATTTAAAATTTTGGTTGATACGCCCTTCTTTGACAAAACTGCGCAGTACTTCCATTTTTAGCAGTAATATGACAGTTAATGCATACGCATTCGATAAAGAAAGTCGAAAAGCATGATTTGTGCCCATACTCTGCGCTGGGAGATAGGGCTCGGAACTTACGATTTTTTTCCACTGAAGTAGATATTCAAATGTTAAAAAAATATGTTTAAATACCTAACTTGGTAGAACCGCTTGATAGTATGATGCGTCCACCCTGAAGGAATAGTATTCCGTCGAAAACTCAATAGAGAATTTGCATGCAAATTTTTTATCGCCTCATCTGAAAGTGCTTGAGGAGCTGATTTCACAGTATTTTTTATAATTTTTTTCTGATGTGGGAAATAGTATAAAAACAGATTTAAAAGTGAGAAAGTGCACCGCCTAGGGACGTCATCTGGCGGCATTTCCCATTTAAACACATGTATTTTAGCAGATTAAGTTATTTTGTCATACTTGTAATTCCTCCAATAATCTTTCAATTTAGAAACCAAGGAAATTCCAGAGCTCAACTCTTTAAGAAGTTTCATCATAAATACGAAACTCATCTTTCAGACACCTGCAAATTCTCTATTGCTGCAATTTTGACGGGTTCTCCCTTCCTCAGATAATCCGTTCGATGCAACTGGAACACCGCCCCTGTGGAACACATTTTGCAATTACGAACTACAAAGACTAGCTCGTTTTAGAGATAACGTATGAGCCAGTAAGTGTTCCACGAATCAGCCAGAAATTGTAGTTCTTAATTCCAAATGTAGTCCAACTGAGGATTGGCCTGACCTTTACACTTGACCTATGCTATCGAGGTATACGACGGTGGAAAAAACAGAAGTTCAAAAAGGACCAAAATGACAAAATTTAGAAACACAGCTGTAATTCTGGAATTTTTACTCCTTTTTTCGATTTTTCACTCTTAACTTAGTGTTCTAGACAGAAAATTTGAAATTTAGCCAACGCACGTTACAATTCAGTGAATTAGACGTATTTTTACCAAACGGAACTATGCGTATTATAACGTGAGCCCTGTCATGCATACATTCTTATGGGTCTCAGGGCTCATGCCTTCATGCACATAGTTCTGTGTGGCAGAAATACGTCTAATTGAAAGTCTCGTGTTCTCGTGCGTGAAAAATTGTGCTCGAGCACTGAGAAAAAATTATGGTTATAATTACCATATTAGTGGTGTTCAATATGAACTCTTAATTAGTAGTTGCCCTAACCAATAATAGAGATATTTTTACTATTGAATGGTAATTTTACTACCGCGCACTTGTAAAATTACGATTGTTCCAGTAAAAATATCACGCTTATTGATTATGACCACTGCTAATTAAGAGTGCATATTGAACGCCACTAATATGGTAATTATAACCATATTTTTCCTCAGTGAATGAGCTTTTTCCCTGAATATTGAGATTTTCAGTTCTTTGAACAGTAACGCGCATTGGCTAAATTGCCAACTTTCTGTTTAAACGATTAGTGCGTCTATCGCAATCACTTTACAGCTTGTATCAGAGTCAAGATATAGACTGTAGTCAATGAAAATTGATAATAGCAGTCAAATGCTACATACTAAGCAGTTGATAGCAGTTTACTTAATACCTATTTTTTGTTCTTGTTCCGTGACCTTTAGTCTATGACGTGTGTAGGGTGATGTTTTCAAAACAGGGCAATACAGTCAGATGAAAGTCCCACCGACTTGTAAAATAAACCGTCAGGTGGAACGTTCATCCGGTTGTAGCACCCGACTTCTGTCCCATTGTATTTCATCTTGTATTGTGTCATTGTATTTGTTCTTCAACGTTAAAAGCTGGTCTAATTGCTGATCGCTATCCTGCTGTGCGTGTTGTATTCCGATCATCATATCTGTGAACAAAACAAAACAAAAAATTATTAAGGTAGGGTTATCAATAACATCCAAAAGAGTAGACCTTACAAATTATAGGCATAAAATTGAGAAGTTTTTTTTTTTAATAACCATGCACAACTTTTTAAAATCTGCTGAAAGTGTGCTTATAGATACATTGATCTTGGAGAGGAAACTGGAAGGCATGACAATGATTTTTCAACAAATACTCTTTGTACAGTAAGTCTAAACTGTATTTAGAAAATAATATGTAAATTCGAAAAAAAGTCTCTCGGATCCAGAGTTCAAACTCTTGAATTTGACAAGAAAAAACGGTTTCGATTCACCGGATTTTTTCTTGAATTGAAAGCCAAACCTCTTAATTTAAGCGGATATCCTTTGAATTTCAGCAAAAATCTGATTGAATCATCTGAAGTATTTTTTCTGTTCTTTTTTATAAGCCTGGATCCAAGAGGCTTTTATCTTTATAGTGTGTCCATGTGCATTTGATTCGATGTGAGACCTAAACAACGATAGACACTCCTGAAAGCAAAGTAAAGCTGTTTAGGTACGTGGTCATTCAAAACAACTTCTCGATTAAGTCATTTAAAAAACGGACCCCAATGAGTTAAGGAGATAGCTATGTATAGTACATCTCCTAAATGGGGAGAGGGTAGTTAACACTGTCGTGCCAAGTAAAAACGCCGTATGAGCATTGAAATGTTGCCGAATTCCCTCTCAGGAAATATTTCTTTTTGAAGTAAGTTATGAATATTCTTCCTTGAACCGCCCAGATCTTTTACATCGAATTACAAGTAAAATTTTCTGAAAAATCTACATTTTTCCAAAAATCCATAATTTGTCGAAGGAAATTTGGCAACGCCTTATGGCTCATACATCGCTCTGCCTTAGCACGGCAGCACAGGTAGGAAACTCCTGAAAATTGCAGAAAATTGTACATTTATTAAAGGAGAGGGGAAAAACTTTCAGACTTTGAAGGTTCAGAATCTTTACACCCCATAAGCTCCTTGGCCACACATCCGGATATCTTTTCGATGTTATTGACACAGAATATTACTGGATGCCAGAGGTACCAAATAGGCAAGATACCAGCAAAGAGATAGTTGTCCGTGCGTGGGAAAATGAAAAATCTAATGTAGTTGCGATAAACATTGATCCGCCGTGATTTTTCCGAGAGTCGCTACCCAAACACTGGAACGTCAACAACTGCTCACCAACTGATGTAAACAACTGCGTTCGATTGATAACAACATTGCATTCGACCAACTGATATTTCAAAATATTTCGTTGGTATATCACAAGGGGGTATAGCTCAGTGGTAGAGCATTCGACTGCAGATCGAGAGGTCCCCGGTTCAAACCCGGGTGCCCCCTAATTTTTGACTCGACAATTGGAAGTACAATAGAGACACATGGTGAAACTCTGGAGTGGCAGGCTTCCAAAGGAATCACGTTTTAGGCCGGGTTAACTCAAAAAAGGAAAAATCCTACAGGTGTAAAATTTCAGAAAAGTTTACCCCTCGAGGAAAATACTATACATATTGTATATAGATACTATACATATAGTATATAGATACTATACATATAGTATATCGATGGCCAAAGTGCAAAACCACGTACCTCCATTGAGGTGTTTGCAAATTTCCACTCCTGCTCGATTTTCTGAAGAGAAACAAGACAACTTCAAAAATTGAATTCAATGCAAAATATTTTGCTTATAAAGAAAAAAAACCAAGGAAGTTTTCAAGATATTACGTAGACTAGTTTTCCAAAGAAATGATAAAGTATGGCAGGAAGTCTACAACGTTGCAAAAGGAGATACGTGTTTCGCTTTTTGGCCATGGATATAAGACAAATTCAGGAAAATTGTATCCTAAGGTGGGAACTTAAATTGCTTCGGCGAAGAAACCCAATTGGGGTCAAAAGGGTCAATTTTCATTTTTTAATGCTTGACCTAACTTTAAAAAAAAAAAAAAAAATACGTAGAACACATAATGGACACTATTAATTAATTAGAACCTAGCTTGACTACATTACACGATTCCCAAATTCAGTGTAGACGAGCAAATTTAATTCACAGCGAAAATTTTGCGAGTCCCTTCTCAAGAAAATTCCAATCAACGTATGAGTAGATACAATGAGCCTACTAAATTAGAAACCTTTGCATGGAAACTGGAGTTATGCTACCTTAAAAAAGTTTCTAGAAAAGGGAAATTCGTATGTTCTAGCCTAGCAGACAATGACAAGGCGCCAAGGTGCAAGCGGCCAGTAATGATCAAAGCAATAATGTACCACAGAGGAAAGTGCCGTGACACACGGTTGCCTATCGCCTGGATTGTAGGCGCGTGATGCGACTGGTTTCACCATGCCGATGACTGAAATCGAGAAATGCCCATCTTCGATTACGACGTTGCAAATTTCTGCTTATGATTCACTGTTCCTACAGGAAGCCAACCATTACTTTTTCTTAGGAGTCTCTACATATGAATTTTCTCCGCTCATTCAAAAATATCAATGGAAATTTCGAGAAGATATTTTATTTGACCGTTTTTTTTTTTTCTTTTTTTAAAAAAAAGCATGTAATTGGGATTTTAAAACGTTGCAATGGACACACGCAATTCATGAGCCCTGCAGCCGTGGATATCCGTTAAATAACCAGCCAATCCTAATATACCTCAACAAAAGATGATCTAACTGACTAACGAAACCTCGTCTCTGACTGGTCCGGCTCTCGGCCAATAGATATTGTGGAATCAACTAACATATCCTAACTCAATTCAACCAAAAATAATTTATCCGTCATCCCGCAATTCATGAAACTTTACAAAACATCACCCATCCGAAAAAAATGGTTATTACTCAGATCCAAAAATATTTTTTTTCAAGAAATTCATTCAGTGAGTGACGTGCGTCCAGGGTCCCATTTTGACACTTTCTTATCAATCAAATTGAAGCGCTGAGTGCAAAAAGAGCATTTTCCGGTTGCGATGTCTCAAAATCTCCGCTAAAGTTTCATCCACTATGATTAAAGCAAATGTATGTAATGTATTGAGACTTTTACTGAATATTCCTAACGATTTTACATCGCTGAAAACGGAAAATTTCAGAAAATTCACCCGATGGTTTTCTCTCCGAAACAGAAATTAGCGGCGGCTATTCTGAAACACCGCAACTGAGAAATGGACTGCATTTTGCAATTTGGAACTATAAATTCTGGCTCATCTGAAAAAAACACTTACGTGCATAGGGAAACTAATGGCACATACGTTGTTTTAAAACCGGGCCGGAATTTATAGTTCCTAATTGCAAAATGCAGTCCAAATTCCTTTTCTGCACCCAACGCCTCAATGAGTCGCTTATCTGGCGCGAGGGCGTATCTTAAGTTCTACGTGAGCCCTATTTTACAAATAAACCCATGCTTTCTAGGGCTCATGCGAAAATCGAGATACGCCTTTACGCCAGAGGAGAACTGGACGTATTTCTATCACACGGAACTATGTGCATTATGACGCGAGCTCTGTTATACACATATTCTTATGGGTCTCAGGGCTCATGCCTTGATGCACATAGTTCCGTTTGGCAGAAATGCGTCCAATTATAGGTCGATAACCAAAGTCAATAACGGAAGCAGGCCACAATGACCTTCGAACAGAAAGCAGAACTAGCAGGAGCACTTCGATATCGCATTGAACGGAGCTAACCTAAAACTTTCCCACCTCTCCCGGGGCCACAATAAACTGGATTACATTTTGCAATAAGGAACCACTATCTCTGGCTCTCCCACAAAAGCACATATTTGCATAGTAAAACCAATGGTATGTGTGTTCTTTCTAAAATTGGCCAGAAATAGTGGCTCCTTATTGCAAAATGCAATTTAATTGATCCCTTGAAAATTAATACTACTCACATCAATTCAGCAGTAAAGTCGCAGCAACTTGAAAAAACACGATCGGGAACATCGGAGCACCACCGACCGAATTCGGGAACTCGAAACGTTCGTAAAAACAACCGCGAGTGGTTTCAAAAATTCAAAAAAATCCCGAAGTTGTCGCACTGCACTTCGTAACGGGCCGTGTGGAACGGGGCCCTTATCTGCGGGGGGTGAGGGGCGCCAGCGGGGTATTTTTTGGAACGACGGAAAGAAGCACATCCGCAGCCCGTCCGGCGAGGGCCTAACGATACGAGCATGGCCAGTCCGCTATTGAGGCAGTGATTTAATCAAGTATTTTTCAGAAAAATCTGACTGATAGTGCCTGCACATTGTACTCCCCGCCGCCAGATCCACCCGGAAAACCAACGATTCCCGATTCCTTTCACCTTTGGATAATTGAAATTTGGCAACGTCTGCTTTGCTGACAACTGACACAAGCCTCGTTTCTTATCAATTTTTCTCGCCTTTTGAACCGCGCGCACCTACGTGTAGCATCCACTTTATCTTGCATGAGAGCAACGTCGCACGATGGAATTAGTCGATTGAAGAAATCGGACAGGATGTAGAAACTTTAAAAGGACATAACTGTGCCAATACAAAGTTTTGAGGTTTTAAGAGTGGTTCAGTTGGTTTTCTCACGAAATTTCCATCGAGAATCACCTCTTATAATTTAAAATGTGACGTAATAAACATAAAAATTTACAATTTTTGTGAAAAATTCCTTGTCCGACTTCCTTCAAAGACGCGTTCCATTGTGCGTCGAGTACGCTTGTAGATTATCGGTGAATCCTCGCTTATTTTGTGGAGGTATTGCGGGATAAATTAAGTAGTTCTTTTCGAGCACAATTTGGCAAGTGCGCTTGAAACGCGTAATACCGGTGTTGTCAGTATCTGTTCTGCCCTCATTCTCCTTTTGCACGTATTTCTATCCAACGGAACTATGTGCATTAAGACATGAGCACTGATACCCATAAAAATATATGCATTACAGGGCTCTCGTCACAATGCACACAGTTCCGTTTGATAGAAATACGTCCGTTTGAAGAGTGGAAGTTCAAAATCTAAAGCGCCATCTGATATTGCTGAAATCGTGCATTTTTTTGCTCTTAAGAGTGAAAATTCTTGTCATAAGAATGAAATCGACATTTGACGGGAGTTTCCCGATTAAAATGCTCATGAAACGAAAGCATTTGAATTCTATTGCAGACAGTGACACGATGTTCAATGTCAACAACAACCAACGGGACTTACATGATTTTGAATTTCCACTCTTCATTTATGAAATGCTAAAATTCAAAACCTAGTAACTGCTATCATGCGTTGCATTTCATCTGCAACTAATTTGTCTCTCAACAATAACTCGAGTTTGCCCCATAGGAAAATGACAAGTTCGTAACAACGAAATACGTCAACTGATGAGATCATTCACGACTTCGCACTATTTTACAATCGTTCAACAATCGTTTTACAATCTCCAGATGATTTTAACGATTAAACCACGAATGGACGCAAGAAAAAACAGGCGAGAGAGTAGTATCCGTGAGTTACGTTAGCGGAAAGCACAAGGCAAGGCGTGAGTGAGCAACTATTCGAGCTCTGCTGTTGTGCTTGGGTATCACGCAGAAATGAAGGCGATTTTTCTGCATTTCCCTCCCTAGCCTGTTGCACTTCAGATTCATCGCACACTTAATCTCTCAGTTTTTCCTTTCTAGCTCTTTGTCTCTCCTTTTTCTCCAAATTTACTCTTTTAAACCGTAATTTTTCAAATTTATTTCTTCCTTTCACCCTCCCCACTTCTTTCACGCTCAAAAACCGTCTAATTTTTGTCAATTCTAAACCAGCGCCCCATTTGTGTCAGAAAGAGCCCAAACAGAGAGTATTGCAACTCTTCTTTCCTCAGTTTGTGTTGTATTTCAACTGAAACAGATCACAAGAAGTATGTAGTGTAGAAAGGAGTTCTAAATAGCTGTTAAAATCTACTTTTGCTATACAAATTAGCTTTTGTGTTAAATCTACGGTAAGGATGCATTGTAGGTTGGGGGCAAGCTATGTAAAAATTATTTAATCTCAATCATAATACAGGGTTTTTGCTGTGAAGGATTAAGCACTTCAGATGAAATTCTGTGACAGAAAAAATTGCCAATACTCGTACTAACACAAATAGGCTATTGCAGTCGATCAGAATTGACCATAAAAAGCTCATTGTCAGCCGATCCGAGCGGTTTCTTTAACCTCTGATGCTATGTTAAAGGCCCCCTTAAACCTCAATTAATGTCAATTAGGATATCCTAAGGAAAGGACCTGTCTTAAGAACGACTATGAATATCGACTATAAAGTACAAAATCACGGATCTCTGTTTGCGACTTAGCAGACCTCCTGTCATACTTCATGTTTCCTTTGGAAAACCATTCAAAGTAATTTCTTGAAAAATTCCTTAATTTTTCTTCCCTAATAGCTATTCCGTGTGAATTTCAAGCCATTAAGTTGGCTTGTTTCTCCTCAAAAAAAAAACTAGGAGCAGACATTTTGAAACGCGGGAATGGAGATACGTGGTTTCGTAATTTGGGCCATTGATATGACCCTAAATCCGAGAAAAAACTGCAAATCCTCACACTTACAAAAATGGGTTATTGCAGTCGATCAGAATTGACCATAAAAGCTCAGCTCATCCGAGCGGTCTCTCGGAGCTTATCCAATTTCTCTTTCTCCCTCCGTCTCCTCCTCTCCCTCTCTCTCCGATATTCCTCATCCTTCCAGCTCCTGGCGGGGCCTGGCTGCCGTGCTAAGGAACAACGCCGCATGAACATTCGAGAGTTGCCAAACTTCCCTCGATAAAACATGTATTTTTGACAACATTCATGCAGATTTCTCCTTGAAATTCTCAGATATTTTAGATTAAATTGCGTACAAAATTGTCTGAAAATTTTGGGAAATAATTTTCAGAATTTTCCCAGTAAATTCGGTTTTTATCGAAGGAAACTTGGCAACGTCTGAAGGCTCATACGGCGTTCTTCCTTAGCACGGCCGTGCGCCCCTCTCTATCCGAAGCCGGGCGCTCATTTGACTCGCTAATAAAGATCATCATTAAGAGACGCGTATGATAAAGAACAGAAGAAGCGAGTGCCAGAGCCGGGTGGCTCATTATATTCGCGATTTCTCTCTTTCTCTGTCCGAAATAAAAAAGTAAAAAGTGCGCGTCGCCGACTCCGTTGGGACTTCACGGCGCAGCCAAGTGAGAAACTGGTTTATTGCCTTCTCCAAGTCGCGCCCAGCTTTGCCACCGTCACGCTCAAATTCCCCAGTTTTTCTTATTTTGAAAAACCAACGCGCGACTTAAACGCGCGAATCGATTATCAATATCGACGGCGTAAGTCCGCAATCACATATCTCGTTTGCGGTGTCTGAAAATCTCCGCATTTATGTTATTTCTTTAAAGGAGAACAAATCGCCATTATTCCTTGAATTGGTTGAGTTTTTGAAAAATTGAGATATTCATGCTTTCATGTAAAGCTAGTCCTAATGCATACTCTGTAAAAATTCGCTCCCACATTCTGATTTTTAAGCGTGAAAAAGTCAATTTAAACTTCTTCTCCGCCATAAGGATCCATGTGATTTCGTAACTTCAAATGCGTATTTCTTGAAAAAGCAAAAATTGCATTTATCGACGGCGCACTATGGTCCACAGACTGGATTTAACGGAACTTTATTCGAAAATGCACTGCACCCCCATAAAAGGTGTTGGATCTTATGATTTTTGGGTCGCTGATTTCATTTTACATCTTAGTTAAACAAAATATTAACATCCTGACCGAGAAACTTAACTTCAAATGTAATTTCTGGCGCTTTTAAGATTGAATATTTTTTCCACCCTATTTTGACATGTATAAAAATAATAACAAAAATGTCTGTCGGTCGAGATTAGGTTATTCTTACGTATTTTTAGGCGGTAAATCCGAATATGACCTCCGTTTTTGTCCATTACCCTTCAATTTTTCGGAAAAACCGATTTTACCCGGAAAAGGTCGTTCTCCAAGGAAAATTGAATTTTCCGGGATAATGAGGGATGGTAGGAAAAATCTAAGGCCATATTCGGGTTTAGCAAGTCAGAATGCATAAGAATCGATGTATCGCACATCGAAATCATTTTTAAAATGTATTTTTAACACACTTAGAGTCCGGAAAAGGTTTTACCCAAAAGGCTCGGGAAAATCGGCATTATCGGAGAACTGGAGGGTGATAAAAAAAAACCTAGGTCATATTCGGATTTAGCAGCTTAATATACATAACAGAATCTCTTTACCGCGGGTCCAGTATAATTTATCAACATGAATTGCAATTATGGCAAAAATACGTCAAATTTGCTCATTTTCCCGGGGAAAAGTCGCTTTTTCGGAAAAGTGAGAGGTTATAAGAAAAAACCAAGGTCATTTTCGGACTCAGTAGATCAAAATATATCGGAATACTTTCATTTTGTACCGATAAAAAATTTAACAGTCGCAAAAACGCCAAAAATGCATGGAATATTCCACATTTTGATGCACGGAGGTGCACTCCGAAAAAAATTCATTTCGACCATTAGGCGACAAAATGCGACATTTAAATTGGCCTCATTTTAAACTTAAGGATATGTAGAACAAGATTTTTCAATCCGCAAAGCATTAACTAGAATTAAAAAAAAGTTAAAGCTTCCTAAAAATTACGAATTTCACTGATTTCTATCATTTTTTGGCGTATGTTTGCAGCGTTAAAAAGCATACAAATTTCAGTTCAAAATTAATGAAACTGGGTGAAAAGGAAGTCACTTGCCACCAGATGGAACCATGTTGCCCAAAAATTTACATAGATGATGCGTAACTCGGTAAAATAAACACCTTGTAACGCACCACCGAATGCATGCGTAACTCGGTAAAATAAACACCTTGTAACGCACCACCGAATGCGGCCCACAATCAGCTACTGAAGACCTGTCGCGCGCTCTGTTGTTAGGGTCCGTCACAATGTTATAAATCATTATTAGTCGATGAAAACTTAGGTGACGATCCATGGGAGTATGTATGATAAAACTGTAGTGCCAAGCTTTAATTTTTCCCACCTTCAAAATTTGACTAAAGTTCCGTTAAATAGGGTCTGTGGACCATAGTGCGGCGTAAGTCCGCAATCACATATTATCTCGTTTGCGGTGTCTGAAAATCGCCGCATCTATGTTATTTTTTAAGGGAGAACAAATCGACATTATTCCTTGAATTTTTTTCAGAATTTTCTCCGCACAGAGAAGACACATTTCCGCTCTATAGTACCGAAAATCGTCAAATTTGATTGCGACATCATCAAATTTAATCAAATCATCGGGCAAACGGACGAAAAAACCAGAAATTCCGAAGAAATTTCAAAAATAGCTGAAAATTCTGGGAATTCTAAAGATTCCGAGGAATTGCAAAATTTCCAAAATTTGGAATTAATTCCGGAAAATGGCAGCACTGACTGAATTTTTTTTCAAAGACATGTGACAAAAAATCTAACCTTTAGCTATGGCGATTTTGCTTTGAACGGCAAGGATAGTAAACTGACCACCGTTACCTCGGTCACCGCGTTTGAAAATGCCGCGTTCAAAAACCCCGAACTACATAGTCTTTTCATAGATCGTATTCGGCACAACGAATAGGTGAGGTTTTATTGATATCGATTGGTTCAAAACAGAAACATAGCCTCAATCGTCAATTGAGAAATTTGACGAAACGGGTTTTTTGTGATAGATTTTTGATTCGTATGAGTACTAATTGGCCAATAGTAGTGAAATTGCTACGAAATTTCTCATTTTCAGCTTTTCTGACAAATATCCTAACATATTGGTTTGAGGTTATGTTCTATTGTTTTGAGCCAAACGATTCATCGAACCACTATCGAATACGATCCATTAGTAGGACAGCCGAGGGGACTGACCAATCGAAACGGTGGCCGTTATATAGCTTAAGCGGTGATTAATGCGACTTGGAACAGCGCATTCAAATCTAAAGGAACTATCTCGATAGGGACATGAGCCCTGTCAAGCGTGCATTCACGTGGGTCTCAGAGCCCAGGTCACGATGGAGATAGTTCCTTCTGATTTAAATACGTCGAAATGGACGGAGACTAAACCAGTTCCGGTAGCCGGCGAGACTTATACAGCGAATTCGCCGATAAAATCGGGGACACTTTCATCACTTTCGCGGGGTTTTTTGCGCGGATTTTGCAAATGATGGAATCCTCATTCCGGATCTTCGTTCTCCGCATGGGCCTGAGAAGGATCCACCGCGATTCACGTGAGGTGTACAGGGTGATCCGAAAGTCCCGTGCCACCGGCACCCGGCACAACCTCTGTGACCTTTAAATAAATTGAAATAAAGACTTGGAATTTAGTGTGTGATCCTGATTGGACTGCATTTTGCAATTTGGAACTGTGAATTCTGGCTCTTCTGGAAAAATACTTCTGTGCATAGGGAAACTAATGACACATACGTTGTTTTTAAACCGGGCTAGAATTTATAGTTCCAAATCGCAAAATGTAGTCCAATTCTAGGTAGAGTACCTTTATAAAGAGAGTATGGACAACTCGATTTATGTAACTCTTAGGACCCAAAAGGGTGACAACGTTAAAAACGAAAGTCACTAGAATTGTGTCGCTGCCAACCTATGCATTTGAAAGATTAATCAATGGGGCCAACAGCGCATTGTAAACAAACGTTTATAAGGATTAAGACTTTGAAACTGGGAAAATTTTGCAAAATCAAAGTTTTTTACGTGCTTTTATAATTTTTGATCGATGTACCTACTCTCGGAGTTTAAATTAGTACCACGGGATAATTCGAGTTCATGGGTTGGCTGCCTTTTTGGCCCTAAGAGCTACATGATCTAATCAAACCTATCCTCCAAATTTTCGAGTTGTCCATACTCGCCCTGTGGAAGTAATCTAGGTCTAGGGAATCGATTGGAAACTTCCCAAATTTTAAGGGGACCCGACTGAAAAGGAGCAAAAACCGTAAGAGGTGGAGCGGGACTTTTGGATCACCCTGTATTAAACACGTGCAGACTCACACGCACATATAGACACACCCCGTGTAACTAAGACGTATATGCTCGGAATGAACAATCTTCACTTTTGCAAAACAACAAGAAAGTATCATTCTAGTTCTTGTCCATGAAATTTTTCAAATAAAACAGAAACGTTTCGAATGCGAAAAGGAATCAGTGTTGAACAGCTCATGAATGAAAATTAAAATAATTTGTTCCGAAAAGGCAATATTTTTCAAAATTTAGGTGCTATTGATATAATAATTTTCTTTTTGGTTCTCGATCTACAGTTGGACCACATTTTGCAATGAGGAACCACTATCTCTGGCTCATTTTAGAAACAACATATATGCCACTGGTTTCCCTCGGTAGAAAGGTCCTTTCATGGCAGAGCCAAAGATTGTGGTGCCTTATTGCAAAGTGTAATCCAATAGCTAATCTTTACACACACTTTATTTTTCATAAAGAAAACTAAGGCACAGTTTTTTGAGAAAGGTTATGTGTGGATTTTCTTCTCGAGTTTAATATTACCTTCTTCTCAAAAAAATTTGAGAAGTCTTTTCGGCCAATTTTCTTCGTTGAAATGAAAAAATCGGAGATTTTGAATTGTTAAAATGGAAATATAACTTCTTTGACTTTACCCACCGGAATGTATCCCGTATGATGCGGCCACTTTCAAAGTACAAATCAGTGGCGTGGCGAGTTTTGCGATATATCGATGGATCTGCCATTTAAACCTATGAAAAAGGATCGAAAAACAGGGCGTCCGCCTCGAACACCTTAAAAATCGATTCTTTACCATAGCTTCAAATGGGGAAATATCGAAAATCGATCATTCACGCTCCGTCACTGGTACAAATGGTAGGCAATCCGAGGCCAAAACCTACATTTCTCAGAATCAGGTTCTAATGGCCGGTTTCTATAAGATTCGATCCAATTATCACCGGAAACGATAATGTGAGTGAACATCGCTTATTACAACCAAGTGGTCGAGCCGGCATCGGCGATACGCGCCGGGAACACGTGGTTTTTCAACTTGACCTAATTCCACCCTCGAGTCTCGACAGCGGTTCGGCAACACCGCCTGATCGTCGGATGTTGGATTCTGAACCTAAGTTGCCAAATTTCAGGCAAATTAATTAATTTATACTTTAAACAGGGGGTCCCGGGGTTAAACTCCATACTAATGGAGCGTGCTCGATAGGTGAACTTAAGACGTTTTCCCTCTAAAAATTCTCTTATTTTCTTCTTCAGATGTTGGATTCTGAACCTTAGTTGCCAAATTTCAAGCTAATTAATTAATTTATACTTTATGCAGGGGGCCCTGGGGTAAAAATCCATACTGCTGGAGCGTGCTCTACAGATAAACTCAAGTCGTTTTCCCTCTGAATATTTTCCTTTTTCCAAAAATGACCCCTCAAGAAGCTGATTCCCCCAATTTTTTGGGAAAACCATTTTCTCTGACTTTTGGCAATGGTTACAGACACAAACTCGTGAAAAAGGGTTAACTTTTATAAATTTTGGGGCTAAATTCACGCATGGTCTCAAAAATATAGATATCTCTAGTTGAGAGGGGGGTTGGGGGTATTTTTCCGAGTTATTTTGCTCTGCTCGGAAAATTCCGAGACTCCTAATGTTCCCTTTAACTTGAAATATTGGTATTTTTTGAGGTCATGTATAAACTCAGCGCCAGAAACCAAGCGAGCAGTCCATTTCTCATGAGTTTTTGTCCATAACCGTTACCAAAAATCAGAAAAACCACGGTTTTTCCGAAAAACTGAGGGACGGTGCGCAGCTCATCCAGAGGGTACTTGTGGAAAAATCTCCACAGAAGAAATAAGTCTTATTTTTATCCACGCTGGAAAAAACCACATTGGATCTAGAGTCCAGACTCTTGAAAACATTGAAAAGAAAAAAGACGCTTGATTCAATCAGATTTAAGCTTAAAGGTGGAGAAATGGTGCTGGGTCCACACCATTTCGCGGGGAAACAAAGCCAAGAAATACCAAAAATTAAAATAAGAGTCAAAAATAAATTTTTAGAACTCTAATGCGCACCAGCACGAAACTGAGGGGGGGAGAGAGTTCTAAAAATTTATTTTTGACTCTAATTTTAATTTTTGGTATTGCTTGGCTTTGTTTCCCCGCGAAATGGTGTGGACCCAGCACCATTTCTCCACCTTGTTACATACAGTTTCGGGCCACTTCTTAGTGTTTAATTTTTTCATTTAAGCTTAAATCAAAAGGAAATCCGCTCAGATTAAGAGGCTTGGTTCTTGATTTAAGCTTAAATCTGATTGAATCAAGAGTATTTTTTCTTGTCGATGTTTTTAAGAGTCTGGACTCTAGATACAATGTGTTTTTTTTTCCAAAAAAGTTTCTGCATTAACCCTGGAACACCCTGTATTTACGTAAAAGCTATCCCTGAAGACGAGACCTTTGACAACACTGGTCGGAACTTGGCCGGCATTCTTCTCCCTTCCGTGATTACAAGCTCTGTGCTCACTTGTTCCGCAGACATCCAAGCGTGTGAGTCTGTGAGTGTGTCACCAAACCTCACCAAGGTCGTTGATCCTCCCAACCTCATTTTTTTCGTCCTTTTTTTATCTTGTCTCCCTCTCTCTACTCTCTCTCTCTCTTTCTCTTAATTAATCCGTCGGTTGACTGCTTCTGAAAGTTGGGTTCAATTTTTATTCGGATTTTTTTGCTTATTTTCACCATCGCCCCGTATTGAGATGTTGCAGGGCCATTAGTGCTGTCTCTTCTCATGAACTCAGCGGCGATTCTTGAATGTGGGCAACACTGCTTTTCTTCCATTTAAATGCACGTTAAACAATCGATTCTTGAGAGGCAGCTTGCCGCGCCTAAATCGATATTTGTAATGAATTTAAATTGCGAAAAAAGATCCTGGGCATTGATTTTCTAGCGGTTGAAGGAAGATGTCGTTTCCCAGACGAAAGAATGAAACGTTGCAAGGTTTACTTTGAAAATTCACTTTGTGGCGTGGCGTCCATGTGAGCGAGGGAAGTACTGTTTCCCTATCCTCTTTCAAAATAATTAATTTAAAGGTAATCATTTTCCGAGTGCTGATAATTTATAACATAGCACAGTAGAAAGGATTAATTTTTTTTCAAAAGTTATTTCAAATTTAGTGTAAGTTTTAGTTATTTCTTCTTAACTATTCTCTGAGAATAGCATGTGAAAAAAATATGCTCTGGAGCTCACTTGTAAAGTTCATTGGTGTCATATGGTAAAGGGTACCCAAAATTAGAACAGCGCAAATCCGTAAGAAATACAAGCGCAAAAGGGGAGCGTCGGTGCTCACCCGATAAACGCAAATTCCTGAATAAAGGAACATTTTTTAAAGAAGAAAAATATACAAGACTTTTGTTGGCGCCTTAATGAGGATTTTATTCGCGGAACTTTAGGGCAGCATCGACGATTGTTCTTTGAAAATTTCGCACTTAAATATCAAAAGTATTTTTCCCGTAAGGGGAAATAATGAAAGAAAAGACGACTCGTCAATGTAAGTTCAAAGAAACTTTAAAAATATTGCTCGGATGTCTGAATTTTTTCAAGATTTCGAGGACCGACAACGTATTCATTTAAACAATCAATACATTTTTGGGAGAAACGTCACAATACAATTCGTTGAAAGTTTACTTCATCGGTACAAAGGGCGACGCTGAAATTAAGTTGAGGTGTAAGAGAAACAAGCAAGCTCCCTCAGTTAGTTTCACATGCGAATAACAGTAAGCGAGTCTCATCGTAACGCCTGGATACAACTATTCGAGCTCCTCGGATGTCCGTATTGCATACGCACGGAATTGAAGGCGTTTTGATTCTCCAAGCGCTTACCACTTCACCCGCGACGCGGCAGCGACGCGACGGGCTGTACTGCAACAATCCAGAATAATAGAGCGCCTTCATTCCTTCATTTACACTAGAAAGACATCCACTACACACCAATAATTGCACACATGCGTAGGGTGTGAGTTTCTTTTGCGCTTTAGTTTTGATTTGGCGATGTGCTGAGTATAATTTGTGGAGCAGCTATTCGTGTACAAGAGATACTTTTGGAATATTGTTTTTCATGTGTTCGTTTATACTCCGAAGATATCTCTTGGGTACAAATGCTGAAATACAATTCGCTTTCAAACAATCGTCACAAACATATTCACCAGACGTTTATGTGCGTTTGTCTTTTGGGCGGAGATTATTTAATAGCACGTAATTTAAAATATATCGTTACATTGCGATTATATTTCTAACATACCTAGGTAAAGTTTATATTAACTTTTTTTCTCAAGATTTAGGCGCAATCGTTTGTGCATATGGCTATCTTCTTTCATCATCTCAATAGAGCAAATCTCCATTCCGCTTTTGGTATTTTACCCATGAGGTTCTAAGAATATTTTTTCAGCTCTGACAGTTTTTTTTTAATCACATAAAACTCACACAGACCAGTTTGGGCGAAATAAATACAATTTAATTTTTTTTAAAGAAAAAAAAAATATTTGACTTGACTATCAATCAACAAATCCTGTTAAAAAATTGTTACAGTGATGTTCAAATGGTAGCGTGGAGTTACACATTTCAAAAGAATCAATCTGTTCATGTTTTCATGCAGCGACTTTGAAGTCAACGTCGCCAATTACTTTTTCATGCTTTATGCTTCGTGAAGCACGAGCCTCGCGTGGAGGTCCGTTGCGGTGGAAAATCTTGGGAAAAAGTTTCTAATTTGCAACGTTGAAAAATATCCAATCATCTGAAGTTTTTATGGAGGAAAATAAAGGGATAATCCATTAAGGCTGTAGTTTTCTGTAAGATTTTCTCCTCCCTCACCCTTACATCCTCTCCAACCCATACCTTCCCTTCAATCCCTTCCCTCCTACCTCCTCCTCCTCCTCCCCCTCTTCCATCTCCTCCTTCCCATCCCCCTCCCTCCCTATAGCTTTCCCCTCCCTTTCTTAATTTTAAATATTTTACCTCCAAATTTCTTCATGCCTAAGATTGTCGAAACTTGTATTTCAGGGATGTTCTGATTATTTTCCTCCCTCTACATTCGTCACTTTATTGATGATGTTATTAAAAGATTGATATTACTAAAATCTGCAGAAATCATCAAAAACCCTGGTATATTTTAGAGTGAAAATGCTAACGAATATCCCTAGATATTCCTAGAGGATTCTCACCTTTTTCTCGTGAAAATGGACAGCCTAAATCGCGGCTAATCCACTTTTGATCAGAGCAAGCCTCACGCATTCCGACGAGACGGGAGTCTCGAACTCTCGCCCGCATGACGAAGATTAATTACTGCCGAAGCCATCAAAATTCCGACGCATAATTTCGCCAAAATTCTCTGAGGTAGCCGGCAAATTAGCCACTGCCACCCCCCGGTTTGCATTCGATGCCGCGAAATTTTTTCTCGAGGATGCTTTGTCAGATTGGTTGCGAAAAATCACACCTCGCGTCGCGTTCCTTTTGATATTTATGTTACTGTAAACGTCTTTTTCTATTCTAGTCTTTTTTAGATTTATGTTTTTTATGTCTCATTGATCTTTATTTTTATTTTACTAAAATTTTAAGTTAAATCAAACTAATAATTTTCAAAATTATAATTGAAGTAAATTAAATTAATTAAAGGCTCATAATGCGACTGAAATGGTGCAGTTTTAAATACCATTTGCGGAAAAATTAATTGTTTTACGGAAAAAATATTTTTATATAAACATAGGAAAAAAGAGCTCAGCAGAGCTTTTGGATGGATCAGTAGGATGTAAAGAGCTAAGTTGCATAGTCCTAGCGGCACTGCAAACCTTATGAGCCCTTTCACTGGAGGTATCCTTATTTGTACATACAATCCGACAACAATGTAATGGGTTATGAGCCTAAAATTTTTAGTGCTTTAAATCCGACACTTCCATCTTGAGAATTTCACGAATTATTTGTGTCGAATATTTTGTCACCATACTGACAAAAGGACACAACTAAATTTTGAGGTAAGCCCTTTTTTCAGAGATTGTCTCCATACTCTCTAGGGATCAGGACAAAACATGCATGTCCTTTATAGGTGGAGCGAAAATTTTGATTTTGCTACCGAAAGAGTAGAATCTTTCGGGGCCCGGTTTGGAATTTAGTGCGAGGTTTCGGTCCCTGGGTCAGAGAATGTTTTAGAAAATTTTGAAACTCGTCGGAAAAAAAATTGCCACGAATATTGTCCGCGGATTTTGCCGAGACAAGTTTCATCGTGAGGTTCGCACAATTTTTTATGTCATTTGAGGGGCTTGGAGGACAAGGCGCGGGTGCAGTTTTTAAAATTATTAAGATATTGAGTAAAGCTAGTCCTAATGCATATTCTGTGAAAAATTCGCTCCCAAAACGCAATTTTTAAGCATCAAAAAGTCAGTTTGAACTTTCTTTCCGCCATTAGGATTCATATAATTTTGTAACTTCAAACACATATTACTCGAAATGGCAAAAACTGCACTTATGCTCCTTATACTCCAAGCCCCTCATTTAAAATTTTCAGAGCTGTCGGATAGCAAGCCAATTTTCAAGAACTACCTGAAATTTATTAGGAACCATCATAATTTTTGATAGAAATTGCCTTTGGTGTACATGAGCTGTCGCAACAAAAGTTGCGCAAAACATGGGTGGTCAGTAACTCTAAATTCAGTTATAATCTGGATAGTTCAATCAATTCCATGATTATTGTCTCTGTAATGTAATTATTAACTATTTTTTCATTAATTTACGCCCAGTAGAGAAATTGCAGTGTACCAATTACTGAATTATCGAGGCATTTTTCGGTAAAAAGGCGAATGGGACTTCAAGTGCTGCTAAGATTGTGCAACTTGAACGTCTAGTAGTGAATAACTTATCCGAGAGATCTGCTGTGAATTTTTCCCTGAGACTGCAACGAGCTTTCTTCGAAGAGTCAGATAGTAAAGAAGTAAGTCGACTGTGAATGAATTTCATCTGCCGCCATGGTAAAAAATT
The DNA here is from genome assembly GCF_918797505.1 of Bemisia tabaci. Taxonomy (NCBI): domain Eukaryota; kingdom Metazoa; phylum Arthropoda; class Insecta; order Hemiptera; family Aleyrodidae; genus Bemisia; species Bemisia tabaci. The sequence goes on from NC_092802.1 coordinate 32,299,325, forward strand.
GCACAATCTCAGCAGCATTGCAAGCCACATACGCCTTTTTACCGGAAAATGCCCCAGTTATCGGAACAGTTCAAATATGTTCATTGTTAAGGATTTCAGTCTGGAAGTACGTCGGACAAAATAGGTTCACGGTAAGAATTACGAAGTAATGATGCCAGTACACTTTTGAAGCAAAGGTTACATTTGCAACGCTACCTAAAGTTTGCTTACGTAATAAAGTAAATATATTCAGAGATGATCACATCTTCATACGTAACCGTTGGCAGCAATCTCCATCTCCATATCCTCGGATTTCGGAGACCTAGTCTGATATTTGCTTCCAGTTACCAACAAAAGATAAGCATAATATTTTCTTTCCCCTCTGCGCAAACGAAAATTTCGGCATCATTTACTGATAAAATTTACGTACATCGAACAGACCTAAATACAGCCGAAACACGCCTTACTGAGGTTGGATAGTCGCACGAGAAGCAACATTTCTATGCTTCCAAACCAAAATCTCTCTTCATCTGAAATTTTTTATCGCCGTAAGTGAGAACAAGAAGTAAGCTATAAAAAAAAACCCAAAAAACATTATGTTCCATAAATAAAAAAAATAGTCGATCTGAATATAAGAATTCCTACTTTTGCTGTGTAGAATTTCGAAATACTCGGGAGACACTCGAACTCGATGGGATGAATGTGAGTACAAAGTTGTGCCCTAAAACACCTACTCAGTGGCGTGGCGTGAATGATCGATTATCGATAGTAAAGAATCGATTATTAAGGCGTTCGTTGCGAGCACCCTGTTAATCGATCCTTTTCCATACACTGGAAAAAAAAATCTTAAATTTGCCGCCAAGAAGTATTTCCTCTTAAATCAAGAATTTTGCTGGTTAATATAAGCTACTTTTTTGCTTAACCCAAGCATTATTTTTCTTGAATCAAGAAAAGTCAGCTTAAAGCAAGATAAAGAAAATTCTTGGCGGCAAATTCAAGAATTATCATGCTTGATCCAAGCAACTTTTTTTTTCAGTGTAAGTTTAAATGGCATAACAATCGATACATCACAAAGCACGCCACGGCACTGGTACCTCCCTTCTTTCTTCCTTCGCTTTTTCTTCCCTCTTTTTTTCGAGCGAAGGGGGGGGGGGGCGAACGCTTCCTACGTCCCCCTTAGATCCGCCAATATCTCTTGAGAAAAAGGAGGCTAGGACACCACCCCTCCAAAAAAAGGTTTCTCTGGTTACACCTATGCCGGAAAATTGAATGATGGAATGGATCTTTTAAATTTGTGGGATGGGGAAAAAAGAAGGCCAAATTGTTACAATCACAGGTGCATTAGCACGATTTCAGGCTATCTGAGTGGACAAACTCCGACTTTTGCATTCACTGTGCGTAATTTATAGAATCTTGGGAGCAATGACTGAATTGACTGGTTCTGTTGGAAAATGGAGCAGAGGAATAAACGAGAAAAAAAGCGCCGTCTTTTTTTTTTCCTCTAGATAAGATGAGAAGCAATTTTCTGCAGTTAACGTCCTCGGAAAAGGGCGGAGTGAGTGAGGGAGTGGTAGGAGATGAATTGTGCGGTTAATTTGAAATTATCGGAATGGTCCCCCTCTCTAATCCATAAATGAAAGGACTTTGCTCCTCTGGAAGAAAAAAACTCCAGTGGTGTGGCGTGTTTTCCGATAGATTGATTGATCCGCCATTTTAAACCTATGGAAAAGGATCGATAAACAGGGTGTTCGCACTACCTGCTTCATAATCGATTCTTTATTATGGCTTCAAATGGGAAAATATCGATAATCGATTATTAACCCCTACCGCGAGAGGTCACAGTCCCTTTCCTCAATCGTCGCGTAATCATTTTGAATAACGAGGGAGAATTATGCTGACTGTTTACTTGTGACATCAAAATTCCGAACCGATAAAAAAATATCCGTGAATTAGACCATCATATCAGTGCTGAGTGGGATGCACTTACAAATTGTTACGAAAACATGTTCGTTTCAAGGAGAAAGAGAAGGCCAACAAAGTCAGACCCAATTCACATCTGTTATGTTGGAAAATGCAATAATGCGAAATGAGGCTGGCGGGAAATTATGCACTGTAGGTTTGAGAATCATTAAACACGATTTTAAATTTATCGCTAGCTGATCGGAGTGAATTCTTAAGTTATTTTAAAATATCTTTTTTCCTTTTTCTCATAGCAAGAGAAAGAAACAAAGAAATTATTCGTTTGTTCTTGAATGTTAGTCGAAAAGATTTGACTTCAGAACCGTGCGAGAGGGGTCCAAAGGAGTGACTGAAACTCTCTGCAACCGAAAGGGAAGGACAGAGGGGGGAAAAAATGTCTACACGGACATTTTAGGAGAAAACACGCGGTGCTTAGTTTTCGAAGAAAAAAAAAACAAAATAACTGCTGCGTTAAAAAAGGGCGGTAAGTCCGAACATCAAGTTTGGAGGAAATGACGTAAGCAGAAAATTTTGCGGAACAAGCCCTACCTTTTTGTAAAATTTTCAATGATCATTCTTAATATGATGGGAGAAATCATCAAAAGTGAACATTGCCTTCTCGCCATTTAAACCTATGGAAATGTATCGATCCTTAGAGGGGCCAAGTGCTCCGACAGGTATCGATTATTTAGCATAGGTTTAAATGGAGGAAATCCGGTGTTGCCAAATTACTGGATCCGCCTCTGCATCAATCATCAACGCAGTGTGCATTATTATTATTATGACATCTAACTCCAGAGGCAACTCTGAGACTCATAAAAGAGCAATGATGGCCGAAGTGCAAAACCACGTATCTCCATTTGCGGACTTCCTACCATACTTTAGTTTTTATTTGAAATGCCACTCAACGCATAATGTCTTGAGAACTTTCTTGACTTTCTTGACTTTCTCCCTTAGCAGAATATGATGTACAAAGTTTAAACTATTTAAAATAGGCTTGTTTCTCTACGAAAACGTTCTATAGGAGCGGACGTTTTCGAAACACCGCAGTGGAGATACGAGGTTTCGCAATTTGGCGATCGCTTTTCCTCATTTATAACAAGGACGTTCGAATATCTGCTCGATTTTAACCCATCAAGGTTGTATTGGTAAACTGTTTATGACGAAAGATGAAAATTCAAACATGCTCAAAATAAAATGCTATGTTTGGTTTAATGTTGTCATCTAGAGCACAGTATTCGATTATTGGACGTATTTATATCAAACGGAACTAGGTGCATTACGACGTGAGCCCTGCTTTGCATATTCTTATGGGTCTCAGGGCCCTTGTCTTAATGCACATAGTTCCGTTTGGCAGAAATACGTCATATTCTTCAAAACTCATACTCTAACGCATGATCCGTTTAGAACAGACAGTAATTGGATTGCTTTTCGCAGAAAGGAGCCAAGTCCCATCAACTATTGCCAAATTCAACCGGACAATTTAATTATTTTCAAAAGAACGTTTGAGCGAATCGCTTGGAAAATGTTAAGAAAATTGCATCGTACCATGGAGAAAATTCCCTGAAATTTGCACAAGAATCCGCACAGCCATTCTCTTGTTAAAAATGAAATCGCCGAATTAAATTTGGCATTAGCTGGTGTGGCTTGATTCCTTTCTGCTTAACGCGGTCCAATTTTTCAATGGTCGTTTATAACCTTCTAGCCAGGGGAAGAAGGAGGAAAATTAGGTAAACTAGAATAGAGGCGGCTAGAAATGAACAAATATGAGTGCGTCCGGTCGATTTGCAGACCCCCTAAGTCAACAAGACGAATTTTAAAGCAGCTTTTTTTCATAGTCTCATCGGTTATTCGTTGAATTAGAACGCAGACGGAACTCGTTCGTAATTATTATTGTAATGCGTAATTTCCTCGACTTGGTAACTTTTTATGTTTTTCTCCATGAGCAAAGTGGGACTCCGAAGCAAATTTCTTGATATGTAGCGAGGATTTGAGTGCATTGTTGTCGGTTTTATCGCAAAAGAGATTAGAGGTTGACATCACATCATTTTTATTTCATTTTATTTCAAACTCCCGTCACTCTCTTGAACATGTTTAATCAGATTTTGCCCAACTAAATTGCATGTTGCGTATAGCGACCAGGGAGCACTGCCCGCAGTCATTTCGTCAGGGGTCAGAATAATGTGCATGTGTAAGAAGGATAGTGGATGAATTTTGATCAGTAGAATTTTGCCGCAGATATCGATTCTCTTTCAATTTAATACGTCACGCCGGAATCTTGCGTGTAAGCTGGCAAGTAGTTAATAAAAATAAAGTTTTTGGGTGCATAATATTGCTGAACAACCGGAAGCACAACCTCATGCGCGGGAACTGAAAGGTCATGTGAGAAAGGTCATAGCACCCGGTTTGACACAAATGTGAGAGACGCACAACATAGTAAAAATTAAAATCTACTGTACTATTCAAATGGTCAATCAGGTGCTGCGAAAGGACAGATACTGGATGGGAGAGGACTTCAAGGGGGTAGGAAGGGGTTTCCAAAGTTCCTCCCCCAAGCGTTCAATCCAATAAAAACCTATCCCTCAAATTGAATCAAAACATTCTAGACAACGTTTTTTGATCATTTCGCATAGAATTCTTCGGAAAATGACCCTTCAAAAATAGATTGAATAGCTATTTTTACATACCTAATTTTCCTAAAAAGTAATTACGGTAATTGTTTTGCTTAGGTTTCCTCCCTTTACTTACATACGTCTAGGGAGTTGTATTCGTTTCTTGTACGTGTGAGGTGGTTTCATAGAATTTTCTTAGATTACATCAAGTAGCATTAAGTAACTTCTTTGAAAATCTGTAGTTAGTCACTAATACTTTTTTAAAAATAATAACTGCTAATAAAAAAGGGGAAAAAACGGAATCGAATATTGGTGCAAATTTTGACACACGTTCCCGGGACATAATTTCAAGAAGATTTCAGGATGCACAATGAAAACCGCGTTCCATTACATTCCCATGGATTTTGAGTATGACAGGTGGAAGGAAAGCGTGATGTTGTAATTAAGAACATTTACATTTCTACGCACACTCATGGGGCACGGCGGACACTTTGATGAGTAGAAACGAGAGCTTCGGGTGACACTGCCCCATGACATCCTTTTAAAACTGGTTTGAAAAGACGGCCAAACGGTGCGCTTGCAACAGATTGTATACTTTTCTTGTGAAAAATGCGCGAGGAAAACAGTGATGTCACTAAAAATTACTCTCCTGTCTTCTGCATTTTCAAACCTTGCGAGAGAAAAATATGGTTTGAGGGACAGTGATGTGAGTATAGTAATCACCAACGGACTCTACGGTCGTATAGATCCTAACTCTAATCGCATTCACCAAAAGTATGGTAAATCTACCAGATGCCTGATAAAATTTACCCTAAAGTATCACTGTGTCTAAAATTAAGAAGACTAATGCCGGAATTTGCCATACATCTGGTAAAAATCGCCATACTTTTTTTAGGTGAAGGAGACCAATCAAGTTCGAGTGTGAAATTTTTGCTTGAATTAATAGAAATTTCACATTCCGTTCACGTGTCAAAATCTCTTGAGCTTAAAAAATTCGGTGTTAAAGCTGAGAGAGAAAAATCCAAGGTTCCACAGAAAAATTCACTAACTTTCATATTTATGCAAAATTCCCAGACTTTCATGTTTGTCCAGAATTCCCGGAACAGGATTGCCACAGAATTTGGAAGATGAATTTCTCTGGCATTTTCCTGATTTCCGAGACACATTTGAGTAAAATACTCTAACAATTGAAGATGTGCCAAATGGTTAAAAAGACATAATCTGAAATGGTTTTCAGGCAAAATTTTTCGTTCAAAACGTCAAACTCATTCTAAAAAGCGAAATTTTTCCTTGACATTTTCATCATTTTTCCTGACATACCTAGGCTTTTCTTGACTTTTTAAAATTCCCTGACATTTCCCGGTTTTTCCGGTATTCCTCGAATGTGGCAATCCTGCCTGAATTTACCGGATTCCCCATTACTTTTCGAGAACTTGTCACCCCGATCCACCAAATTCAAAATTTCAAGTTTTAATACATTTTCCTCCGTGCTCTAAAATTAAAAGAATCTAGGGATTTCAATAAAGTCCTGTTAGGAATTCACGCTCGTGCGGCGGCGCCGCACAGTGGATCGAGTCAATGGGAGAAATCAGACAAAATGTGGAAACTGTAAAAGCTTATAACTATGTTATCAGAAGATGTCAAGGCCTCAAAAATGGTCCCACTGGTTTTCTCGCAAAACTTACTTCAAGAAACATTCCCCAGATTTTAAAATTTGACGAAATAAACGTGGAAATTGGCAGTTTTAGTAAACAACTGCCCGACCTCTCTCATTGACTCGATCTACCGTGCGGGGCTGCTAAAAAGTCTTGTGATAGAGCTCCCATTTCCCGGAACTAGTTCCGAATTTAGGAACTTTCGAGATTTTCCTGAACTTTTCCCGGAGCTTTGGAAATGCCCGAAATGTTCCGGATCTTTTCCATTTTCCGGAACTTTCCAGGAATTTTTTTTTTTTTTTTTTTTTTTTTTTTTTTGCCGTTTATTTGGCTTCTATTCCTGTTTATTAAGTAACTTAGGAATCTACTACCATCTTTAGACATGTCTTTCAACATAGAGCTTCTTTTATTTTCAGTAGACACCAGGGGGATTTTGGCACATCATCCATGCTCCGGCCTCCAAATTTTCAGGGATTAAGGTCGAGTAGAATCTGTTTCTGCAGATCCACTCGTCAGTTCCGTGAACATTTTTCGCCATCACCGGGATTCGAGCCCGGTCGGAACTTTTGGAAAAAACTAAAAAGAATCCCGGAACTTTTGACGGTCATGGAACGGGAGAAATTGGAACCAAAAGAGTTCCGTTTTCCGGAACTTTCTCGGAACATTTGAAAAAACCAAAAAGAATCCCGGAACTTTTGACGGTCATGGAACGGGAGAAATTGGAATAAAAGAGTTCCGTTTTCCGGAACTTTCTCGGAACATTTGAAAAAACCAAAAAGAACCCCGGAACTTTTGACGGTCATGGAACGGGAGAAATTGGAACCAAAAGAGTTCCGTTTTCCGGAACTTTCTCGGAACATTTGACGATCATGAAACGGGAGAAATTGGAACAAAGAATTCCGTTTTCCGGAACTTTCTCGGAACATTTGAAAAACCAAAAAGAACCCGAACTTTTGACGGTCATGGAACGGGAGCTAGATCTGGCAAACAAGTTCCTTTTCCGCACTTTCTCGGAACATTGAAAAACTCAAAAAGAATCCCAGAACTTTTGACGTCATGGACGGGACGATCTTCGAAAGCAACAGTCCAGTTCATCCGAGACTTTCTCGGAACAGTTTGAAGTGGCTGGACGCTTAAAATTGAAACTAAAGAGTTCCGAATTGTGGAACTTTGGACAGACATGGAATGATAGCACTGGTGGCACACTTACCGGAACTGAAGACGCAGCCGGCGAAGATAGGAGTAATTGCACCACAGTTATCCCAACACGTGCGTTCGGTTCACGTCGCGCGAACTCACCGGACACTCAAACGTCGGACGTCGGGGGGCGCGCTCGGCTCGGAAGGGCGCGAAAAGCGTGGGATCGCATGGCGGCGAGGACTCGGACTCAGGAGTGATAAGAGAGGTCGGGCTCCGTGGATGTCGGGTCTGGGACTGGGTCTGGGACTGGGACTGGCGGAGCGAACCCGGACCAAGAAGCGGGCACCAAGTATGCCGCGCGGCGTTGTCGGAGCGCGGGACCGGCCCAGGGGGGGCGCGGGGCGGGGTGGCGCGCGAGCTTGGGGCTTCTCGCGCCGCGCCGCTCCGGCGAGGGGGGCCCAAGCTCCGACCGACCGGGAACCCGTAACGGAGAGAGTTGAGTTGCCCACTGTCGTTTTGCCATCCGGAGCTGCCTGCCGCAGCCACCGCTCCGCTGTTGCCACGCGTCGAGATCCTGGAGTCCCTTTCTACTGAGAGTTAAGACAATGTGAATCCATTTCTGATTGGTCCCCTTATTTTAGGCCTCCACAGCGTAACAACCCTAGTAAAAGTTAGAGTCCCTTTATACTGAAAGTTAAGACGATGTGAATCCATTAGAATTGGTCCCCTTATTTATAGGCCTCCACAGTGTCACAACCCTCGTAAAAGTGAGTATACCTGACGTCAGGCTGACTACAAGGATAGAGTCCCTTTATACTGAGAGTAAAGACAATACGAATCCACTTCTGATTGATCCCCTTATTTTAGGCCTCCACAGTGTCACAACCCTAGTAAAAGTCTCTGATTGGCTCCCACAAGAAGATTTTCTTCGGGCCAAAAATTGAAATCGGCATTGTAAAGCTTAGTGTATGTGGTACCACCCAGGGCCGGATGCCCATGGCGGCTTTAGAGGGCGGCAAATGTTGTAATTTTTTCAAATGTAGGTATCAAGAAGAAAATCTGATTCAGAAAAAAAAATCAAATGAGGAAAGGCGAAAAAATCTCTCATATGCTGAGAGTTAAAGTATGGTAATTTCTAATTTTTTCGTCTTTCGGTGACACAAGAGACAGCGCCTTTCATTAGTCTAGTTGAGAGAGAAACCAAACACGCAATTTGGCCTGGAGCAGCACGGCGCAGAGAGCAATGATGGCGAGAACTTGAGATGGAAAGGGGAAGCCCTATTGGCGCACCGGCCAGCATGAAACACATATTAGCGCCTACAAGACTTAATGAATACTTCACGCATTGCGTCAAACGTAGTGCCGTCAGCAGCGCTTGGCGTGAAACTCATAGTGCCTACAAGACTGCATAAATACTTCCTGCATTGCGTCAAAAACAGTGCGGTCACTCGGTCAGCAGCAGTCAGCGTGAGACGCATAGCGCCTACAAGACTATAGGGATACTTCACGCATTGCGCCAAACACAGTGCGGTTGGTGCGGTGGCGGAAATTAAGATCATTAGACTACATTCATGTTTATTCTTATTCATAATCTTTTCGTTCTTTTCTTATAAATGAAAGGCATCGTCCACACAGAGATAGGTCTACGGAACTTAATTTTTGAGCAAAGTTCCGTGAACTTTTGCTAGTGTTGACAGGGCTTTCACAAAAAATGTGTCAAACGCGAGTAAACGCGTCTTATGTACCCCTCCTCCTCCGGCACGTTCACCTGATGGTTTCTATGGATGTTTCAAAACGAATGAGATGGGGCGGCAAAATACAGGCGGCCCATGATGGGCGGCAAGTAGGTAAATCCGGCCCTGGTACCACCACAATTAATTGGAAATGTCCAAGTTGGGACTGAACCCCTACCTCTTCCTCTCCGTGATCTGTAGGGCCTAGCGTGTTTGATATAGAATACTGAAAAACGCGAATTTTGACCTCCGGTCCCAAGTTAGGGACTTCGGAGCGTTTTGAAGCCAACACAGCTGGAAAAAAGCTGGATCCGGAGTCCAGACTCTTAAAACATTTGGTAAGAAAAAACTATTCTTGATTCAATCAGATTTTTGCTAGAATCGCGAGCCAAGCCTCTTCATTTAATAGGATTTCCTTCTGATTCAAGCACAGGCATCGTATGAAACGTAAGTTTCGAGGCAAATACATTTTGATGCCTAAAATTGGATTTCAGAAAGAAATAGCGAGGGGGCTTTGTGGAAGCACGTGAGGTAGATAACCCGAAATCATTCCGACGTCACTCTGATTGTCATCGATAGAGGCATCAGCGGCACCCGTTGAGTTCCGTGACGCATGACTAAACGAATCCATTTCAACCGCGTAAGTTATGATTCATGAGCGACGTATTGAGCACTCGTCATCGTCTAACGATTAATATCACTTACTGTTAGATAAACGTCACGTTAGATAAGACGTCATATTTTCGGGGTGGCGCCGGCGCTAACAACCGCGCGGCAGAAAAAAATAAATACCAAAATCCTGCCGTGCTAAGGAAAAACGCCGCATGAGCCTTCAGGCGTTGCCAGACTTCCTTTATTAAAGCACGAATTTTTGGGCAAATTTATAAATATTTGTTCTCTAATTTTTCGGATAATTTTGTTTGCAATTTCACCTAAAGTTCCTGAAAATCTCAAGGAAAAATATCCACAGATTTCTTCAAAAATAAACATTTTATCGAAGGAAATTTGGCAACTCTTGAATGTTCATACGGCGTTTTTCCTTTGCACGACAGAACTGACAAGGTAAGCACTCAGAGGAAGAAGGAACGCTGATCAGTACTGGGAGCAACATTTCTGTTCGAAGATATTTAAGATAAGCTGGAATGTCAAGAGGAATCAGATCCTGTCGATTTTTGGGATTTTGCTATGTTTGATTAGCCATTCAGATAATGTCTTAATTGAGCGTGCAAACATCGTAAAGCGTGATTCTGTAGGTAGTTAATTTGCCTAATGACTTATCTACTTTTAAAAGTGAATCACAGGTGCTTGATTCCACGAAATTTGCTACCACTCATCGGTTGTTTTGAAAGAAAGCGTGCTAAAGACGCATTTTTTGGGAACATTCGGTATGAACGAGGTTTATATCGATGGCTGAAATTGAAAATGCGCACATCCTCGGTAGCAGTATTGCAAATTTCCGCTCAATTTTATTTGATTAAACGAAAACCCACCAATAGTGGGGCGGCACTTAGAAAACGCCTGCTATCGACAATTAACCTTTGCCTGATTTTCTCTCGTGATTTCCGCTTTACGAGAATATTCAGTAACGTTTTACTTTGGAATTTTTTAATTCTGAGGGAAATTCACGGAAGGTTTCAAGGCTTTACGTTACTTAATTTTTCTCTAAAAAGATAATATATGGGAGAAAGTTAGGCAACACGAATTGCAGTCGGACAAAATTTTGCGATTAATTAGGAACTACAATTTCTGGCTCATCGGTGTAACCATTTCTGTGTATATGGAACCTAATGTTGCACACGTTGTTCCTAAACTTAGCCGGAAATTGCAGTTCCTAATTGAAAAAAGAACTCTTGTTTTTCCTGACACTCTCTGTAAAATTTCATCACTTATTCACAAATATTTTTTGAAAAATCCAGGAGTACAGTTTGATCAGTTTTCTGTTAAGTCCAATAGAGAAAAAAGAAAAAAAAACTGCGAGTTTTCCAAATTTTAAGGGAGGTCCAAACTTACCTTAAAGTTTGTGAATATTACTGAATTTTCTCCCTCGTATTATAATTGTTTTGAGAGACAACGCGTTGTAGTACCTTACGAGGGCTCATTTTCAAAGTTATATCGACGGCTAAAGTGCAAAACCACGTCTCTCCATTCTGGGTGTTTTAAAATTACCGCGCTCGTATTTTAATTTTCAGAGGAGAAACAAGCCAACTTCACAGCTTGTTTGTACGGAATATTCTGCTGGCAGAGAAGGAAAATCTAGATGGTTTTCAAAAAATTATGTTGACTGGTTTTCCCGAAGATAAAATGAAGTATGTCAGGGAGTCTGCGACGCGACGTCGCAAATGGAGATACGTGGTTTCACACTTTGGCCATCGATATCTCAGAACTTCATTGGAGAAACGTACAAATTATTAGTATAATGGCTCTATGCTAAGTGCCTTCTAAAACCTTTCTTCAACACGATGTAGAAAATTTGGACTACATTTTGCAATTCGGAACTATAATTTCTGACTCACTTTAGAAACAACGTATGCACCTTTCATTTTCCCATATGCACGAGTGTTTTTACGGATGAGCCAGGAATGGTGGTTCCGAATTGCAAAATGGAGTCCATTTGGGACCTTCCTGAAGAAAATAAGAGCTATTCAAAGAAAAACCATGCTCCAACAGAGAGATAAAACTTGACACAAAAGTTTGGTTGATACAGGAAGTAAAACACAAAATAAACTATGCCTCCGATTGACTCTTGGGTTGTTCAGCCTCTACAGTCTTTTCTGCGTTAAATTCACCGCGTAATGTACAAAAATCAACATAAAATTTGGGTTGGTTTGTGTTTCCTCCCTATATAATATTAACCAAAAGTAACACAAGAACACTGATATTTTTAACGGTGAAGTCGCACATGCAGCCCCACACGCGGTCACGCTATCTCTGTGTTTAATGTTGATGGTCAGTGGTAACTCTGCACTAAAATCATTTTACAACACCTGTACAATACAGTTAGCATCCTCACAAGGCACAGTTAGCCATTGGGTCTCCTTATTTTTCTGTCTGATGCTTTCTTCAAAATTAGCTTGCTCGAAAAATTTCACGCTCAACAGCGCCTAACGCCTACGCTAACTGGCTCACGGCTGTCTAGATTCTTCGGTCTGCATTTCTCAACGCACGCTGTGCATTATCACCCCATAACGAGCTCGCACAATTAGATTCAGGCAGATCAGTCCATTTCTCGCCTTGTTTTTTTATTCGTTTTTTTGTTCCCATGGAAGAAGTTTACGGAGTCAAGTCTAGACAGGTCGTTTTCGGAATATCATCCGTATGTCCTTTTAACGTTTCATCAACCTCATACAAGGAAATTTCTTCTTCCTCTCCTTCTTCCACCATTTCTTTCCGTCTTTTTTCTTCCTCTCTGTCTTCTCTCTTCTTTTTCTTCTATATCTTCTCATTTTCGACCAATTTTTGTATTCCTCCTAATCTTATCCTTATTCATTTTTCTTTCCTCATTTTTTAAAATCAATTTTCCTAATTTTTCTTTTTTATGTTTCCCTCCATCCTCTTTTAATTTACTACTTTTAATTCTCTTATTTTTTTCTTTAGCTTCTCCTCCTTATTTCTTCTTGTTTCTTCTTCTTCTAGGTCTTCTCATTTTTGTCCAATTCCTGTGTCCTCCTGATCCTACCCTAATCAATTTCTTCTTCTACATTTTATGTTTTTTACAAATTTTCCCAATGTTTCTTCTCTATTTTTCTCTTCATCCTCTTCTAATTTACTAATTTTTATTTTCTTATTCTCCTACTCCACCTTTTCCTTCTTGTCTCTTCCTCTCTTCCTTCGTCTTCTCTACATTTTCGGGACACATTTTTTGCGTAAGGCCTGTCAACGCTACTAGCAAAAGTTCACGGAACTTCGCCCGAAAGTTCGGTTCCGTAAACCTATCTCTGTGGGGACAAGGCCTTTCATTTGTAAGAAATGAACTAAAAAATTAAGAATGAACAATCATAAATGTGGTTTAATAATTTAACTTCCGCCGCCGTGCCGCGCTGACCACACTGTATTTGGCGCAATGCGTGAAGTCTTCATGAAGTCTTGTAGGCGCTGTGCGTTTCACGCCGCGCCGACCGCTGTTGACCGTACTGTGTTTGACGCAATGCGTGAAGTATTCATGCAGTCTCGTAGGCGCTAATATATGTTACATGCCGACTGCCGCGTCGAGGGCTTCTCCTTATCATCTCAAGTTCTCGTCATCATTTCTCTTTGCGCCGCGCCGCTCCAGGCCAAATTACGTGTTTGGTTTCTCTCTTGACTCAACTAATTAAAGGTGCGCAGTCTTTTGTATCACCGAAATACGAAAAAATTAGAAATTAATGAACTCTCTGGAAATGAGAGATTTTGTCACCTTTTCTTGTTTGTAATTTTTTTCTGAATCCGATTTTTTTGTACCTGCATTTAAAAAAATTGCAAAATTTGCCGCCCCCTAATTTTGCCGCCATGGGCCGCGGCCCATGTGGCCATGACCACCCCCTTAATCCGGCCCTGAGTTCATACCAGCAGCGACGCCACGGATGTTGATGAGCAAGCCTAGATGCAACTACTTGTGTTCAATGGATATCCGTGTTACATACGGGAGAAGCTGAAGGCGCTCCTTAGCTCCTTACGATCACGCTGGTAGCGCTGGAATGCAACTATTTGCGCGAGAAACCTACGTATGTTATACATTGTTACATGCAAAAATAGAAGAAGGAGCTATCTTCTAATGATCCGTGCAGCGGGCTGTTAAAATCCTCTGATGAAATTGATGATAATCGACAGGGAAAATACCTTCAAAAAAATTCAAAAGAACTCTTTTTTTTACACAGGGTTCCCGTGCTTTCTTGATTTTCTGAGTTCCTGATTCCATTTTTTCCAAATTTTCTGACGTGTCCCTGATATTGAAACAAAATTCCCGCCTTAATTTTTTTCTATACATTTGACTGACTTTTTTCGAACTTCGGACAGAATTTCTACTTCTAAACACTCGCATTATGAATAAGGACACTCCAAAGTTGTGTCTCGAATGCCATCGGTCAAAGTTGCCGTGTCGACAAGCTTCTCGCAAAATTTCTTGAATTTTCTCACAAATTCCCTGCCTTATTTTCCAGGCTACCGTAGATGTCTTACCTTTTACTGAATTTCTAAATATTCCAGACCGCCATAACTACTAATTACAGCAATTCCGAGCACCCAAATATATACTTGGTGTGCAAACGAATGACTTCAAACTGCCGAGTTTATCATTTGCCCAATTTTGAAATGCAAACAAGTGGCGACTTATCATGCCACCTTCAAATTTTTCAAATCACCATGGCACAGTGGGTCGAATCAATTAGAGAGTTCGGACATGAAACGAGTAGCTAAAACTGCAAATTTTGATGTTTATTTCGTCACATTCTAAATTTTAAGGGGCGCCTCTAGAAGAAAATTTTACGAAGAAACCAATGAAACCACTTTTAGAACCTCAAAGTTCTGTAAAAACGGATTTATAAGCGTTTAAAGTTTCCAAATTTTGTCCGACGTCTCCCATTGACTCGGACTACACTGGAAAAAAGACACATTGTATCTAGAGTCCAGACTCTTAAAAACATCGACAAGAAAAAATACTCTTGATTCAATCGGATTTTTGCTTAAATCAAGAACCAAGCCTCTTAATTTGAGCGAATTTCCTTTTGATTCAAGCAATAATCTGATTGAATCAAGAGTATTTTTCCTTGTCAATGTTTTCAAGAGTCTGGACTCTAGATCCAATGTGTTTTTTTCCAGTGTAGTGTGCGTGAGTCCAAAAATACATGCATTTCTTGGATACTGTGGACTGTAGGAAATAAGGGATTTTTTTTTTCTTTCTTTTTTTTGCGAAATAAATACAAGACTGTCAAATCATCGAGGGTTAAGTGCGAAATTTGATCGGATAAAAAGTCGAAAACAGGTTGCCGAAGAAGGTCCTTGACTGGGTTCCTCCTGGGAGAAGACGCAGAGGGCGCCCAATGAAAGGTTGGAGGGAAGGGGTTGAAGCAGAAATGTTAAGGTGCTCAATCCCCCAAAATTTGTGGTTTGAAATAGAGCAGTGGAGGTTAGGAGTCGTAGAGCGCGAGGAAGTGCTGTAAAGCGACTTATATGTATGTATGTATGTATGTATGTATGTATGTATGTATGTATGTATGTATGTAAGAAGTCGAAAATATGAATTTTAAAGATAGTCTTATCAGAGTTGAGTTGCGGAGATGAGTGTGGTGAACGCAAAAGGAGTTCTCCTATCCTCTTCTCTGGAATGCTGCGCCAGAATCTGGTATTAATGATTGCAATGCAAGCAATGGTGACCAAATCGCCTGTGTTTGAGGGGAAATAACAGCCAACTTCATAATTGGAGATGCCTAAATTTGAAAGAGTGGTGCTCTGATTCTGTCACCGCCAAATCAATGGACCTTTCAGAATAATTCTTCAAATTGCGGTTCCCACGGCGTTGAAGGTAAAAAAAGAGGAAAAAACTTCCGTGCATATCTGCTCTTTCTCACGGATTGCATATTCGAAATAATGATGACTCAATTGTTAAAGTGCACTAAGCACGATAACTCTATGTTTTTGGCTGTTTAGCCAAGGAATTAACTCCTTTTTTTGTCTTAAGCTCGTAAAAAGTAGGAACTTAAGGCAAATAAATTTCTTATACTTTTTTAAGTTTAAATTTCGTGACACATCCTTTACCTTCAAGACCTGGGATAGCTTTTGTGCGGAGAATTCTTCATGCAATTAAATGTGGCAACAAGAAAAATTCGAGAGGAAAATGGACACTATCAATTAGCAATGTAATCAGTTGACATTCCATTGTGATGGAAGGAAAAATAAATTCTTTGAAATTCCTGATATCGAATCAACTGACTAGTTCAAATTGATGACAGATTTATAAATATTGCACAATTTCTATGGCTCTGCAATCTCTATTTGCAGGGTTAGATGTACTGCGTTCTCATACCACGAATTGCATATTTTTATATTTTCATGAACTTTCTTCTAAAGAAAGCCACCCTCTGTGGTCGATTTTTTCTCGCTGAAGTATTTTGTGTCCATTAATTTCCGATAGTAGAAAGCATGAGACTGACAGATCGTTTTTTCCTTTTTGTATTCCCTCATGGATCATTGCTCAGACCGCATAATTCAGGTATGGAAATCAATCCTACTAAGTAGCAAGAAAAATGTTTCGCGCAAGTTAACTCTAACAAAGTCACCCTACACTTACTTCTCGAGACTCTAAAGCGCGTTTCTCGTCCAAACTCAAATCCTATGGATAGTAACAAATCGGCACTCTCAATTTCTTCAGAGATTGAATATATATTTTACTATGTTCGAGTTTTTTCTAAATAGAGACTTAAGATTTTTAATTGGAGATGCCGTAGACAAATAGTCAAATGAGGCATTTTGTTAAGTCAAATATTCTTACATAAATTAAAATTATGATTATTTTGCTGACTGTAAACAAAAGTATTCTTTGATCGTGTGGGATAGAATTCACTAGAAACTTTGCCTCCTACGATCATGAATAGGTTTTTCCAGGTCCATAAATTCACATTTTTCTCAAAATATGTAAAATTTTATCAAAAAAAGAGTTTTCAGAATTTGGTCTATTGTAGATGTGTGAGCAGAATTTTTGAAATGAAAAGTAAATGATAGTTTGTACTTTGATGGATCTGAATCAAGAGGCCCTTGTAAAACATACAAAACCTTATGAACTCTAAAAAATTGACTATTTGTTTGGGCATTTGATTAAATGCCTGACTTTATTATTCGCCTGCGACACAGACATAAGAAGAAATACCACTTTCCCGTTGTGTGCGAATTCACGCCTTCAACATTGTCTCCCTCTTCACTGCTTCAGCGCGAATTATTACGTCTTAATCAAATATGCGTACAAGGAAATAAGGAAAAAAGCGCCAAAAATCTCCAAAATTGCGTAAACTTATTAATTACGACACAGGAACATCATGGTTGCATAATTGAATACTTCCTGTCCAATTAACCCTTGCAATAGACGAATCCCATGCGACCTACCCATCCGTTGAGAAAAAAATTGACATTCAAGTACCTTGCCGTGCTAAGGAAAAACGCCGTATAAGCATTCGAATGTTGCCAAATTTCCTCTCAGAAAATATCCATCATCGAGGAAAGTTACTAATATTTTTCCTTGAAAAATTCAGACTTTTCAGATCAAATTTCGAGCAAAATTCTCCGAAAAATCGAAGGAGAAATATTCACAAATTTTCCTGAAAATTCTTTGTTTTTCGAAGGAAATGTGACAACGCCTGATGGCTCATACGACGTTCTTCCTTAGCATGGCAGTACTTTGGTGGCCAGTGACCAGGGAATTTTCCCTGCAATCTACTTCCACTGTCCGACAGAGGCGGATCCAGCAATTTGGCAACACCGGATTCCTCCATTTAAACCTATGCTAAATAATCGATTCTTGTCGGAGCACCTGGCCCCTCCAAGAATCGATACATTCCCATAGCTTTAAATGGAGGAAATCCGGAGTTGCCAAATTGCTGGATCCGCCAATGCTGTCCGAGGCTGCTTGTGCTTTGGGTGAAACATGACAATGTTGCATTGTCAATTTACATAGTTAGCTGTAGCATACAACTTTTTTCCTCTATTACACATAAATTGACAGTTGCTGAAGTGTAAATTACTTGTTTTTCATAGGATCTAATGTGTGGGGATTTTGATTTTAGGGGTCATCAGAAAATAACTTTGTTCGGTTTTTGGGGGAGTGATTTAGTACTTTCACACTTAGTGATTTATTTATTTATTTATTTATTTATTTAAAGAGTGAATAAAAACCCACTAACATGCGATGAACCCAATGTCACTACTACTGAAACTCTTTGCCTCTCTTAATTTAAAAATCTAAATTTTTGTATATACCCCCATTTTCAAAATTCTCTGTAAAGACGTTAATAGCTTAAGACGCTGAATGTCTTAAAATTTATTAACTAACTAACTAAAGAGTAGGCGTTCTAAATTTGATCACTTATTAGAGTAAGGGAATCCAAATCGGACGAGTCGTTTCTGAAAGAAGCCATAAAGTTGGTTCTCTTGTTTATACATGTGATGATGGATTGAGTAACTATGTACTGTGTACTTGGCACACAAGTTCTGAAAACGCGAGGGAACACAGCTGACTGGTGAAGTAAATAGTATTTATAGTCATCAAATATTTGAGCGATATTGATACACACACTATATTTTGACTGATAACGGTATGTTCCATACAAACTCATATTTTTCGTCTGACGTTTCTTTCGTATTTGGCTGAGCTCTGTAATTATCCATAAAAAAAAAAAAAAAAAAAAAAAAAAAAAAAAAAAAAAACTTCGTTCCTTGCGCTTTTTCGATTTGTTAAGTTATTTGATCAAATTTTTATTAACTTTTTTTTTTTTTTTGTAAACTTACAATCGAAAAAATTTACATAGACATTCTTAGACTCTCTTAAAAAATTTAAAAATATATCTATATATCTATCTTTAAAAATTTGTTTTTATTATGAAGTGATAAAATAAACATATTGGTTCCACTATGGTTTTAGAATGCTGAATGCTGAAAGGTTTTACCGTTACAGTAAAGGGTAATTTAATGTATTACTTTACAATTGAGATCGAGAACAACTTCATGAGTACACGAGAAATTTAGAAAATATTCTTTGATAAACTGCACCGCGTCAAGCAGAAAGGAACAAAGCCAAATCAGCTATTGCCAAATTTAATGGCGCAATTTAATTTTTTACATGAAAACGGTTGTGCAGAGTTTTGTTCTAACTTCAGTGAATTTTCTGCATAGGGCCCCTGGTAAAAATTGGCGATAGGAGCTGCGTTTCAAAATACCATAGGATTTCTTATAGCCGACTGAAGAGGGCGATAGAAAATCATATAGCTGGCTGTAGAAAGTGGAAAAAATCATACGGCCGGGCTACACAAAGCGATAAAAAATTATACAGCCGGGCTATAGTTCCTATCGCCGGGCTTTACACTTTATCGCCTGGCTGTTGTTTTTTCGCCATTGGCTGTAAAAGGCTACAAGAAATTGTGTAGAAATTCTTGTGCTTTGTAAATCCTTAAGTTTGTACAGAATCACCTTAATATTTACAAAACACACATTATATTTTCCTTTACTACAAATTTTTTTCATCAATTAAAATGAGAATAATCCATACAGAGTGTGCAAACATTTCAAAGTCATGAGTTGAAAAACGCTGACTCCGCAAGATTAAATATTAGAGACTAACACAAAGCGGAGCGGCGACGCACTGGCGCCTACAAACCCAACAGGGATACCTCACGCATTGCGCAATGCGTGAAGTATCCCTGTTAGGTTTGTAGGCGCCAATGCGCGTTCCGCACTCCCTGCCCGCCCGCCGCGCCGCAGCGTGCCACGGCGTCTTAAGCAACTATTTCACACCAGAGGTATTGCACAGTATCATACGAAATTGAAGGCGCTCCAACATGTTAGGAATGGCAGACATCCTTCAAAAGTACGGAGCTTACCTCGCAAATGAAATCAAGATACTGCGGCCCAAAAAGAGAGCGGTAGTCCAAAAACTCACTAAGTCCTAGCATCCGTAATTAGTAACGTTTAGCATACACTTTATCGCCTGGCTGTTGCTTAATCGCCATCGGCTATAAAAGGCTATAAGAAATTGTGTTGCCGGCTGTAGAAGCTATTGGAAATCTTACAGCCGGCTGTAGGTCTATGGTATTTTGGAACACAGATTCTACTGCCAATTTTTACCAGGGGCGAAGCAAATGCCTTAACATTTTCGAGGGAATCCGCACAACCGTCCTCTTGTAAAAGATTCAACACTGAAAAAAAAAAAAATCTCTCGAGGTGTATTTACTAAGAAAAGGGTAAAATTACCAAGGATTTAGGGTTCTATTTGATCCCAGTTTTTTCTTGGTAAAATTACCATTTATGGAATTGGTAATTTTACTGAGAAATCTCGGTAGAATTATTTAACATTCTCGGTAAATTTACTGGACCTTGGTAAAAACGCCAATATTTTTTATCGACTGTAGTAGAATTACCGAGATAAAATGGCAACGTTACCGGGAATTGATTACCAATATAAGTGGTATTCTTACCTGAAAAAAACAGTGAAAATACCGGTGTTTAAGTAAGCTTACCAGTCTTTCTTGGTAAAATTACCGATAATTGGTAAAAAAAAGTGAGATGGCAAAGGTACCAACGGACCGTGGTAAAAACGCCGGGAATTTTTTTTCAGTGAATTGCCCAGTCATATTTGGCAATGGATGATGTGTCCTTCCTGCTAAACGTGGTTCAACTTACAACGAAAGCTGAGAAGTGAGAACACGGGCAACGAAAGAAACACATACACGATATGCTCAAAACTCGAGAAGAGAGCACACGTTAATTGATTTTGGCGAAAATATTGCAATCTTCGCAACATGCGGTTGTGAATGCGATGTTTCTCCGTTTAGAGTGGCAATGAGGGAAAGGAGCCTTGGAGACTGAAGACCTAGTTCATTGCCCTTCCTCTGGAAACATGAGCTGAAGCAGGCGCACCCCAACAGCCACTTATTTTCAATATTATGAAGAAAAAATTCACTGAAACCATCAAAAGGGACTGTCGATTATGGACCGTGTTAGTTGCATCGTCTGTTTAGGGTGCATTTTGCAACAAAGACGGATCCAGACACTTCGACCGGGGGCGTTAGGGGGGCTCCCCCAAGAAAATTTTCGAAATTTTAAAGCATCTTATAAGCAGTGTGAGTCGATTTTGTCGTGAATAATTACCAAATCTAAGCGTCCTCCCTTCACCGAAAAAAATAATATGCTGTTTTAGCATCTAGAATGTCAAAAATGTGTCTGGTGATCTCAAGATGATGCCTTTACTGCCCTCGCAGTTGAATTGGCATTCACACGATGTAAAATTAACTGCGGGGGCAGTAAAGGCAGCATCTTGGGATCACCAGACACATTTTTAACATCCTAGATGCTAAAACAGCATATTATTTTTTTCGGTGTTCTCCTTACCTCCGACCCCCTCCTCTCTCTCCACTTTTTCTTCCTCTTTTTTTCAGCGAACGGGAAGGCCTGCGCCCAGGGCGGCATGAAACGTAAGAAAGAGATGAAAGGTTGGTTTCAGTGAAATATTCCATTAAACTTCACGAGGCTGTGAAATATTTCATATTTTCCAGGGGCTAGAGTATGCAACCGACACTTAAACACACAAAAATAGAAGAAAACCTCAATATCTACATTTTGTAACACTTGAGAAGGAACCGGTATTTTTCAATATCTTTCATAAATTTCTTAAATTTCATGAAATATTTCACGTGAAATTTCAAGATTTTATTTTTCATGACATTTTGCCACCGTACTTACGCCCCCTACGCCATCTCAAAATCTTCGCTAAATAAAAGTATCGTTAGTAAAAAATCAATTAAAAAAAAATAGTTTTGGGCACATATGGGCTAAAATACGGTAACCAATCAGAAATGGATTCATATTGTTTTGACTCTCAGTAGAAATGGACTCTAGGCTATGTCATTATGCTTTATCCTTGTATGGTTATTCGAACCATACTTTTTCCTCAGTGCGTTGAACCGAAGGGAAGTTTTTCTCCGTCGGCAAGCTCGCGCACCATTCCGGCGTGGGATTTCTAACTGCAGCATATTTTCCGCAAACACCGCCGCGGCGAGGGGGGCAGAGGGGGGCCTTAGAAAAGTGCCGGGGCCGGCCGGAGACGGAGGAGAGAGAAGGACGGGACGAGAGAGGGGAGAGAAAGGAGTCGGAATCAGGAGAGAAAGTGGTAAATGGCAAGTTCGTTGGTCTCGCCGACCGGCCGGGACAGGAGATCCAGACCCAAGCAGGATACTGTTGAGTCGGCGAGCGGCCTTGCACATGCGAATCTGGGTCAGGGTCAATAACCTAAATCCCCCCTGCCCTCCCCCCCCTCGGCCCCCCTTGTCACCCCCGCGCTGCGCGACGCATCCAGCGCCTGCGTCTGCGACGTCGATCCGAACAGCATCGCGCTAAACCCGCCCGACTCCGTTAACTTCGTGAGCTTTCGTCGCCGTGTCCTCTCACGCGATCGAGGGCTCATGAGAATCGGTGGTTAGCGCTCGGTATGTCGATGCCGGGCGTTTAATTGGGACGGGTTTTTAAAATTGTCGTGATTTCTTTCTTTTTTTGGCCGGAGTCTTGTTCGCCCGGCCGGTCTCCCCCCGGGGGGAAGGGGGGGGGGGGCTCAAAAATTCATCCGGTTCCGAGGAGACCGTTTTCCAAAAATTCCGGATCCGAAGCGAGTCGGAACTGGTCGGTCGCGGCGACACCTCCGTAGGCCGCCGCGCGGTGGATCGAGTCGATAGGAGAGGTCGGACAAAATTTGGAAACTTTAAACGCATTTAACTCCGTTAATACAAACTTTTGAGGTTCTAAAAGTGGTTTTATTGGTTTCCTCGTGGAATTTTCTTCCGAAAGCACTCCTTGAAATGTAAAATGTGACGAAATCAAAACCGAAATTTGCAGTTTTAGTAAAAAATTCCGTGTCCGACCTCTCTGATTGACTCGACCACTGTGCGCCGCGGCGGGTCCGGTGAGCTCTGCCGTGCTAAGGAAGAACGCCGTATCAACATTCGAGAGTTGCCAAATTTCCCTCGACAAAACATGTATTTCTGACGACATTCGTGTATATTTTTCTTGAAATTTTCAGATATTTTTGATTAAATTGCGTGCAAAACTGTCTCAAAATTTTGGAAAAAAATATTCAAAATTTTCCTAATAAATTGACTTTTTATCGAAGGAAACTTGGCAACGTCTGGAGGCTCGTGCGGCGTTTTTCCGTAGCATGGCGAAGCTGGGATCGCCGAATTCTTGAGGTTTATCGTTGCGGGAGCCAAGATTTTAGGCGAATTTTTCTGAGCATGGCCCGGGTTCGATGATCCGGAGTCAATGAGGCCAGTTTTTGCGATGAGAAAAAAAACCTTGATCATACGAACCCAACAGTTTGGTATTTGATTTTTGATCCAGAGGACGGATCGCTTCAATCGACAGAGGTCAATTCAGTTCGATGAATGGCTTGTTGCAAACTTCAGCTAGAGAAAAAAGAAGAGTTGCTGCTTATAGAAAATTGCTCGAAAATCACGATGAGCGCATGAGTAAAGCCTGAAATACACTCGCCTAACTTCACAATCTGCGTAAGAAAGATGCGTTTTTTAAAGCTTCTCGCTTCAAAAACGATACTACAAAAGAGGTTAACATTTCGTAAGAGGAGTCATCCCATCCAAACCCTTGTGCACTAATGTCGCTCTCTCTGATCGCTTCAATCGACAGAGATCAATTCAGTTCGATGAATGAGCCTGTTGCAAACTTCAGCAAGAGCAAAAAGACGAGTTGTTTCTTAGAATAAATGGCGTAAAAATCACGATTAGTGCATCGGGAAAGTCTCAAATACTCTCCTAACTTCACAATTTTCGTAAAAAATATGCGTTTTCTAAGCTTCCCACTTCGAAAACGATACCTCGGCCAGGGCCGGATTTACCAACTTGCCGCCCAAGGGCCACCTGCATTTTGCCGCCCCCTTATCATTCGTTTTGAAACATCAATAAAAACCATTAAATGAACGTGCCGAAGGGAGACGGGTGCATCAGACGCGTTCATTCTTGTTGGACACATTATTTGCGAAAACCCTGTCAACACTACTAGCAAAAGTTCACAAAACTTTGCGCAAAAGTTAAGTTCCGTATATACCTATCTCTGTGTGGACGAGGCCTTCCATTTGAAGAAATGAACGAAAAAATTATGAAAGAACAAACATAAATGTGATTTAATAATTTTAACTTCCGCCACTGCGCCGTGCTGACCGCAATGGGTTTGGCACAATTCGTAAAGGATTCGCACAGTCCTGTAGGCGCTTTGCGTTTCACGCCGACTGCTGTTGATCGCACTGTGTTAGACGCAATGCGTGAAGTATTCATGCAGTCTTGTAGGCGCTATGCGTTTCACGCTGACCGCACTCTGTTTGACGCAATGCGTGAAGTATTCATGCAGTCTTGTAGGCGCTGATATGTGTTACATGCCGACCGCCGCGCCGAGGGTTTCTCCTGTTCATCTCAAGTTCTCGTCATCATTGCTCTCTGCGCCGCGACGTTCCAGGCGAGGTGAATATTGCATTACATCCTTGTGCGTTCCTCGTGCGAATTGTTCCCCTGTGCCGTATAGTATCGTTTTCGAAGCAAGAAGCTTTAAAAAACGCATATTTTTTACACAGATTGTGAAGTTAGGCGAGTATATTTCAGACTTTACCGATACGCTTACGTGATTTTTAAGCCATTTTCTGTAGGAAACAACTCTTCTTTCTGCCCTAGCTGAAGTTTGCACCGAATCCATTGAAGGCTCCGTTCTAGAAACTGGAGAACTTCGATTCGCATGTAATTTATTTTATATGCTATGAATGTAAAAAATTCGGTGTAATGCAATTTCCGTTCGTTAAACTGAAAGTCAGTTTTCCGTTTTGCAATGATCACTGATCAGGCATGAGAAAAGTTTAATTTTCGCATGCTCTTGTAAAAAATAATGTGAGTCAAATATTTGAAGAAATGAAGGGTATGATATTAATAAGATATGCTTTAATTCCGAAGAGCTCATTCAGTTTTACAGCACTGAGACGAACACAGCGTGAAGCAACAAAGAAGGATCTGAACTGACTTGAGTCAAAAACAAGGGATTGAACCACGCAAGCGTAGGCGTGCGAACCGCGGGGTCAAGAACCTCGTAAAGTCTTGAAGGGTGCGTCTATTCGTCGCCTTCATGATATAAAGGCGTAACAACACTCTGCAATAAGCCCTGTCGTCCTACGATTCAATGGTTTTTCAGGCTCTCTCGATGTGTAGTTACATCTTTACGTCAGCCGGGCGACGCGACGTATTAATCGTATTTCGGGGTAAAACAGCGGCGATGTCGCGTTGTCAGATTAATAATGGAGATGTTGCATCTGTGAGGAATTCGCGATTTGACTAGTGATTCTCACGTAAAAGTTCGCGAGAAACACGATGGTGCCCCTGGTTTTCTCTGAAATCAACTCCCAACTCAAAAAACGCTCTCAAAGTTGAGGGCGTAATGTAAGGGATATCCCACGATATCCTGGGAGTCCACCTCTACACCAAGACAAACTCTCTATCTCAAGATAGGGAGCAGTTCATTAGCAGGTTTGTTCTTCCATAATTTTTTCGTTCATTTGTTATGAATGGAAGGCCTTGTCCGCACAGAGATAGGTTTACAAAACTTAACTTTTGGAAGTAGTGTTGATAGGGCATCCCCAAAAAATGTGTTTAACACGAGTAAACGCGTCTTATGCACCCCTCCCCTACTGGCACGTTCACTTGATGGTTTTTATTGATGTTTCAATACGAATGAGAAGGGGGTGGCAAAATACAGGCGGCCCATGGGAGGAAAGTAGGTAAATCCGGCCCTGCATGAGAAAAGTTTAAGTTTTGCATGCTCTTGTAAAAATACGAGTCAAATATTTGAAGAAATTAAGGGTATGATCAATAAGATATGCTTTAATTCCGAAGAGCTCATTCAGGTTTACAGCACTGAGACGGACACAGCGTGAAGCAACAAAGAAGGATCTGAACTGACTTAAGTCAAAAACAAGGGATTGAACCGCGCAAGCGTACACGTGCGAACCGCGGGGTCAAGAACCTCGTAAAGTCTTGAAGGGTGCGTCTATTCGTCGCCGTCATGATATAAAGGCGTAACAACACTCTGCAGCGAGCCCTGTCGTCCCTACGATTCAATGCTTTTTCAGGCGCTAATCGATGTGTAGTTACGCCTTCATGTCAGCCAGGGCGACGTATTAATCGTTTTTCGGGGTAAAACAGCGGCGATGTCGCGTTGTCAGATTAATAATCGCATATCTCCGACAATACTGCCGTGTTAAGGAAGAACGCCATATGGACTTTCAGACGTTGTCAAGTTTCCTTTGATAAGAACCGAATTTACTAGGAAAATTGCGAATATTATTTTCCAAAATTTTCAGACAGTTTTGTACGCAATGGAGATGTTGCATGTGTGAGGAATTTGCGATTTGACTATTGATTCTTATGTAAAAGTTCGCGAGAAACACGATGGTGCCACTGGTTTTCTCTGAAATCAACTCCCAAGCTCAAAAAAAGCTCTCAAGTTGAGGCCAAAATGGAGCGGATATCCCACGCTACCCTGAGAGTCCACCTCTACATCAAAACAAACTCTCCATGCAAAGATAGGGAGCAAATACATTGGCAGGGTTGCCGTGTTTTCAGTTTTGGAGTCCCCGAATAAAGTGGCAGCCCTGTCAATGTATTTGCTCCCTATCTTTGCATGGAGAGTTTGTCTTGATGTAGAGGTGGACTCTCAGGATAGCGTGGGATATCCCCCATTTTGGCCTCAACTTGAGAGCTTTTTTTGAGCTTGGGAGTTGATTTCAGAGAAAACCAGTGGCACCATCGTGTCTCTCGCAAACTTTTACATAAGAATCAATAGTCAAATCGCAAATTCCTCACACATGCAACATCTCCATTGCATATCTCGACTGACACGGAAAAACGAACACATTGGACCTAGAGTCCAGACTCTTAAAAACATGACAAGAAAAAATATCTGATTCCATCAGATTTATGCTTAGATCAAGAACCAAGCCTCTTAATTTGAGCGGATTTCCTTTTGATTCAAGCTAAAATCTGATTGAATCAAGAGTACTTTTTCTTGGCAATGTTTTCAAGAGTCTGGATTCTAGATCCAATGTGTTTTTTTTCCACGGATAAAACCGTGAACACCTACACAAAGAGGGAGTCCCTCCACAAAAAGTCCCGGAAATCTGCGACGTAGGAAACAGTGACACGTGTTTTAGTGGTTGCACCAGCGGGGTTGGGGTCCGCGGCCTTGGCCAACCAGAGCGGTTCTCGAGCGGTGGCTCAGGGGCACGCTAAGGGGTCGCCGCGGCTGGTCTGTCGGGCAAAGGCGGTCCCGGGCCCCATCCAGCGAGCGCTCCAATTCCTCTACTCGCGCTGAAATGGAAATGGAACTCGGAGATCTAGCGCCGACATCCCGTTGGCGGCGTCGCGTTCGCGGGGAAAAAATGAATGGACGCCGCGGCCGCCACGCGGAGCAGCGCCGCCATCGAGATGAATGAACCGTGGAGGGGGAGGCGCGGTGAGTGGTGAGTTGTCGGGTCTTGAAAGTAGTGGTCTCTCGGTTCCCGCCGGACGCTGACCCGACCCGCGCCGCCAAATTTCGCGCCAAGTGACACGTTTTTACCCCAAAAATATTGATTTTGAGTTAAAATTCGATCGCATTTACACCGAAAAAAATGGTATGCTGTTTCGGCACCTAGGATGTCAAAAATGTGTCTGGTCATCTAAGATGCTACCTTGATTGCCCACGCAGTTGAATTTGCATTCGTAGGATGTAAAGTTAACTGCGAGGGCAGTAAAGGCAGCATTTTGGGATCACCAGACACACTTTTGACATCCTAGGTGCTAAAACAGCATACTATTTTTTTCAGTGTATCAAATGGACGGAGTTAAACAGAAAGGAACCGAGCCACATCGGGATCGAACCGAGTAAAAGAGGTTTAAAGTTTGGCTCCTGCATAAGACTCGATGTAAAAGATAAACTTCAAGCTCAATTTCTGCAGAATTTGCTGAAACAAAAACTTTGAATTTTTGGCGATAGATAGTAGAGCAGTGGTTGAGTTCAAAACCACTCATAACTCAATTTTTTCCAAAATGTGGGTTGGTTCGTTTCTGCTTAACTCAGTACAAATGCGGTTACACCGCGATTACAGCGTTTTCAAAATCCTGCAGATTTTTTTCCCCCTCTAAAAACACTCAATTTATGTTCAGTATTAAAATTTACACAATTATTTTCCTTTAAATTAACAATTTTTTGGTGGGAAGCAAAAGTTATTCGCTACTCTGAAAGATTTTTAGATAATTATAAAGAAGCAGATCATCTGATGACCTGTGAGAGGACCGATTTTTGGGGCGGTTAGGTGTCGCAGAGCGCCGGAGAGCGCTGTGAGAGCGACTCTTATGATATGAAGCAAGAGCATTTTTCGCTGTTCTCCAGATTTGGCCTGCTATTTTTTTTTCTTTTGTTTGTAAATGACAAATTTTTCAAATCTTTTAGGCGAAATTAAAAATCCATTCTGCCAGTTTGAACTAAAATACTTTTCCATTCGGAGAGAAAAATAATGGCATCTACTAAACGAGAAGAGAGATTATAAGTTCAAGGCGGAAATTCTCGTTTTCTGTGCCAAATTTGGCAACTCGTATCCGGCACTGTGCTTGTGCTGCGCGCGCTCTCGCCTGGATTACGTCATGAAAGTTGAGAAAGGTGGACTTGATTTGCGATGTATCGCTTTATCTGCCATTTAAACCTATGGAGAAGGATCGATTAACGAGAACGTTCGCAACGAACACCTCAATAATCGATTCTTTACCATAGTTTCAAATGGGGAAATATCGATATTCGACCATCCACGCCTCGCCACTGGACGGAGAGAGCAGGAGCGAAAGGACCGAATTCAGATGCAAGTTGGATTAAAGTTCATTCAAAGATTTAGTTAAACAGTGAGAGCTGAAGTTTGAATTTGAATCAACTGGCTTGGTTGCAATTTCTTTTTAATTTATCTCACTATGGATGTGAAAAAAGGAAAACCAGCCCATCGATTATTCCCGCAGAAAAACATATTTGGCATAGCGTACGCTTAATTTCCTTGGAAATCTTAGTACCGTAAAACTTTAAAAAGCTTTTTCAAACACTCTTAAAAACTGTTAGAATTTAATGTTCAGGTAACCCTTTCATAGATATTTTCAAATACTTACACCTAATAGAAGAAACGTAAAAAGGCTGATTAAAAATTCTCTATTTTTTAAGAGTTTTTTTGAACACTTCTATCTCATCTAAATTTTACCTTTCTTGCCTTTTAATTTAAAAAAATGCCGAAGATTTTCAGGGTTTCCTGAAATATCAATTTCAAGTGTTTTTTCACGAGTCCTTTTCTTGAAAATTTACGAGCTATTTAAAAAATTTTCAACGGCACTGCCGTGATAAGTAAAAACGCCGTATAAGCATTTGAATGTTGCCAAATTTCTTCTTTGAAAATAGTTATTTTTGAAGAAAGTTGTGAATATTTCCACTTGAAATTTTCAGACTTTTTAGATCGAATTACTAGCGTAATCCTCTGAAAAATCGGAGGAGAAATATTCACAGATATTCTTGAAATTCCGTGATTTGTCGAGGGAAATATGGCAACCTCTGACGGCTGATGGCTCTTACTTAGTGCGCCAGAGTAGTTGCTAGTGTAGGCCAGTAGCGTGGCGTATATTGCGATATATCGATTGATCTGACATTCAAACCTATGAAAAAGGATCGATAAACAGATGTTTGCAACGAACACCCTAATAATCGATTCTTTGCCACAGTTTCAAACGGGGAAATATCGAAAATCGATCATTCAAGCCTCGCCACTGGTGTAGGCAAAAGTGAATGGAGAAAAATGGTTATAAGAATCCACTTTGGATGAATGGTGTCCATTGCTCAGCAGTATGAACAGATTTTGTGATGAAGCCAGAAAAAATGTGCCTTCAGCTGGAAACCCAAATTTTCGTTGATGTCTATCCAGTGAGAAAATTATTTTGGGATCAACAATACTAATTTAAATTTTTTGGTGCAAAATATACTCTCTGATACTCTCTAAAATATCGGATCAAAGTTTCAAGCTATAATTTTGGCAAAGAACAGACATTCTATGTTAGTGACAGAAGCGAATAAATGAATAAATAATAAATGTGGAAAATCGATGGATTTTATTGTAGAACAAATGTGTTTTAAATATAGGAATTTTCATTAAACAAGTTGTGGAAATTGAATCAATGATGAAGCTGATGGGTTTGAAAGATATATAAATATACCACGGAAATTGCAGCTGTAATTTGGCCCCTAATCCCTGACACAGAGGAAAAATTACACGAAATACTTTTCTCCAGCCCATACAATTTTGATAGCTCTGAAAGAACTCAATTTAGAAAGAAAATATCATCTTGATCTTCGATACAAGATTTGTTTTTGAAGTTACAACCGGGACGGTTTCCATCGTTTTACAAAACTTAAAATTTGGTTATGCATTAAAAATCTAAAGTCTGCGAAAAATAGTATCGCAGGGTTTTCACTGGTATTTTATGATGTAAAATATGATTCCAATAGATCCTCCTCCTTTCATAAACACATTTTTAAATAGGTCTCACTAGGAGGAATAAATCGTATTTCTTATAAAGTAGTAACTTGCTACTTCATCGGGAACTATGGATTCCATCAACCCTAAAAATTTTGTTTGAGATATAACTGGGGCGAGGAATCTTTTTTTTTCTAAAGAAGTGGTTGAAATCACTATACTCCATTATTGAAGGGTACAAGTTTGTTTTTGTATCCACTTCTTAGTGCTGAAACTAGGCACAGAGAAATTCTTGCCTCCCTTTTACCTGCAGCTGGGACTACTGTGTTAGTCCAAATGTTTAATGAGGTCTTGAAAATCTGTGACGTAATATTTTGCTTTGGACCTTACAGTCTCTCGTAATGCAACCCCACCATAACCTGAAATCAAAATGAAATTAGTGTGATAAAAAGTTTAGCATATTTTGACGCATTCGTTACACGAAAACCAAACGTAAGCTCAAAAATTGAATGAGATACGCGGACCTCTCGAAAAATTTTTGAATTGAGTTGGTCTCTTTGATTTTTTACGGTCATGTAAGAATTCAGAGCTTAAAATTGTGGTGGGCAGCAATTTTTTGATGAATTTCGGTCGACTAGTCGTTACAAATAGAGATAAGCAAGATTTTTGCAGCAAATATGAAGGCAGTAGCTCCAACTGAGGGCACTTTTGAAAAAGAAGGAAAAAGTCATATTTTGATCCATATAACAAAACCTGGCAGTCTGGTGGTTTAAATCAAGGACACCCTGTAAATTTACCGAAAAGGGACGAGCGTTTATGCGTTTGGAATAGAGTGAAGACAAAGTAGCCATTTCTATGAAATTGTAGAAAATGTCTTCGAAGAAAATCAGCTGGAAGGTGCGCTGCATGTGTCATAACCAATACCGCACCATATTTTCTCCTTCAAAACACGGAGTAGGAGCTTGTTCATCTTCCCTTGCGCACGTGCTTCGTTAAAGTTTCCAATGAGAGACCGACA
Source organism: Bemisia tabaci (assembly GCF_918797505.1). Lineage (NCBI taxonomy): Eukaryota > Metazoa > Arthropoda > Insecta > Hemiptera > Aleyrodidae > Bemisia > Bemisia tabaci. The sequence continues at coordinate 32,330,668 of NC_092802.1, forward strand.
TGCATGCTACAATAATTAAAATGTCCAAGTAGTTCAAATTGCATAGCGCTCAAAATGAAGGCTTACTTCGTGCCCTGCGCGTCGCGCCATTGGAACACCCATGCAAAACCAGCTCCTTACCAACGACGCCGTAAGAACACACGACTGTTGCCAAATTTTCCCAGGTCAAATGTTCACTTAGAAGGAAAGCAATGCGAGTTTTCTTTCGGAATTTCCGGATATTTAAGATCTAACTACGGATAAAATTTTCTGAAAGAAAGGAGGAAAAACAATCGCAAGTTTTCCAGGGAACCCGCATTTCATCGTAGAAGATTTGGCAACATTTGAATGTTCGTACGGCGTTTTTCCTCGGCACAGGAAAATAGGTGCATGAAAGGAGCTGAGAGGAGAACTTGGAGAAATATAAAGTATTTTCAAATTAGTTCGTGATCGAGGCGCGTTGACGAGGGGATCAGATATGTCATCGGCAGATGTGTAAGTGGGCCGGTTCGCGCCGGCCGCGCCTGCATGGGGTGTTCAAATTAGTCACTCAAAGTTTTCTTAGAGTGCGATCAAAAGTAAAATAATGGAATTCCCGGAAGAGAAGGGGCTCAGTGGCTCAACCAACTACACCTATGTGAGATGAAATTTTGTGCGAAGGAGAATGGGAACAACAGCCTCGTCCAAAATCAACTTTCGCACTGATGAAAATTCCTGAAAGGTAAGGCTGTTGAATCGATTGCGGCTTACGCCGTGCTCTGAAGTTTTTGCGTCTTTGCGTCTTTGCGAGAAGGTGCGGATTTGAGTACGCACATATTATGAGACCGTCGTTGCCAACCTCGTATATTCACGGAGAAAAAAACTTCGTGCGTGGGACCCGAAGCTTATAGATCATATGGATCTCTGAAGTTTTCGGATTGAGCATCTGAACACTTTAGGTCCAGCTGCTGAGGTTTGGATCGCACATCTGAAACTTCAGTTCTTTCATCTGAAGTACTTCAGTTCTTACATCTGAAGTACTTCGGTTCTCACATCTGAAGTACTTCGGTTCTCACATCCGAAGTACTTCGGTTCTCACATCTGAAGTGACAGCTTCAGACAGCCTCGACAGCTAGACCTAAAGTGCAGTGTTCAGATGCTCAATCCGAAAACTTCAGAGATCCATATGACCTAAACTTCGGGTCCCACGCACGAGGTTTTTTCTCCGTGTTCAACATTCATAAACTGAAAGTCGCGTAATAGTACACTGAAAAAAAAGTTATGGGCTATATGGACATACCGTCCTTTCCGGGCTTAGAGGCCGAAAGTTCCGGGTGCTGAAGCCGTAGCTTCGATTGCTCCGGGTGGTACGCCCGGAACTTTCAGCCTCTAAGCCCTGAAACTGGAAGGGTTGTCTATATAGCCTGTAAGTAGGTAGTGCGGGTTACACGGCCGGAGTTTTTTTCCGTGTACCAGCCACAATGGGCCAGGTGCACTGGTCGCAGAATCGTGTTTTGATGCTTGATTCTTGTAGATTTGCTAAGAAAACTAAGATTTTTCCAAATCGCAACGCTCTAAACTCAATACTAACCGAGATGTCGCACTTTGAAAAATTCGGCTTGGGACGTCATCCACCGCGGTAGTGACACCCTTGATTTCTTCCACCTTAGTTTCTTTCGTCAGAAAGACTTATGCCGCAATCACACGCTGAATGTGGAAGCTACATGTGGCTTGAATGTGGAAGTCATCGGCTCGATGCCTGAATTTTGCGCGTGACGCGCAAAATTCAGCAACGATTTTCAGCGACCATCGAATAATGTCGGATTTGCCTGAACTATTCGAATAGATTTGATACACATTTGGATGAAAATAACTGAAATAGTGAAATTTCAGCTGTTGAGCGCTGACTGTTGACCGCCACATTCAGCTGCCAAATTCAGCATGTGATTCCGGCATTTAATTTGCACCGATTACTCAACGCGAAACTTGGATGGAAGCACGGTGGAAGGAACCAAGAGTATATTCCTACCGCGGTGGGTGACGTCATAAACCGACTTTTTCAAAGCGCGATCCCTTGGTTAGTATTGATGGACAGCTCCTCGTATTTTTCGCTGATCTACAAGAGTCAAGTCATCAAAACCCAATTTTGTGACCAGCGCAACTGACCCACTCATGACCATGATGCGAGAGTTCTGAACACTCTTCTAGTATTCTTCGTGTTCGAAGGGTGGGAGGGTGGCTGCCTTTTTTGTCCCATATTTTGACATGTTCATGCTCTTCCCAAATGGCCTGGTTACACGCTCAAATTTCCGTCAAATTCCGATCAAAATGATGACCAAGATGGCGGTCGAGAGTTATCTAGCTTGATGAGTAAAATTAATTAAAACAGCGTGTTAATTGAAATAAGCATGAAATTAGCACGGTTGTGTGGAAATCAGATGAAGGATGAGCCCCACAGTTCCATCATCTACCATCAAATTTTTGCAGGCCGCAGTTTGATGGTAGATGGTGTGCACCAGTCACCATTTGATCGGAAATTGATGGGAATTTGAGCGTGTAACCAGCACAAAATAGGTACTCCAATCGAAAATGCATAAAACATGTTTAAGGATCGCTCCAAACGCTCCATTACACTCATTCTCGTTCCGGCGAAAAATTTGGTGGAATTTTCAAACGGTTATCGCGGAGAGGTCACTGCATGGAAGGAGCCGCGATGTGCTGGGTAAGGTCATAAATCGTTGCGACATTCCGTTTTCCCCGTCGAAATGCAAAACTGAAAACGGAAGACGGAGACTTGGGCAGAATGTCAGAAAAGGAGCGACAGAAGATGAAAGATGAAACGCGCTGACCAAACCACACCCGGTTCCCGTTGGCCGTGGTGAGTCGGTGACACCGCTCGCTGAACCAGCAACCAGCGCTCTTCCGACGTTGCCTTTGACGTTTGTCTCGTTCGTTCGGACACAAGTAGCACAGCACGGCGGAAATATTGAAATGAGATTGCGATCTAATGCAATACAATTGCAATTTTTGTACCATGAAATTGCAATATTTTTACATCATTTTCTCAAAACTCTTACTACTATTCGAACTCTACGGATCCCTGGTAAAAATTGGTAGTAGAATCTGTGTTCCAAAATACCATGAACTCTACGGATGCTATGTTGCATACACGCTGGATTGAAGGCGAACTCCCCATCCGTATAACTAGGTACACACACCAAGGTACCCCTGACCTTAACTAATCGGACTAAATAGGATAACTAATTGGATCGCATAATTTTCCCTTTGTCTTCTTTGTCCATCGCTTTGTCTAACAATTTCAATGATTAGTCCGCAGGAGCGACAAGACGAGCCTTTTTTTTATGGAAATTACTTTAAAATTACAATGAACCCATAGAGAAGAAAAAAACCCATGAAATTCACTTTCAACCTCACAATCGGATCACTAAATTTTCGTGTTTTAGGGCTACCTGCTATGAAAGATTTCTACTGCGAAGACACAATTTGAAATCTGGAACAGATGAGTGATCTCGTACTCACAGTTTCATAAGAAACTCAAAATGGTTACTGTTTCATCGGAGAAAATCTGCAACTGCTTCGGTTTGAAACTACTCACAACTCATTTCTTTGGGAAACGTGACTTCATCCGTTTCTGTTGAATTCAATCCGTACCCATTAATAAAGACGACGGTTTAAAAGCAAGTTTCAAAGACCCATAAAAAAATTGTGAGAAATCATGTTTCAAGAGACCCTTTTGGATGACTTTTCAAATAAAATTTACGTCTGATGCAATGTGTGTATAAAGTCTTTCGGGAAAATTTTGACATTTCTTCAAATATTTAAAGCTTTTCCTTTTGTTCACTCGAGCGGTATCTCGTAAGTTTTACGAAACAACAAAAAAAAAAACTGAAGAGGGTTTTCTGGAACATAAAATTGGACACGTTTACATGCTGAAAGGAGCCATGTAGGGATAAAAAAAAAAGAAAATGAAAATATTTAGTGTATTGTACTCATCTTTACATAATTCCTCTTGGCAAAAGTACGTCCAATTTCAACAGTTTCCTAGGACTATGTTGTAGTATACTGCACAATTTTTGACACTTTATCGGCACTATGAACAGTTAATTTCTGTACAGTTAAAACTTTTTCGACAACCTTTTCGACAACCTTTTCGACAACTTTAGCTGATCGAGGGAACGAGAGTCGTGATAAAAACTGCGCCGGCGCGGCTATCTTACCACTGAATTTTTAACTTTTCCATACCAGTTCAGTCACCTGAAGATGGGCGGCCTGGCCGAAATGGCCATTGTGCGTAAAGAATAGTAAAAAAGTCAGTCATCCAACTATAATCGGTTGTCGAAAAAGTTTTATTCGTACAGAAATTAAGTTTTATAGGAGCTGTCTTTTTGATATTAACGAGTTTTTATACAATTTCTACAACTCCTTTTTAACGGTCATTGTTATTGGGGCAGGATTGCATGACTAGATCTCCACCCTATCCTGATAGACGTCCCCTATTCCAAAATAAAACCGAAAGAAAATAGGAGCTACTGCGAGAAGGAAAACACTGACGAACCATTTTAGGTTCCCAGCATTCATTTATGGTCAAGTATGTCAGACACCCTGCACATGTGTATCGATGACCGAGTCATGCCGGCGACTTTAGAGCGAGAGCAACAAATGACGATTCCTTTGCGAAAGAAGTCATTAAAACAGGTGGAGGGGGAAGACAAGGGGGGAGAGAAGGGGGAGATGTCATCTTTGCTCTCTCGTCCAGAGACATCAACTTTGAGCTTGTCTGAATCGAGCAGGATTCCAACAGCGGATCAAACAAGCTCGGTGTTGTCAGACCAGTCGAATGGCTCACCTCCACGTGCCGCAGTGTCGTGTTTTGATTAATTTTTACTGGTTGGCAAAAAATGATGACGTCCGGCGAAGTCGAGCTCACTACATCCGACGTCAAGATCCGGATGCACCCTACCCTCGGTGCTGGAAATTAAGAATGAGGGCTGTCGCTATGGGCCTGAGGTGGCCGATTAATGATATTCAATCGTTTTTTGGCAGAAGAATGTCTGCCTCGAGACTCGGAATTTTTCGATCAGAATGTTGCTTTTCACCTGTATCGGTGCAAACATGAGCAAATGTGTGCTTACACGCTCAAAATCATAGTAAATACAGAAAAAAAGTGAGTGCTGAGCCTTAACTGTTTGGATGAAATGGAGCCAGCTACTATGGCAGTATAGTGCTGAGCCCTACAACTTTAGGGTTCAGCCCTATGGACTGCAGGTCTCAGCACTACACTGGAAAAAAAAACACGTTGTATCTAGAGTCCAGACTCTTGAAAACATCGACAAGAAAAAGGACTCTCGATTCAATCAGATTTAAGCTTGAATCAAGAACCAAGCCTCTTAATTTGAGCTTAAATCCGATTGAATCAAGAGTCCTTTTTCTTGCCAATGTTTTCAAGAGTCTGGACTCTAGATCCAATGTGTTTTTTTTCCAGTGCACTGCAATATTAGCTGGCTTCATTTGATCTAAATAGTTAGAACTCTGCACTAAGTTGTTTTTCCCGTAAAGACAACTAGTAAAAAGTATTTTCCAATAACTCTTAGAAAATATTGAATAATTATGTTTCAGAGAATCATTCTTCAGGAGCAGTCTTGTCAGGAGTGCTAGGATGCTTCAGCACCCCAGAAATTCTGATGGGTGGCTCAGGGGCCCCCCAAAACATCCCCATATAAATATACATAAAATTGTACGGAACGGACGTTGGAAAATAATTTTCGCAATTTTTCCAGTGAATTCGGTTTTTATCAGAGGAAATTTGGCAACGTTTGAAGGCACATACAGCGTTCTTCCTTAGCATTGTAGGATGCAATAATCTCTATTTCGCTGCATACATTGATTGCAATCCTCCGGATTTTTTTTTTTTTTTTTTTTTTTAATTTTTTTTAAAGAACCTCCAGATTTGAGGGAATTTTTAATGATTGAAATGCTACTTCATGTTTCTTGCCTTACCTATGAAAGCATCCGCAGGGGGCGCCGCCTCCAAGTCTGTGCTCCCGTCTCCGATCATAATGACCGTCTTGTAGTTATGTTGTTTTTTCAAAAGACCAACGACCTCCGCTTTGCCGCCGTTTTTAGACGTCGGGCAGTTGTGATCGAATCCTTTGTAGTTACCTGAAACACACTACTCCCCATTAGAAAGGAAAAGGAAAATTGGCTTTCGCCTGACGGAGAAGTTTTAGATGTCGGAAATTTGAGTCATATCGTTTTGTCTGAATTTTGTCGTAAGGAACTACTATAGTTGAGGAGATATGTACAAAAAACGGACTAGGTACACGGAAAAAAATAGTTCTGTTCACAGGGCCCCTGCACTTCTTTTGTAAAGTTACAGAAGCTTCCGTTACGAGGACAGAGTAGGTACTCTGTTCCCACGACCGAAGTTATGTTCTCACAACAGAAAAATTCTGTAAGTTTAACAAAAAAACTGCAGGAGCCCTGTGAACAGAAGGTTCTGTCGTCAACACCATCTATTTTTTGTGTTAGCAAAATCGCGCATCTAAAAAATCAGCGATTGAATATTTCATTATGGTACCGGTTTGATACATTATCCGGTGTTAGCTGGGGTCAAAAAAGTTAGGTATATCCTCAAGTTTAAGTTGGCATGATTAAAATACAGAAAAATATTGTTGGAAATGTGAAATAACAGAAATAAAATAGGTGTAATCGGACCATTTTTGAATAGAGCGACTGATTTTAGGAGTACCTAAGTTTTTTGCTGTTTAAATGTCTGATACTTGGGCCGTTTTGTGCATAGAATCACTTTTAACCTATGTGGGATGCAGTTAGGGGTTTCTAAAGAAAAGCAAAGAAAAATTGAAAAAAAAAGTCAAATATTTTTTTTAAAAAAAATGTATAAAAAAATTGACAATTTTTCTACTTAATAATGACAATATGTATAATCCGAAAAGTTTTTCTCCGCAAAAACGTGCCGACTCCGCTCGGGTCGTTTTTGCACCAAACTCCTCAATTTCTAGCTCATTTTAAAAACTAAGTTTACTCTTAATGCTTCTGTGCAGGCACAGATGCTTTTTCTTCTCCTTCGTCAGAAAACTTTCGAAATTTTCGTCAGGTTGACACAAGAACATGGTCTTCTCAAAATGTAAAACGAGTCTCAAAAGGAGAAGAAGGGGACAAAGCGTTATTGCTCCTTCCAAAATTTGTGTGATGTAATCAACTGTCGGTAAAATAACCAGAACAACAGAACAACATGCTAAGGTTAAAGTACCAAGAAACACACGATGACCAACCTTCTTCGTCGAAGAGAATTTCATTCGCGTAAATGTTCTCGATGGGTATGTTGAGGCCTTTAGCTATAGGCTCCACAATTACTCTAAAGCCACCAGTGACTAGATAAACCCTAGTCCCTTGTTTATGCAATCGCTCAACTAGATCTCTGCAACAAAAAAACATGCACTAGATTTCATGAAAGTTCGAAACTTTGAAATGAAAAGACCACGAAGAGAGAAAGAATGAGCTTATTTCGTCTTATTTTTGAACGACAGACTGAAACAGATTGAGGAATGCATTTACAATCGTTATTGAAACAACTATTTTCCTTAGGGCAACCTTTTGGTTTACATTATCGGCTAGTATATTATTACAAAACGGCAATTTTTACAAAACTTGAGCATAGTTTAACAGTTTTATTTCGGAAATAGACTCGTTAATACTCGTATCTCCGCCAACGAAGAAGTGGGCGCGACGCTGATCACGGCGCCTGGATGCAACTATTCGTACATTGCGGATGCCTGTGTTGCATACGCCAATAAATTAAGAAGATTTGGCCTTCTTTGTGTCGTGCACTTACTAATACGAGTAATGGACTACCTGTTTAAATTAGGAGCTACAATTTCTAGCTCGTTTTAGAAACAACCCATGTGCCATTAGTTCCGTAAGCAGATAGATATTTTTACGTTAGAGCCAGAAATCGTAGTTTTTTATTACAAAATGCAGACCAATTTTAAGTCAGAATAGTGCTATGAATGTTGAAGGCAAGGAGGGTGGTCCTGGGCTTCATTCGTGGCTATTAATGGAAAGAAAAGTGCCAAAAGTGACTAAAATACATCTTAATCATATAATATTCCTCTTATAATGACATCTTGAGCGCATAACTTAAGTACATTACACTGCAGTATTTATTTTATAGCTTGCTACTCTTGCCGCTACCAAAGTTCTCGATTTAGTAGGCTAAAAGGGAACTCTGGTTTTGTCTACGTTTAACAGTGTCATTAAAAAAAAAAAAAAAAAAAAAAAAAAAAAAAAAAAAAAAAAATCGTGACTTTAAATCTATTTTACTTCCTGACGTGAAATAAGTTTCTCCTATTGACATCGATTTACAATAATAGTTATTTTTTGTTGACTTTCGATCAAGGTTTGATCCAATACAGATTTTACTCACTTGATGCCCTGAGAATATTTTGGCGGACGATTGCTTAAAAAGTTTTGGATGGTCGAAAAACTTGGGTTGATAATGCCCAGCCTTTTACTCAAGGAAGTCCGGAAGTCCATAGCTCCACCCATTGCCTGAGAGGTTCTGAAAATTACGCCCAAATAAAAAGAGAAAAATATCGCGGAGGATTAATTTTTGACGAGAATGAGATTTTTCAAAATTGAGATGTCTTACATTTCAAACTGTGAAGAAAAATTGAAACAAATACACTTGCCTATACAGTTGGACCTCCAACGTTATCTCTATCTTTAAAATCTGATTATGAAAAAAAACCTTAAGCAAATATATTTGTTTTCTTACAGTATACCAACGATACAATCCGATCATTTATTATAACCAATTCTGGTCCTTCATTGCCTGTATATACTCACGTAGTGCATTTCATATCAGGGCCGGATTTACCTACTTGCCGCCCATGGGCCGCCTGTATTTTGCCGCCCCCTTCTCATTTGTTTTGAAACATCAATAAAAACCATCAAGTGAACGCGCCGGAGGAGGAAGGGTGCATAAGACGCGTTTACCTGCTCGTGTTGGATACATTTCAAAAGTTGCAAAATTTCACGGAACTTGACGTGAAAGTTAAGTTCCGTAAACCTATCTCTGTGTGGACAAGGTCCTCCATTTATAAGAAATGAACCAAAAAATTATGAAAGAACAAACATAAATGTGGTTTAATAATCTTAACTGCGCCGCGCTGCGCTGATCGCACTGTGTTTGGCGCAATGCGAGAAGTATTCCTGCAGTCTTGTAGGCGCTATGCGTTTCACGCCAACCGCTCCTGACCGCACTGTGTTTGACGCGATGCGTGAAGTATTCATGCAGTCTTGTAGGCGCTAATATGTGTTACATGCCGACCGCCAGTTCGACCACACCCGAACCCAGAATGAAGTCAGGATTGACTGTTAATTACTGGGAAAATCGTATCGATTTTGGTGTAAAAAGATGTGATCAAAGGATTCTATTAGAAGAGAAATAAAATCCTTTACTGCAAGTAAGCTTATGTTATCACGACTAATATTTTACTTGATGTAACGCGGTAATAACTCGCTTCCTAGACGCAACAAGTTTTTCTTTCAATGCAAGAAACCTACAAGACTATTTTACATCTGCGACGTCGAAGACAAATTTGTTGTGCGAAAGGTATCGGTTTATTTTACATTGTTAGCATTGATAGAGGCTATGTTATCATTCCGATCCACTCTTTCATGGGAGGGCATGTTTAATGATGAAGCAGCTTAATCAGTTTATGATAAGTCATCGTTTGCTAAAGATTAATAACCATTGCTAAACATTGCTAACATTTGCAAAAGATTAATAACCCTGAGAGAACATTAATGGGCAGGTAACTCACCAAAAACATGTTCTAAAGATTTACTCTCTTTGACCACAATGCTCATAAAATTGCAAATGGAAATACTTACAGTTGGGTCACTTCTTCAAACTTCCCGCAGTGTTTGGCCAATTCATCTATGGCTTCCTCTTGGATCACAGTTGAATCAACATCGAAGCAAACAGCGTCTGCGCTCCTCAGAAGTGACTTAATACTTTCTGCACTCATCCTGGCAGTAAAAATCCTCCCTGTTAAGTTCACAGAAAAATTCAGGGAAATGATTGAGGTGACTGAAGGCCACTGAAGTGGCGAGGTTTTCGGAGTCAGAAAGAGGGTTGTATGCAGAGGTGCAAAATTTCATGAAATTTTGTAAAATGTTAAGAAAATTTGTAAAACTTTGGCAGTCGACTCAGAATATCATGAAACGCCCGGACAGTGAAATCTTAATTTTGAAGAACTTTTTGGAAACTTTTTTGGTCAAATTTCGAGGCCTCTTCATGAATTCTCATCAAATTGTTGCAGGTTATACACACAGCTCTTGTAACATCACTTTCCATGCTATTTAACTCTCCAGCGAAACGGATTCCATTCGAAAATTTATTTTGAAATTTATGGCTACATTCATTATCGGCGTGCTAGAAAGTCGGCTGCAAGCAGAATCTGCGTAACTTCATGACATGATGACCAATTTCTATTTTTTTTTTCTTTAAAAAAAAAACCGTGGAATCTTTTGTACTGAAACTTCACGAGTATGTTTTTTTCAGAATTTCAGGTACATTCACAGAAAATTTAAAAGCGTTATAATTCACAGTGTTTGATTAGAGAAACGATCAAACATGGGAAGAAATTAGGCAGTATGGAGTTTGGATGATCTTGATTGATGCCGCTCACATCTAATTTGGTGCAAATTTACATGAGAGTTAATACGGCCTTTGATAGTAGCAAACGTTTTCAACAGACCCTCCATAGTTTTATAAACACGGCAACAGGAGTGATTTTAGACCAGTAAAAGGGCTTTGCACCGCAAAAAATTACGTGGCGAGAAAAACGACGAGCCTCGCCTCCGCCGCACCGTGGTGGGAAGAAATGTGGGTTGGATACGAGCGTATAGAAGGCAGCGAGAATAATAGCGATTTAGAGCGAGAAAAAAAAAAACGGAGCGAAGAGCGAAATAGAACGAAAATAATAAATACGGCGGAAATGAATACATTAAATAAACGAGGGCTACGCATGCGGAACAACAGACGATAAAAAAAACGAGCGGAACGATGAAAAAGCGAACACTAGCCGAATGAAAGAAGCGAAATAATTAGGAATTGAATGCGACCGAAAGGCGATTTAAATAAAAATAGACATGTGGCGCGAATATTAATAGAAAAACGAGCGGCGATTAGAAGAAGTTAATGAAAATAATTGAAATGGAAAAATTTAATAGAAAAATTGCGAATTGTAAGCGAATGAGCGAAAAATGGAATAGCGCGAATGAAATACACGAGCGAATAGATTAGCGCAATTAAATTGAATTGAATTGGGTAAAAAACGGGGGCGTCCGAGCGAATAATAGGTAGCACGAAACGAGGCGCAAATAGAAAACTAGGCAGGGCGAATTATAGAGCGAGCGAAGCGAGCGAAAGGAGCGAATAAAATTAAGAATAGGCGAATCAGCGAATGTTAGGAGAACCAAATAAAATTTCGAAGTTAAATTTAGAAACATGGAAGCGCGAAGCGAAGCGACGAAAATTTGCGGACGATAGTATGGCCGAATATAGAATAGAAGTGAGCGATGCGAAAAGATAAAATAGAATTGCTGAAATTTGAACACATCGAGCGAATAGAGAAGGCGCGAATTAGAAAAAATAATAGTATGACGCGAAATGCGAAATAGCGAATATAGGGAATAGAACGAAGAGGAATTAAATAGAAAAATAAGCGAATTAGAGAAGTAGAACGAAATTAGAAGATGGAGCGGAATAAGCGCGGCGAAAGAATCCGGAATTTGCGGCCGAATTAGAGCGATAATATCGCGAATGCGAATGACGCGAAAATTTAGAAGGGCGAATTATAAGCGAAAAGCGAATATGCGAATAGAAGAAGTCGGACACGAAATTTTTGGCTAAAATTTCAAATTTTCATGTTTATCTCGTCTCAAATTCAATTTCAAGGGGTGATTTTACAAGGGAATTTCACGAAAAAACCAATGAAATCGCTCTTAAACTCTATTGTTTTGTATATACGAAGATATAAGCTTTCAAAGTTTCCAAATTTTGTCCGATCTCTCCCATTGACTCGATCCACTGTGCGCCGTCGCGCTGCACAGCATCGCATCGCCCAGAAGACAAGAGAAATTAGAGTGCCTTCAAATGTTTGTGTATGCAACATGGCCAACTGAAGAACACGAATAGTTGCGTCCGAGCTTTATCATTTCGGTTGTCTAAATTGGACGTATTTATGCTAAAAGGAACTAAGTGCATAGGGTTTGCGTGAAATATAGTTCCTTGTGGCATAACTACGTCCAATTGTCTCTTTTTTATGTTATTTTGCTTTTTATAGTGAGAGTTAACGCCTCAACGCTGAATACAACCCTAAAAACTATTTTGAGTGGGCGGAAAATTAAGGTACTTTTTCTCGGCAAAACTGCACTTCTTTTTGAGAGAATTTAAGAAATTCCCAACATTTTAAAACTTCCCACGGGGCTGACGCGATGACTCACGATTAGCTTCCTCTCAGTGGCGTGGCGTACTTTGCGATCTATCGATATTTTCCCATTTGAAGCTGTGGTAAATAATCGATTATTAAGGTGTTCGCTGCGAACACCCTGTTTAACGATACTTTTCCATGGGTTTAAATGACCGACCAATCGATATATCGCAAAGCACGCCACGCCACTGCTTCTTTCTGTATTTTCAGGCCTGTTTTTCCCGACACGAATATCACGTAATTACTTGGGCGATGTATTGTGTTTTTGCCGGAATTACCCAGGGCCGGATTTACCTACTTGCCGCCCATGGGCCGCCTATATTTCGCCGCCCCCTACTCATTCGTTTTGAAACATCAATAAAAAACATCAAATGAACGTGCCAGTGGGGGAGGAGTGCATAAGACGCGTTTACTCGTGTTGGACACTTTTTTGGGAAAGCCCTGTCAACACTACTAGCAAAAGTTCACGGAACTCGGCGAGAAAGTTAAGTTTCGTAAACCTATCTCTGAGTGGACAAGGCCTTCCATTCATAAGAAATGAATGAAAAAACTATGAAAGAACAATCATAAATGTGGATCAATGTTTCAACTTCCGCCGCCGCGCGGACCGCACCGTTTTGGCGCAATGCGTGAAGTATTCCCATAGGCTTGTAGGCGCTAATATGTGTTACATGCCGACCGCCGCGCCGAGGGCCTCTCATTTTCATCGCAAGTCCTAGTCATCATTTCTCTCTTAGTTCTAGGCCAAATTGCGTCTTTGGTTTCTCTCTTAACTCGACTGATTATAGGTGCTGTCTTTTGTATCACTGAAAGACGACAAAATTAGAAATTACATTACTCTCGGGAAATGAGAGATTTTGTCGCCTTTTCTCGTTTGTAATTTTTATTTCTAAATCCGATTTTTTTATACCTACATGTAAAAAAAAATTGGCCACCCTCTAAATTTGCCGCCATGGGCCGTGGCCCATGTGGCCACCCCCTTAATCCGGCCCTGGATTTACCTTTTAATTTCGAACAGCTACTTCCGTGATAATTTAGAATATATGGACCGCATGTAACAGAGAGGAACCAAGCCGCATCAGCTACTGCCAAATTTAACCGAGCAATTTAATTTTCTAGGAGAAAACTTTTGTGCGGATTCCTTTGAAAATTTTAAGAAATTTGCTTCGTACTATGTAGACAATTCACTGAAATTTGCACGAAAATCTGCACAACCGTTTCATGTGAAGAATTAAATTGCCCAATTAAACCTGGTAATAGCGGATGTGGCTTGCGGTTCCTTTCTGTTTATCGCGGTCCGTTTGTATTATTGCCGATGATACGTTATGATCCAGTTTAATTAAAAAGAATGGGGTGGGATGAACATGAGCGTTGTGTATTATAAATCGTAAAATTAAATATGTTTTTAGGGGTGCAGACGGTGTAGAGCATATGTGGATCCAGCAATTTGGCAACGCTGGAGTTCCTCCATTTAAACCTATGTTAAATTATCGATTATTGTCGACGCAACTGGCCCCTCCGAGAGTCGATACATTTCCATAGGTTTAAATGGAGAGAAGGCAATGTTGCCAATTTGCTGGACCCGCCAATGGTGCAGAGTACGTTCGCGCGTGTTAGCCCCGATTAGCACGTGACTTGAGGAAATCCGTCACCTCGTGAGAAAATATCTTTTATTAATCATATTATTTCGTTTGGAGAAAAAGAGGGCAAAGGAAAAACGCGCTGATTTTAGTAACTTATTTCCGTCGTTTATTTTCCGTTTTAACGTTAATGAAACGTAAAATTACATGAAAAATTCGAAGAAAAATATTTGCAAATTTTCCCGAGAATTCGTAATTTACCCTAGGAAATTTCCTAACGCGATTGACTTTGCTACTATTCTGCCATGCTGAGGAAGATCGCCGTATGAACCCTTAGGCGTTGCCAAATTTCCTACGGTAAATTACGAATTCTCGGTAAAATTTGCAATTATTTTTCTTCGAATTTTTCATGTAATTTTTTTCGCAATTCACATAAATTTTCTAAAAATTCAAGTTAAAATACGCACTGCTTTCCTCAAAAATAAACATTTTATCGAAGGAAAGATGGCAACTCTCGAATGTTCATCAGCGTTTTTCCTTAGCACGGAAAAAAACACATTGGATCTAGAGTCCAGACTCTTGAAAACATTGACAAGAAAAAATACCCTTGATTCAATCGGATTTTTGCTTGAATCAAAACGAAATCCGCTTAAATTAAGAGGCTTGGTCCTTGATTCAAGCTAGATTCTGATTGATTCAAGAGTGCTTTTTCTTGTCGATGTTTTTAACAGTCTGGACTCTAGATCCAATGTGTTTTTTTTCCAGTGTAGCACGGTAGAATTCAGCGGTGCACCTTTTGCAGTGGCGTGGCGTGAATTGCGATAAATCGATTTTTATGACATTTAAACCTATGGAAAAGTACCGATGAACAGGGTGTTCGCAGCGAACACTTCAATAATCGATTCTTTACCATAGGTTTAAATGGCATAACAATCGATATATCACAATGGACCACTAGACAAGGTACGAATTTAAGCATTCTGATACATGTTTCTTAACCAGAATTTTACGTAAAACACGATTCTTACAGCGAAAATTACTGAAACCAACTTTTAAATAAGATATTAACGTTTTTATTACACATTTGTTACGAGGAATTTGAACTGCCCGCTGACAAGAAACTCAAAGCTCTACGTGAGTCAAATCGCGCACTACAATGGTTTCAACAAGCTTCTCAATCGAGTAATATTCATTTCCCACCACGTGTTGCTCAAACTATAAGCAATTTGCTACAGCTGAGCCAAAGCGTCAAGATTGAGGTTGCCAGATTTTTATATCGTAGAGACTGTCATGATAACGTTTAGCGCGCGATGTGAGTCACGTAGAGCATTGAGTTTTCATGAGCGGGTGGTTTGAATTTACGCATCAAGAATCATTAAATATCTTCGTAAGGAGTTGATTTCGGTAATTTTCGTTGTGCGCATCGTATTCTAAATGAAATTTTGGTTATGAAACGTGTATCAAAATGCTGAAATTCGCGCCTTGTCTATTAGTCCATTCACGCCACGCCACTGACCTTTTGAGGAGCCGCATTTTTCGGCTCGCGTGGACCTGGAATTTTGAAACGGGAGCAAATGATCGAAAGGAGACTCACCGTTGGAGCCTTTGCGGAGCTTCGGTGAGGACACGTTGATAACCGGTGTTCCGAATCGACGGGTGTTTTCCTCGACTGATAAACCGTTTATCGTCAACGTTGCCTCTAATCTCGGTCCTTATCACCAAGCGCCAGATAACAGATTTCGACCGCGTTGTCTCGGGGAACTTGGCTACAGTTTAACTCGAACTACGACCACTTCAGTATCAATGCGCGACTCTTCAATCGCACTGTCCAATACTGCCGTGCTAAGGAAGTACGCCGTATGAACATTGAGACGTTGCCACGTTTCCTCCGATTAAAACCGAATTTACTAGAAAAATTGTGAATATTATTCTCCGAAATTGTCGGACAATTTTGTTCGCAATTTGATCTAAAATATCTGAAAATTTCAAAGAAAAATATGCATGACTTTCCTCAAAAATACTGTTTTATCCGGGGAAATTTGGCAACTCTCGAATGTTCATACGGCGTTTTTCCTTAGCACGACAGTATATTGCATCGTGAAATGGGCACTAACGATCAGACGGTAATTTAAATTGATAACATAATTTGGCTTGCGTTTTGCAAAAAGAACCAAGAGAATTCCAATGTCGCTGAGATTGTGCAACTTTTTTCACCTTGCAAATATTAACTGATCATCTAAACAAGTTTGATCTTTACTCCCGATAAACTATGGATTCAAGACGAAAATTACCTTTGTAAGTTTCATTTTTTGCATGGCTTCGGTAATTATTTGCAAAGAATGTAAGCTGCACAATCTTGGCAACATTGGAACGCTCTAGGTTCCTTTTTGCAAAATGCAATCCATTTGAGGAGTGGAGCTGTGGAACAGTATGACTCTGCCGACAAAAGGAAAATATTCACTTTTAGAGTGTGATGAGAGTAAAAGGTAGTAAAAACTTCTTTCAGGAATGTCCAACGGTTTCGGAGTGAAGATAAAATTTGCGAGGAGAAGTTTTGAAACGTCGAAATGTCGTCACGTGGTCGGATCTCAAAGACGAGAAATGAATCAAGTGACTAATTCTGTCGTGCTAAGGAAAAACGCCGTATGAACATTCGAGAGTTGCCAAATTTCCCCGGATAAAACACGTATTTTTGAGGAAAGTCATGCATATTTTTCTTTGAAATTTTCAGATATTTTAGATCAAATTGCGAACAAAATTGTCTGAAAATTTTGACGAAAAATATTCATAAGTTTACTAGGAAATTCATGTGTTATCAAAGGAAATTTGACAACGCCTGAAGGTTCATATGGCGTTCTTCCTTAGCACGGCAGAATTGATGGGCGGTTTTGTAGGGATTTTGCCTCTGAGGTTTGTGCTGATTGTTCGGGGCAATATTTTATATTTTGTTCTCCGAAGTATAATTATAAATAATCTATGAAGTTTTGAAAATGATATTGCTGCACCGGTGAGAGGCTCATTCATCATCCTCTATGAAAAAATTAATAAAGAACTCAATATTTATCTTTATTCCATATGAGTCCCACACTGAAAAAAAATTCTCGGCGTTTTTACCAAGGTCCGTTGGTACCTTTACCATCTCACTTTTTTACCAATTATTGGTAATTTTACCAAGACTGACGAGTAAGCTTACCTAAAAACCGGTATTTTTACCGTTTTTTCCAGGTAACAATACCACTCTTATTGGTAATCAATTCCCGGTAACTTCGCCATTTTATCTCGATAATTCTACCACAGTCGATAAAAAATATTGGCGTTTTTACCAAGGTCCAGTAAAATTGCCGAGAAAGTTCAATAATTTTACCCAGCTTTCTCGGTAAAATTACCAATTCCATAAATGGTAATTTTACCAAGAAAATACTGGGATTAAATAGAACCCTGAATTCTTGGTAATTTTACCCTTTTCTTAGTAAATACACCGAGATTTTTTTTTCAGTGCATATTACCTAGAAAAATGCTTTTAAGTCTTGAAAATCCCAATCCTGTTGGATGGAGCGAGCCTGTGACCACAGATCTCGTGACGCAACCTTGGAACCGCCCCTATCTTTAACCACCAGCGTTGCGTAACTGCTGCGTCCCAATTTGAGGTTATGTCTCAAAAGTTTGCGTCGAGGTTAAAATGCGTATTACCGACACGAATTCTTTTACTTCAAACCGAAACAAAAATTAATATTCTCAAACCACTAGGTAACGACACTACGCTTTCTTATAATGAAAATCCTAAAAGCAGAACACAATTACAAGTCAAATGATGTCACGGGGTACACGAGGGGACACAGACACAGTTAGAATGGCGGCCATACTGTTTGTTGACTCTGTATCCAAGTACGCAAGCAAATGATATCAGTGCTTGGAGCCAATAGAAAGGTTTAATTACGCTTTACAGCTTCGAGCTGCCTTTGGGAAAGAAGAAACAAATTTTTCTAGCAAAGCTCGCTGTACGAGATCGAGCATGAATCGAGTGGCTTTTCAAGGGTTCAGTGTTTCTGCTATCATTAAGTCTGTCATTCAAAGGAAAAACACCGTATGAGCTTTCAGGCGTTGCCAAAATTCCCTTCATAAAGTACGGATTTCTTGATAAGTTTATGAATATTCTTATTCCAATTTTATTGTAAATTTTTTTCGCAAAACCACCCAAAGATCCAAGAAATTTCAAGGAAAAAAAGAATACTTCTTTTCAAAAATTAAAATTTTATCGGAGGAAATTTGGCAACACTCGAATGTTCATACGGCGTTTTTACTTAGACTCAGACTAGGGGGTAGGGGGACGAGTGCAGGAGGTAACAAACGGCATAAGATTATCGAGAAAGACGAGTGCATATGTTAAAAATTACTTGGAGTCTCATACGGCTTAAAATATTTTTATAACGATACTGTGGGGCTAGGGGCTGAATTTTGAGTTTTGTAGGTCAATTTTCTTTCCAATACTACTTTGGTGCAAGATTTGCCAAACTCATCAATATTTCGATTTTGCTAAATTGTCTTTTGGATCATCCGTCAACCGGAACCTTTCATTTTTATACCCAAACATCACGACTCAATGTTTTCAAACATTTTGTATTCAATGCTGGGGACTCTCTCCTTCTAATTTCTATTTTTATAGGAATCGAATTCGGGTGGAGATGAAAAGATTGCCATACTAAAGCAGGCTTGTTTCTGGAGCACAGAAATTTCACTGGACTAGAAATTGCGTGGAAGTTTGAGCGAAGATCACTTTTGATAACACATTGGACTACAATAATATGCAGCAGAGCTAGGCTACATATCTAGCTGTTCTGCAAAAAATCAAGAGAAAAATGGGATTTCCGTCAATTATTTAGCTCCCTGAATCATTTCAATTTTACAAAAACAAACAAAAAAGTCCAAGGTGAAAATTTCTCATGTGAAAAACTTGACAAGTACTGGACAAACACCCGTTAAAAATAAGATTCAAGAATTGCGACTTGCGAGACGATCAGAAGGTGTTCTAAGGCAGATGAAAAATGCCTTCAGTTCCGCGTGATACCACATTAGACGCAGCAGTTGAATTGCCACACGCCTAACCATACAGGGTGGTCCCGAAGTCCTTTCCACTCCCTCTAACTGTCTATCTATGGAACCATTTTTACAAAATATTGCCCTACGATTGTCGATAAGATAAATGCAATTCAGAAACTTATATATAATACATATAAAGTCGCTTTACAACGCACTCTGGCGTTCTACGACACCCAAACGCCACATATGCCTGTCTTCCCAGAGGTTATCGGGCAACTGACACCGCAACATCTTTTCGTCAACGCCCTGCCGCCAACCCTTTTTCGGGGACGTCCCCGTCGCCTCTTCCCAGGTGGTACCCAATCCAAAACTTGTTTGGGCAACCTCTCCTCCGACATTCTTTGCACATGTCCATACCAGCATAACTGCCTGGACATGACGTCGTGCACGATATCTTTCTCAACCTTCATCACCTGGCGAATTCTCTCATTACGGACACGGTCCCGTCTCGAAATGCCGGCAGATCGCCGCCAAAAATCCATTTCAGTTGCCCTCAACATTTCTTGCGTTCTTTTCGTCAAAGGCCACACTTCACTACCATAGAGCACGATACTTTTAACGATGGCGTCATATATGCGGTGCTTGTTTGCCTTTGAGATGCTCTAATCCCAGAGCACCTCGTTCAGCATCGCGATGGCTCTCCTGCCCTGGATAAGTCTGGAGAGTTGAACTGCCATATTACCGCGGAATTTTATTAAAACTAAGATTTTGAAATTTTAGGATTTTCATAGATTTTTAAATTTTAATTTTTTCTTCGGGGGGGGGGGGGGGGAGGTGTCTGTGGCTGGCAGATTCGCGCCGGATGCTGAGTGCTCCAACGGCTTCCGCGATTTTTTCTCCGCTTTCGTTTTTTCGTCTCATGTTCTTGATGCCCCTGGCTCCTGTGGCTGATAGGAGCGGGGAAGCGGGGTGCAGTTGGTCCGTCCTGCAGCACGGAGGAAAATGCTGACGATTTCCTGTTGTCTACCGGTGATCGTGATCTTGGAGATTTTTCCCAAGTGAACGGGGCCTCAGTTCGCTTTCTCATCTCGCGTGCGCTCGTCTCGAACTGTTGCGCTGTGCGTCCGGCTTTAACTTTTGAAACTTGTGAGCTTTTGAGGTGACTCTGTCTTTTTTTTAGCATGTGGGATCCCCGAGGGTTTCATCGGAACGGGTCGTGCGAATTTTCCGGTATTTTCTTGTGTTCATTGCGCGTGCGGTAACGCGGACGGCTCGTCTCGTTGTGGGTAAGTCGTCCCTGCTGGTGCAACACTGTCCTAGCCGACATAACCCGCGAGATGTCCACGTCTCACGCATCTCACAGTCTACAGAGCCCAGTTCACACCGCCGGCCAACGGCGCCGTCCAACGACGACGTCATCCAACGCCGACCGCGCGGTCTGCGCCACCCTCTCCAACCTGCGCAGCACCGATCGCTGACCACCCGTTGACGGCAAGCGGCAGCATCCACTACGGGCAAGCACACGTCCGCAGCCATAAACCACAGGAACGAGCCATAAACCACAGGAACGAGCCACCCACAGAGGAAGCGGCGCCACCCCAGCTATGGGATCTCAAGTCGACGACATCACCAAGAAGACCTACGCCCTAGCTGACTGTAACCCCGAGGAGGGCCACAAGCGCCGAGAGCAGCCCCCACACATGGACGAGGAAGTCCGCTCACCAGCAGCAGAACTTAATTTTTGTTTCTTGCAAAAATCAACCGCCCAATCAATGTAACACACCCCCCTCTTAAATGACCCCTTTTAAAATAAGCAGAGAATTACGAGCAGACAACGGAGGGAGGGTTCTCGACAGGGCGAAGAAAGGAAAGAGAGTAAACAGAGCCCTACCACCTCGCGGTCGGGCGGACCACGGGAACCGCCATGCCACCGGCGCAATTCCGCCGTGCCGAAAGTTGCCATCCCCCTTTAACGAGCGCCGCGAGCGCCGCCTGGTTAAGGCGGGGGGGAGTATAACGATCGGATCGTGGGGCGATGGCGATTTCGGCGAGGGCGATAGCCGCGGCGCGGGGGCATTGCCTCGGCTTGCTGAAGTCCCCGGATTCCCACGAAAACTCCGCCATGGGTATATAGTGTGAACGGCCACTAACTCAAAATATCAGGCCAGCGCGCCGTGCTACGGCGCCGGATTTCGGACAAATCAGCGATTTCCAACACCCTGCAAGGGGGCAAATCTACCGTTTTGGCAGAGGTCCGGCGCGATAGCATGGTTTTCCGCTGAACGTGGAAATCCGTAAACATCAGTGCTGGAAACGAGAAACAACAGCTAAGGACTTTCAGGAGGGAACCATGGAAAGCTCGACCGCGAACCTACCCTTGAAGTCAGTAGTCTCCGAGGTGTTACCCAAGCTGCTCCTCACTGCGCCCAGCCCCAAACCCAGTGCGACCCTCGCCTTGTCGAGAACCCCCCCCCCCTTTTGTTTGCGAGCTGTTGAGTTGTTGAGTTTGTTGTCGAGTTGTTGAGTCTAGAGTCTGTTATTTTAGTAGCGAATAAAATCATCTATTTTGGTCATCTATTTGTCTGTTGGTCTGATCATCTATCCTGAATCGTCGATCTATAGGTGGTATGATCCCTTCAATTGATTCGAGTCGTCAGAGCTCTAAATCTGAATGGTGGAGGCAAGAAGATCGCCCCAAAGGAGAGTGGTAGTTGTTAGTAGAGTGCCCTTTTGGCCCTACCCCCAGCGACCGTTATAAATATAACCATTTTCAGTGCGGTGAGAATGGCATTCTCTTTTACTTCTGTAAGGAATGGTTCTTTACATTTTTCATCCAGAACGGGTACCTTAAGGAGGAGGCGCTATAAAGGAAACTGTATTCCCTATTGGTGGGATTAAAAAATCTATATTATACAGCTACAAGCAAAATCTTGGAAGCACTATTTCTGACAAACTGCCGGACCGATAAGGATGATCTTTACATGTATGTCATCTGTAGTAGATGTAGATGTGCAAAAAATTATGAAACCCCGAACTTTTAATGTTGTAGAGCTTTTAAAGCTCATGTCACTTAAGTCCAATGTTAATAGCGTGAGAGATATGTCGTTTCCGCTAGAAACGTCAAGGTGTGGGATTCTACCTGAGTGACTCGAATAAACAATAAAACAATGGAAAAGCTCGTGAAGGGCTCCTCATTCGAAGAGTTGAGGAACGGTGCATCGCTCAGGGTTCAAGGTTCAAGGTCCAAGGTGTAAGGTTTAACTCAATTTTTCCTGCATTCTTCCGGCTTCGATTTGTGGCATTGGTCAATTTACTTGATTGCTGAATTTCTATTAATATTTACAGCAGATAAACAGCAGATACAAAGTGAGAAGGCAGGCGCTGCGTCGCGTCGGGACGGACCAAATATTATTAACTCTTAACGGTCGAAATCCGATTTTTTTTTTTAAATTAAGTATTTAAAAATAACATAATAAATGGAAATTTCTCCAGTAAGTGGACTGTGAAATTATGTACATCCAGCTATTCCTCATCATTTACAAATCTGAGTGTTACGTCAAAAATTTTGAAATCGATGCAGCTCGAACACAAAATGGTGTATTAAAATGGAAGAACATTTTTGCCTATACATATGCGTATAGGGCCCGCGAAGCGGGCCTGAGGGCGCGAGGCGCCCTCCCGGGGGTTGGGCCGCGTAGCGGTCAGGGGGCAGGGCCCCCTAGTAAGTAATACGTAGCTAAGGTACAGGATACTTACTTACATTGTTCAACGGAGACTAATTGCTGTAGGGAGTGAAGATTCCAAGGGAAATTAAAAGAATAAATAGGACAAGGGAATCCTACTCAGAACACGTCTATTACATAATCAGGGTAGACGAAATGCTTTCACTGGTACAGTTGAAGGACGGAGAATTGCTGGATGCTTTTAATGAATTTATAATATGAGTTGCTTTAGTAGGGAATTTTTTTTTTCTCTCCGATGTATGCCAGACGGCAGTTTCCGGGGCCTCAAACGGATCTTAAAACCTTCCTCTTCAAGGAAGTCCTGCCCTTAAAAACTAGCCTCTTATCTCTATTCTCTTGTTCTTTTCTATTTTTTTTCTTTTGAGGCCTCAGTCCCTATGTCTTTACTTTTTTTATTATCAATTATGTTTTCATTCATTGTATGAACAGAATTTTTTGTACTAAAGTTTTATGCGGCAAATAAACAAAAAAAAAAAAAAAAAAAAAAAGTAGGGAATTTTAATACGCTTTTGCTACCTCTACGGGAGAAGCCGTGAGTTAAAGCATCGAGAAGGTATGCGTCGAGATTCAGGTAACTTATTTATTTCCTTAGACGAAGATAATCATGGTTTGTTTATTATATGTTTCAGGAGAAGAGTAACTAATTCCGGAAATTACAAGGGAGCTCCTGTTTCGATCATTGATCAACCCTCCCTACATGATCGCGTGTTTCAGGTCCACACACGCGAGGGCGATAAGTGCCTGGATTTTATGAATAAAAAAACCATGAAATCGACGAGTTCTGCGCTCCTTATGGAAGTTTTTATGCCAGCGACGCACCTAGTACAACTGACTCACGCGCTTCAAAGAACAACTGTTGGATCAGCCCTCAATGACGGAGTAAATTTTTACTCCGTCTCATCAGACAAAAAATATTCAAAGAATATATCCAGACCAATGATTGAAACCGTAAGTTACATGTCTTTAAATATACCAATAGTAGGGAAGAAATTTAAGTTAAGCTATCAATTGCAATTGACGGGTAACTAAAGAAAACTATGCGTTTCAACGGGTAGTAGGTTGCTTGGATGCAGAGAAAGGAAAAGAGCTACAGCATAATGACAAAATAAAACGAATTGCTAAGACTGTTTGTTGCAAGACACATTCACGATTTCTGCAATCATGGATACTTAGGTACCTATCGTGATAGGTTCTTTGCATGAACCTCTAATTTGAACTTTATAACATGAGACGGAAGTTCGTCTAAGGAGCAGTAATTTTTCCAGAAGCGAATTGGAGGAGTAACTTTTTCATTTTTACAGCGTTTCGTTTATCAAAGACGAAACACTGAAGATAGTGGAATATAAATGATCCAAATTTTTAGTATATATTCAGTCGTGGATTGAAGGAAACGACGCGCCGGGGTGTCTCTTGTGACAAATGTTTAACGGACACACACAATCAACGGTAGTCCGAGAATGAATTCGACACTCTGAAGTAGGAGGAAAATTGATCGTGATAATTTGCTACACACGCTTAAAGTTACGGTTGCGTATTTCAGTTTATTTTCTACGGCTCCAATCCCTAGCAGCAGATATAACAAACTGCTACAGTGATTAGTTTTTACATTGACAAGTTTTTTATCGGCTGTTGTTTTTTTGTTGCAGACATTTCGAAAACTCATAACATTCATGAGTACGAGAAAATTAGACGGCAATCTATACTACATCAGTAGAGGGAATCGGGCGGAATTTAGACCCGAGAACATTATAGTGCTGTTTTTCGACGCACCCATAACTCTCACATGTTATCGCCTTATAAAGATGAAGAAGCAAAAGAAGGAATTATCATATGTGCTGCCCCCATCATTAGAAAAGAAAACGAATGGAGCGGGGAAATGTCAGCTTTGAAACCATTTACGGCTCCCCACAGTGGGGGATAGTTATAAAAGAATAAGTAAGTAGTACATTTTCCACTCTTCCAGCTTCCTCATTCCTCTTTTAAAGTATCTGTGAGTTGTTATTTCCTGCAGAGAATGTGGCCTTTGGGGAACGATTGATTTCTATAGGAAGTTTTTTTATTTCCAGGTGGACCCGTTAAAAAAGGAAGAAAAAACAACTCAGCAATCTTAACCCGTAAAGCACGATGCGGCAAATTCGCCCCTAGATCCCGCTAGGCCGGGGCTGCTGATTCTAACACCTCAAATTTACGGGCGAAGCGCTAGGATGGCCGGACGAAGAGTCGTATATTGATAGCGTTATCCAACTGGGTGTTCGAAGGGCCCAAAAGACAGCGTGGGCGCGGGATCTCATAAGGCACATTTCCGACCACCCTAAGTTCGCGGGGCCTTGGCTTGTGTGGCTTGGAGAATGTTACCCCTTGAGGAGACTACCACCACCTACACCATTAAGAGGTGAGTTTCCACTAAAGTATAGGAACTTTGAACCTTGGTAGGGAGATGTTAAAGAAGGAGAATGGGGTGCTTCAGGTGTTTGCAGAAAGTCTACCATTCACGGGAAGAGTAGGTTGCTGATAGAAAAAAGTGAATCTCAACAGAATACACGGTTATTGAGCTAGATAATACGTAGAGTTCCCTTTGTTGGGGAGAGGTAAGAGAAAAGGAAGGATTTTAAACTAGGAAAGTGAAACCATATTAGTGCATGTAGAAACACAACTATAAATTTATTCCCACTGGTTTAATGTTGATTCTATTACAGATGACCCACTTGGTACTAAAATGATTGAACAAGATCTTGCCCTTTCCAGTAGTACGTCAACATCTTCCGAATCATCGTCTTCATCGTCGTCCTCCGATGAGGATACTGCAGTAGATGGTAACAAGTGTGACTCGCAGACACCTCCGGCCCCCGAAAGGACTTCCGCGCACAATCAGCCGCCGAATGTGGCAGCTGTAGATGGTAACAAGTGTGCGTCGCCGACACCTCAGAACCCGACAGGACTTCCACACACAATCAGTCACCGAATGTGGCAGCACCTTTTTAATTGCAGTTTTAATTGTAGTTTTAATTGCAGATGCCCAAAATGTGCAGTTGATATAAAACAAAATTTATGGTGAGTTTCCTGGTAATATGGTCGTTTCGTTTATTATTATTTCCGCTTATAACTTAAGTTGAAAGCACTTTCTTTATCAGTGATGGTAGGTGTGAGGTCACTTGATTTTTTCATTTAGGGTCATTTCCAATTAATTAAGGTAGTGCCGCAGTACCGTAACTCAAGTAGACAAAGACATGTTCCGGGTTGTCGACCGTGCCACAACCCGGGCAAAGAGGAGATTCTATAATTTTACAGGTTGTAAAAGTACTCCCTGAAAGATCCATGCCCTGTTAAAAATTTGGGTACATAATAATCCGGTTAGCCATGTTTTCTATCCAGCCGTCTATATCTTAATCTCCAATTATTCTTTGAACCAGATAATTCCATCTTGTTTTTCCCGCATATATATCTCCATTTTTCCTGGTGTTCTCCTTAAAATTATCCTTTTCTTCTTCTCTTTCTCCTTTTACCTTTTCCTCGATCAAAATCTCAGTGGGCGGAAATAAAGAATTACATCAATCGCAACGTTTGACACGGAACTGTAAGCACTATGCATATTCATATAATTTATATGGTCTTAGAAGTTGTTGTTATTTTGTTCTTATTTTTCTTAGTTTTAATTGCAGATGCCCAAATTGTAATGTCGTAAATAAAGATGGACATTGTTGCACATATCAATGATTTTCTTTTAAAAAAGCCAGGTCCTTTAAGATTAGGCAACAACTTTCTGAAGTAATCAGTTGTTCTTTTGACTTTATTACAGATTTGGAAAATGTGCAGTTGATGTAAAACAAAATTTATGGTGAGTTTCCTGGTAATAAGGTTTTATCATTTATTATTATTTCCGCTTATAACTTAAGTTGAAAGCACTTTCTTTATCGGTGATGGTAAGTGTGAGAACACTTGATTTTTTCATTTACGGTCATTTCCAATTACTTAAGGTAGTACCGCAGTACCGTAACTCAAGTAGACAAAGACATGTTCCGGGGTGTCGACCGTGCCACAACCCCGGCAAAGAGGAGATTCTATAATTTTACAGGCTGTAAAAGTACTTCCTGAAAGATCCATGCCCTGTTAAGAATTGGGGTACATAATAATCCGGTTCGCCATGTTTTCTGTCTAGCCGTCTATATCTAAATCTCCAATTATTTCTTTAAACCAGATATTTCCATCTTATTTTTCCCGCATATTTCTCTCCATTTTTTCCTACTGTTCTCCTCGATATTATCATTTTCTTATTTTCTTGCATTTTTAGCTTTTCTCGATCAAAATTTCAGTGAGTGGAGTTCTGAAAATGTGACACATTTGACACACATGTGACACTTTATCACAGATTCTGAATATGTAAAGTTTATTTAAAATTGAATTAATCAAAAAACAAAGTTAATATGGTGAGTTTCGTGGTAATGCGGTCGCTTTATTTATCATTATTCCTGCACGTTGGTCGTCTTTTTTAGAATCTAAAATTAGTGCTTCTATTTTTTTGTCTCCTGTATCTAATATTTTACTTCAGAGTTTTTTCTTAAATTTTCTAGTCTCTTTTTGTGATTTTTTTTAGTTGTGTTTTATTGCTTGACTCTAAAATGAACAGCGTGTCATCAGCGTATATCATCTTATCACATTGTGACTCTCATTTCATTCTAAGTATCTCATCAAAAATTATGATGAAAATTATTGGGCCGAAAACTGTCCCTTGTCCTACCCCGGAAAGTATTTTGAATGACATAACAGGAAGTTTCAATAATAGATCTGTTAAGTAATTGTTCATGATTTCAATAAGTTAATTTGGAGTTCCTCGTTTTTTCAATATAGTGATAAAATCAAGCCATGATACCGAATTAAAAGCGTTCTTTATATCAATGGATAACAAACACAAAATTCCTTTCCGGCTTGGAGCTCTGCTCATCTGTTGTACGTATAATCTTAAAATATTCTCCATTGCTGAAATAGATGATTTCCCTTTGCAAAAACCTTGCTGTCTAGGATCGATTTCAAAATTTCCGCTTAATCTTGATGCCAAAACATGTTCAAAAATCTTTCCTACTGTAAGAATCATGCAAATGGGCCTAGATCTGGCTGCTTTTTCGCCTGGCCTTTCCTTTGGTAGGAACATGAGTTTTGTCCTTCTCCAAATCGGCGGGAATTTCCCTTCTCTTAGCAATTCGTTCATTATATTCGTAAATTCCTTTAAATTTGAAGATATAAATATTTGTGTCATTAACGGAATTATGCCATCCGAGCCGGGGGCTTTTCCTAGTCTCAGTCTTCATACAGCTGCTTCTACTTCTTGATTTGTTATTTGAAGCATGTCATTTTGATTAACCGTTTTATTTTTCCACTTAATCTCTCGGTGGTCTGGAAATAAAGATTTAACTTCTTCTTCCGTCTCTTCTCTACTCAATTAATGTGTGTTCATCAAATGTTTTTGGTCTTTTAGCCTTCCTTGCAATGATCTAATATCCCTTCCCCCATATATCTTGGTCGAGATCAGATATCACTTTATGCCAATAGCGAAGTTCGTGGGAGAGCAAAAGTTAAGTTTATATCTTCGATTAAACGGTTTTGGAATAATAACACTTGGAAGATGTTGGATAAACAAGACGAACACTTCATTCACGTCACCGGATTATAATAGATGGAAATGCTGCACTTGGTAAAATATATTAAATTGACTTGCGAGAGCTTAAGAATTGACAGATAGTCATAGCTGAGGTGGTAAACGCGAAGTGAAGTACATCGCCGAGTTATCGGGGCACGCTGCACGCAGGGCCAGAGAGAACAACTATTATGCTGCATTGCATCAGCTATCCCTTACACCGATAAAAGAGATATGATAGAAATGAGATGGTGTGTCTGATTGTATGCAAGCATTGGCTTAAGGCCTTAAAATGCTTGTCATGAGAAACTAAGAGAGAGACTGAAGAAATGAGGGAGAAAAGGACAGACGAAAAACTATCTCGGGGCGAATTTTGAAGAAAGGTTGCGTAATACGCGACAGCTCCTTCTCCTCGTCCTCCCCTCCCCCCGCTCATTCACTTCGTGCCGGGGGGGGGGGGGGATTTTCTCGGAATGTGGGGATCAAAAAACTTTATCTTACAGAAAGGCGGGCGGAGAAGTTTCTTAGAGGGGACGAAAAATCTCTCTGATATTCACACCCTTTCATAGCTGTTTTTATCTTCATTCTTTATTCAATGAGTTCAACAAATGAGTTCGGTTAAAATATTAGCAATATTTATTTATTATGAATTTATCATCTTAAGATTTTTTTTGTTTCTAATTTTTTTTGTTTTAAATTTTGGGCTTTAATTTTTTTATTTAAATTATGATTGTTTTTAAAACTGAAGGTTTTAATTTTTTCAAGTTTACTTTCAATTTTCTTAAACTTTTTAACCTCTTTATATATAATTTTTTTTAATCCGTCGATTTTAAATTTTTGTATCGCTTCGTTTTTATTTTTTTTTATATCTTTTACAATTATTAATTTTAATTTTTTTCCATTTTTCCCTATAGAAACATGACCTATAAAACTTAACTTACATTTTAACTGAATAAAAATTAAAAAATAATAAAAAATTAGATGTCTCTTTCAAATACAAAGACAAAATCATCAAACTTGCTGGCTAAATTAATCAAGTGGGGTCCCTTAATTGGCGTAAATTCCCCCGTTAATGTCGCACGCGCAGAAAGAGTAGTAACTCCGTCGCTTGGACGATCACCGATATAAGCTACGTCAAGCGTAGTTAGTACTTCGATGGGAGACCGCTTGGGATTAATCGCTGCCGCTATGGATTTGCGTAAGTAACTCGTGACTGGTACCTCACTGCACCTCTCCCGGATTGTCAAATAGTGAAGTTAACCTGTCTGTCATCATAGCTCTCATTCAATCTCTCCTTCCCTTGATCTTCCTAGAAGTACCCACTCCACTTACGTCGTGGTACTTAGATCAGTCCTACTTACATCAGTGGCACTTGCCTTTGGAACAGACCTATCACTGGTCTAGCATATCAGTGCCCGCGGAAGCACTGACATCAGAGCCTGGGAACAATGACTTCAGTGCTTCAGAACACTGACTTCAGTGCTCAGATCTGTTCCAAAGGCAAGTGCTTCTGATCTGAGCACTTGCCATTTTTACCAGGGCCCGTCAACCTGGGGGGTATTCCGTACCCCAGACCTCCCCGCGGCGGCGGGCGCCAAAATCTAGGTTTGCACCCCCCTTCATGAAAACTTAGATCCGGCCCTGGCATTTTCCTCCGGACCCTTTGCTCCCAAAAAACTGGATTGCGGGCTGATTATTGAAATTGATGTACTAAGCGATAGACAAAGAAGATATGAAGAACATGGATCGATCTTATTGGTTGAAATGAGTGGCTCCTATAAGCTAACGGGGAAAATGATGGACTGACTGGTGGGACTCGCGTGGGTTGCCGTTAGTTAGTCTATTACTAATGTCCTTTGTCCATCGCAACCATCCGATTCCACCCATGAGATCCCTCCATATCCCTTTTGTCTTCTTTGTCTATAGCTTTGTCTATTATTTCAATAATCGGTCTGTTGTATTGAGTGCAATGCGGAAGAAAATCTACTTTTTTTTACAAAGTAAACTCTACTCTTGGCAGGATTGTCAGACCACGTTTGATTTAGATATTATACATAGATGACCGAAGTGCGGAACTTCTCCGTTTGCGACGTTTCAGACTTCATGCCATTCTTTCACAGAAAAAAAGTTTCAAGAGTTATCCCCTAAAATTGTGGTACTGCCGCAATTTGGCGGATGATATGGACATTTCCAATTAATTTGTGGTAGTACCGCAATTCAAGTTGGGGTAGTACCGCAACATTTGGGTTAGCGACATATTTTATCGGGAGTACTTACTACCATAATCAATTCGTGTGCTGTTGGCGCCGATTTTCATCGTATTTTTTCGTTATATTTGTCGCTACAAGTCGGGCTTGCAGGACAGCAGGAGGAGAAAGCTCCGAGGCGGCTGATCGGCCAATCAGAGCTGATTACAGATTTTCCCCTACTTTCCCAGTGAGCCATTTCAGACTTCAGCTCGCGACGCCTCACTCACGCCGAGAACGTCGCCACGTTTCGTGATCTTTCGTCGATCCTCAGCCGTATCTTCTCCTGCTGCTGCCCTGCTGCTGCCCTGCTGCTGCCTTTGGAAATCGCTGCTCTTGCCGCATTTTTTCACCGCCCTTTTCACCGCTCTTTTCATCGCTCTTTGTAAAACAAGCTTACTTATTTAGTAGTAGACGACTATTTTCCTGCTTTAGTTCCTGCTGCACCCTTGCCCTTTGCAACCGCTCCTTTTTCCTCGTATATCCGCATTTTTGATTCCTTACATCCCCGCTTGTGAGCAGTTTCCATGCTAGGCTAGATTTCTAGCATACGCGAGTGAGATGGTGCCAGG
Organism: Bemisia tabaci; assembly: GCF_918797505.1. Lineage (NCBI taxonomy): Eukaryota > Metazoa > Arthropoda > Insecta > Hemiptera > Aleyrodidae > Bemisia > Bemisia tabaci. The sequence continues at coordinate 32,361,975 of NC_092802.1, forward strand.
TTTCGCCCGTGACGTCGAGAGCATGCCGCTTCAGCGCCGCATGGCTGTACCAGACTGAGGACTTCGGTGAGTGCTTAGAGTGCTTATTTTCCATATTTTTATAGTGCATTTTCTCTCTGTCATGTAGATTTATCCCCATTTTCTCTCTTTATGGACTGGTCGCTTTGCGTTCGACGGGTTCCATCCATGCGCTATCTATGATAGGCCGGAACTCGTCGTTCCGAGGTTGCCAGATCGCTTCGCCCTACTCTTCTTTCCTCTGTCCTATTCCTCTCTCTATTCTATTGCTCCCCTAGCTATTGGAGACCGCATCATGTGCTACCAAAATAAATTTAAAATGACATCCAACAACCCTTACCTCTTTTTTCTCGTGGTATTTCCTCTTGGAAATACTTAGTCAATGTAATTTGAAAAAATAAAGGTATTCATCATTTCAACTAAAACTAGTTTGAAAGTATATTTTGTGAAAAATTCACAACTAAAATCCAACTTTACAGCATCATAAGACTCCATGTAATTTTGAAACTTAAAACACGTATTTCTTGAAATGGCAAAAACTCTACATTTGCGCCTTGTCCTCCAAGCTCTTCAAATAGCCTCTACCCATTTGACTCTTTAAAAATCTTCATGAGGAGAGAATACGTATCAAGATCCTAACGAGGAACCAAATTTGTTTGCGGACATAGGTTACAGAAAATGGGCGATTCAAGGAATGGTCAAATTCCGAAGTCATTACGTCTGCTCGGTACAGTCACATCATTGCTCGCAATGGGGTACTGTGGCAGATTCTGGCGGCTACCGATTCAAGTTGAAATGAACCATAAGATGAACTACTTCAAAATATAGGCCTCGATAGACGATCAAATTCCCGAACAAATTCCGATCAAAGTAGCATCAAAGTGTCGGGAGTCATCAGTCTTAAACTCAATAATTTGCTTCATTTTAAAATGAAAACTTGGCAGAAATGTTTCCTTTGGCAGGAAATGATGAATGGTGGCACTCCGTTCTGATCTTACTTTGAACAAAAAAGTGCGGCCCGTCAAAATTTGATGGTAGATGGTGACCACCAGTCATCAGCATGTCTACTTTGATCGGAATTGGTTCGGAATTTGATCGTCTATGCAGGGCTTATGACCCGACGTGGTAGAGAAGAAAGCAAATTTATCGTTCATTCGTGTAAGTGGTGAGTGAGTTAAGAACTATTTAGATAATCTTTTTCAAATAGAGACCCCAACTTTTGGAAATCGTTGATGTTCCTTTCCTAAACGCTTTGTAACACACGAAAACATTTCAATGACTAAATTAAAAAAGTGCGTAACTCAGATTGCGACGTTGCCAATTCTCCACCCTTATTTTTTTCTTTCTTTTTAGTAAGTGAAACAAACCAATACCAATCGTTTCAATTGCAATTTTTTGTATACTTTCTTCACTCATACATACTAAAAAAAAAAAAGAATGACACAAAATCACAAGCCGGATACATCTAGATTAGTTGAGATACTACATTGAAGATAATAACTCGTAATTGGAGACTCTTAAATGTTGTAACTGATGTGCGCCTTAAGCCATTGATATAGTAAAAATTTCAAGTCACAGTTTTTCCTATTCGTAATGTGGGTTAGCAGACGTTTGGTCCGATTTTTTTGTCCAATAAAGTTTTCGTCCCATTTTGTTCGTCCACGGTTTTTAGTCCTTGAAAATTTGTCCAATATGATTTGGTCCTACCTAAAAATTGGTCCGTTTATTTTTTTTTGTCCAAGACAACGTGGGCAAATGTATTAGGCCCAAGAGGGTGTAATGTCCAATGTGTGGAATGTGTAAAAAATAAATTCATGATTGAAAATAAATGCATGGTTGGCGTAAATTAACTACATTATGAAAGAAACATATGTTACCGAAGTGTATATTGTTAACCACGGGAACGGGCACATTGACTCATTGCATGAAGGAATAGTTTAAATTTCAGTTGAAAATTTCGGATTTACTTTTTCTTTTTCGTATTTGTTTTATTCAAAATTTAGTGGAGACATTCAATTTCATGTACGATGAAATCGACGGAGACGTTGACGGAATTTGCCACATACGTGGACCACACTTATGTGCGTGGCAAACCAGCTCGTGGAAGGAGACGTCGTCACCTTCCAGGCAAAGTATCACAAGCGCCATGCGACGTTTAAAAATTTCCGCCGCCATTTTATTTTTTTACAGAGAAATTTTTCAACGAAGCTGTCCGAAAATTTCACTGAATTTTCTTTGTGCTGCCGATAAAATTTAGTGAAATTTCCAAACAGATTCAACCAACAATTTTTCAGTAAAGAAATAAAATGGCGGCGGAAATTTTTAAACGTGCATGGCGCTTGTGATACTTTGCCTGGAAGGTGACGACGTGCTGTACCTCCCACATTTCCCGCTTCTATACGTGGAATGTATACGACTTGGTCTTGCAGGACCGAATGAGAACGAATAACGCTGTTGAAGGATTCAACTCAAAACTGAACAAGATTGTAGCAACACACCATGCTAATATCTGGAATCTGATCGAAAGCCAGAAAGAGGTTCACGAAAGACACAGAGCGCACCATCACGCAAGCTCGCGGGGGTCATCGGCAGTTCAAACCACCTGCGGGCCGATTATTGAAATTGATACCCAAAGCTATAGACAAAGGGGACAAAGGAGATATGGAGAGATCCTATTGGTGGAAGCGGATGGTTGCAATGGACAAAGGAGGTAGGTAATAGACTAAGTAACGGCAACCACGAGAGACCCGACAGTTAGTCTATCATTTTCTGCCTTTGTCTTTAGGAACCTTTCATTTCCACCAATAGGATCGCTTCATACTCCATATGTCTTCTTTGTCTATAGCCTTGTCCATCGATTTCAATAATCAGTCCGCAGAGCACAAGAAGTACCTTTCCAATCAGGCATGGATTGCAAATATCGTTGGAAATGATTACCATTACAAGGATACAGATGACAAGAATGACATCAAAAAGTATCTCCGTGCATGTGCTTACTGCCTCAAACTAAACACACCGAGAGAAGATCCAGACGAATCTGCAGAAGAGTCGAAAACAGAGGAATGAATCCATTCTTAGCAGCTTTTGGTAAGCCAACTGTTGAAGCGACTTGATATTATGTTCACTTTACTTCATACAGGGTGTGCCAAAAGTCCGTCCCACCCCTGCTAACTTTTGAACGAATTGAGCTAGGGTAATGAAACTTTGGGAATGTTCCTATCTCAAAGGGGGCCATCTTTGGGGGGGGGGGGGTCAAAATTTTGGTCCCCCCGCGAACTTTTTTTTTTTCAAATGGCAACCCCTACGGTCAAAGGTCAAAGGTCAATTTGACCTATTTTCAAAAAATCATAACTCCGGTTCAAATTATCGAAAAGAAAAAAAGAAAACAGGAAAATTTACCAAATTGTGTCCGCTTTTGAGTAAAAATTGCAGAAATCACTTCGATTTAATTTTAAGGGGGGGCTCGGACCCCCTAATACGTCAATTCAAAGGTCACTCAATTTTCCCGCAAAATAAGCCAATTTCCCCTAGATTTGCCTCCACATTATCTCAGTAAGGTCAAAATCAGTTCAACATTAAGTTGACATGTCCCCAAATTTCGGGAAAAGTTAAAAAAACGAAATTTAAACGGACAAATTTAATCACCTTAAATTTCGTTTTTTTAAACTTTTCCCGAAATTTGGGGACTTGCCAACGTATTGCTGAACTGATTTTGACCTTACTGAGATAATGTGGAGGCAAATCTAGGGGAAATTGGCTTATTTCGCGGGAAAATTGAATGACCTTTCAATTGACGTATTAGGGGGTCCGAGCCCCCCCTTAAGTGAAGTGATTTCTGCAATTTTTACTTAAAAGCGGACACAATTTGGTAAATTTTCCTGTTTTCTTTTTTTCTTTTCGATAATTTGAACTGGAGTTATGATTTTTTGAAAATAGGTCAAATTGACCTTTGACCTATCATAACTCGGTCAAAAATTAAGATATTGATCTGCGGTTTCCGCCAAAATTCTTAGTTTTTTATGCTTTTTCGAATGATGTATCACAAGGTAGGGGTTGCCATTTGAAAAAAAAAAGTTCGCGGGGGGACCAAAATTTTGACCCCCCCCCCCCTTCCCAAAGATGGCCTCCTTTGAGATAGGAACATTCCCAAAGTTTCATTACCCTACCTCAATTCGTTCATAAGTTAGCAGGGGTGGGACTAGGGTGCGGCTTATACGAGAAATTAAAAAGGTTGAATTTTGAAATTGACAAGGGACCCCGCCAAAACGTTCCTAATAGTGTAAAAACAAACGTTTTAGAACAGTTTTGCATTTGGTCAACATTTAGAGGTCCCGACGGGTCCTTAAAATTGCAAAATTCGGCTAATTTTCGCATTTTTTCATCAATTTTGGCAAATTTTCTCAGGCCTCACGGAGAGTTCTAATTGATAAATTTATTCATTAATAGGCAATATATAACCTAAAATGCACCCCATTCTCCACCTTAAGCCCCCCAGCCCCACCAACCCCCCAGCCCCTCCAACCCCCCTCCCTCACCGATCCAATATAAATACACTCTTTATAAACTACGCTATTTTGGTAGTGACCAGAGATCTAAAGTAACACTGGTCAACACGGGTTCAAATGTGATTGTTCCAGGGTAGTTTTTAGCACGGAGTCCGAAAATGACCTCTGTTGTGCTAGACCAGGCCAATTTTCCTCGGAAAAATCAGGATTTTCCTTAAAACTCAAGCTTTTCCGGTGAAAAATCAATTTTCCGGAAAATCTGTGCATGATGGAGGAAATATAAGATCATTTTCGGATCCTTTGGAAAATCCAGATTCCGAAAAGAGGGGATGTTTTTAAACGTTTTTGAGTTAAAAAGGTACATTATTTTCGAAAAATCGATTTTTCAAAAAAATTGATAGACCACGAGAGGGTCATTTTCGGTTGCAGCGGTAATAATTTAGTGGAGTCAACTCCACCTGTCGCCTGAGAAAAAATATTTTCCCTCCTTTCCGACGCAAATCAATCGGACTGATATTACGTAACGCATGTAATAGTCTTACATGCGATGAACCCAATATTACCACCAAAATTCTAAAACTCTTCACCTCTCTTAATTTAAAAATCTAAATTTTCGTTTCTACTCCCTTTTTCAAAATTATCTGTAAAGACGTTAATAGCCTGAGACGCTGAATGTCTTAAAATTATACTAACTAACTAACTTACTTCATAAGAAGGGTACTTTGCGATACATCGATTGATCTGCCATTTTAAACCTATGGAAGAGGATCGATAAATACGGTATTCGCAACGAGCACCTCAGTAATCGATTCTTTATCAAGCAGTCTCAAATATGGAAATATCGACAATCGATCATTCACGCCTCGCCACTGAAAGGATAAATTCATTTCACTAACGTGTTATTCAATAGCGGCTCATCAAATTTAATAGGATTTTCGCCTGGCTGCTTGTATGGGACAAAGGTATATCTGTGAGGTTCTAGAAAAAAGAGAAGACACTTCTGATGATGAAATTGCAATTAATTCGTTAATTAATTTATTGGATTATTTAAATCCCAGTAGCCAAAGCTGACAGATTTGCAATTTTTATCAGTTCAATATAGTGACGATGTAAAAGTCAGGCAATATCTAAAACACTTGAATATTTCCTACCCTTTCAAATTCTCTGCTTACCATGACCTCCTACTACACATTAAGGAAAGGGAACCAAAAGCTCGTGTTAACATTGGATGTAAAACACGAGCTGTTGGTTGATACATTGTTGTGTTAGTGTTCCCTGTGTCAAATAACCACATTTTTGGGTTAGAAAGAGCCTCGCCAAGTTTAGCCCCTTTTTTTGTATGTGTACCCGAGTTGATCAACGGGACACTGCTCAAATGAAACCTTATGGTAAGGCAAACTTAAATGCAAAGTATCAACTTGAAGTGACCCCTCGTTTAGGCTGTACAGCGTTGCCAATTTTCCATTTTTATGCGCTATACTCAAGGAATACTGAATCATCATGGTTCAACAGACTAGTACACCCGAGTTGGTCAACGAGACAAGGCTCAAACGAAAGCTTATGGTAAGGCAAACTTCCAGGAAAAGTTTCAACTTGAAGTGAAACCTCGTTTAGGCTGTACAGCGTCGCCAATGTTTTATTTTTATGCGCTATACTCAAGGAATACTGGATTATCATGGTTCAACAGACTAGTACACCCGAGTTGGTCATCGAGACAAGGCTCAAACGAAAGCTATGGTAAGGCAAACTTCCTGGATAGGTTTCAACTTGAAGTGAAACCTCGTTTAGGCTGTACAGCGCTGCCAATTTTCCATTTTAATGTGCTAAAATCAAGGAATTCGCGGGACTAATAGTCCAGTGCATCATAATTAAACAGACTAGTGCATCGGTCTACGAGCTGAATACTACCCTGAGATCAAACAGAAGCGCAACTAAAGGCCATCTTGAACTTTTCGAAGCAGTGTTGCCAATTTATTATTAATTTTTTTTAACATGAAATTAGGGTGTTTTCGAGATTTTTGGCGGAAAACGTACCTTCATGGGCTATAACTTTAATGAGTATGGGCTAAACATTACGACTCGATAGTAAATGAACGCTACAGACGGAGAAAATTGAATTCCGAACGCAATGTTGCGTTCCGTGTGCGTTAGTTTCTCCCTTTCAAATTTAGCCGCCATCTTGGATTTAGAGCACCTCCTTTGACCGGGGATCTGTTTCGACATCATTAATGAAATGCACGACCAACATTACATAGGAAACGACACTTCACGCCCAATCACCTAAAAGTTGAAAAATGACCCTCTTGCCTTTCAAATTTGGCCGCCATCTTGGATTGGGGTCACCCCCTTTGACCTAGGGGCTTTTTGGACTTAAGAAATGAAATCTGCGACCAAAATTACATAGGAAATGATACCTCGCATGACAATTTACGAACATTTTAAAATACCGAAATCCCATAGGCCCTTATCATGGCCGCCATTTTGAATTTTCGTCATTTTGGGGGGTGTTCGGGGGTCGGACCGTGGTAAACTTTTTGTATGTTGTTCAGGAGGACCTACTGATGACGTTTACACAGGAATAAATTGTTATGCAATTTGTTCCGGGCTAAGCCCTTTTTTTCCGTATTTCTCCCCGACTACTGAATCAACGTTGAATTTTTTTGTCGATGAGCTGTTCAAAATTTGATGATTTAGAAACTAATTCTTGATCTACATCTGACTTTTTAGTTGTGATTAGATTCGTGAAAAAGTAGGTACCTTGTATTCTCGAAGAAATTTTTCTTAACATTTTGCAAACGCTTTAGCCACGTGTATTCCAGCTGAAGCATTTTTGTCTTGGGACTTCAGGACTAAAATCTCCTTAAATTCTTGAGATTTTACGATCAAACTTACGCTAAAATTTCCAAATTTTCTTTCTCCGTGCATTTGCAAAAGTTAAGACAATTTTTTTTCCCGGAAGAGCCCTCTCTTCACATATCTAGTTACATATGAGTAAAAAATCAATCATACATCGATGGCCAAAGTTTGAAAGCACATATGTCTGTTTATGATGTTGCAAATTACCGATCACACTTGATTATTTTCTCTTCGGAAAAATAATGTAATCTTTTGAAGTTCCTAGATTTTTCTTCCTTATTAGTGGAGTATTCTATGAATTTCAAACCAACATACTTACCTTCGAAAAAATAAAATAAAAACGGGAATTTTGAAACATTGCAATAGAGACACGTGGTTTTGCCCTTTTGCCGAATCTGCCAAAAAGGTTTCTCGATGAGACATTCTTCATGGAGGCCGGAAGGGTGGAGTGGGTTCGGAGGTAGAAAATTCCTAGAAATAGATGACAAGTCGGTCATTTTGAGTTAACGAATGACGTTTCCAATGCTCATGCTGGGCATTGGATGTTCTCCCAGTAAAGTGTAAAGTCTCCGAATACGTACCTCAAATTAGTTTTTTTGAATTATAAGGGTTCGAAAAAATGAATGATCATTTAGGTATTCCTTTGTAATCACCAGACCACCGCAGTCCTTTCCTTTAATTATTGTCCCAGTTTGATTTTTTTTTGTTGCCATCTTGAAGTTTTGTGACGTCAGGCGGGTACCACTTTTGCCAGGCGACTACCGAATCTGTAGCGCACATTTCAAATCTTCGCCTGCTCTCATCAAGATGAAGACGAGAAGCATGATAAGTGAGATGACGATGAGATATAAATTATCCGTCACATTCTTCCTAGAAATGTGCCTGTTCCAGCTGAATTTAGTTTTTTATTTCTGAATGATGAAAGAATCTCAAAGGATCGAAATATGACTAATTCCTAGCTTTATAGCTTGCAAGATAACACCGTTACCTGAGTTATGAATTTTTCCAGTATCGTTGAAATATCAGTAGTAGTACCTAATAGCGGCACCCAGTGTCACAGTAAGTATGTCATATTTGATGTAGGTAATTCTCATCCAAATAAGAGAAGAATAAATATTTACCCTCATTACCACCAAGTAGACGAAAGTTCCACTGTGAACTTAGTTGGCCAATAAAAATGCAAACAATGAAGCAATTATTTTTATTTCCTGACTCGAATGGTAAGAATTATGGTAAGAATTCTAAGGCATAGTAAAAACTGTATTTATCATTCCTCAATTAATACAAGGTTGACTGTTTGCATGGAAATGATAGTACATTAGTTGGCTTATCTATTTTTCTAAACTTTAGATTAAGTTGATGAAGGTAGCAGGTTATCGTCAGCAAGAGCTGTTGATATAAGTATGTAGTTTAGAATGGTCGATTTTTAATTCTTCCAGAGGAGCATCATTAGTATTTAATACAAAACTCTCAGGGGTCTCTGGATACTATGCCACCTCTTATCAAGAATGTTTATGCTAATTTTGTTGCTACATGGTGATGGGAGAAATAATTTCAAGATAATTTTGGTAAAAGTCGGACAGATATGAGGATGCCAAGTTTATAAGAAAATCTCACAAACCAAAGTGAAAATTGTTTCATGCCTCTGCAATTTTCAGCTTCCCGCTAGGTTCTCGCAAGAAGGTCAGCACAACGCGCTGATCAAACTTTTGTGAAATTTCTTGTTAATTTTAGAATGTGTGCCAAAGTCACAGTAAGTATTCCACAAGTATTCCACAAGAATTGCAAATCTAAAAAATCTAGAAAAATAACAAGTACCTCTCAGCCTCTGCGCAATTTGCACCCCTGCTAACAAATGTTCGAGAATAGAGAACACTTTACCCTCAAAACATTACTCACACTGATTTTGGACTAATAATTATATGTGCACGATTGTGGATCTGAGCTGTACTTACTTACCAAACTTTGTTGAGCGAAGTTGTTACTTAGGAGAAATTCATTAACTGCTGCCAAGGATTCACAAACTCTGACCTTGATAAATATTTCCGACATATACTTGAGATACAGTCAGATGTTTAGAATTCTGGACATTCAGTTATTGTTCACATACAAAAGAAATTGACTTACAAATACAACCGTTTTATATTTACATAACTGCTCAACAGAACATACCGACAGTTGTGATAAGGTTCTCGACAGCACTCTGATAGCGGTGATAGCTAAAGGATCCCTACCCTGCGGCAAAAATGGAGTTGATTGAAATTTTGATTCACATGGTGCTAATGTTGTCAAGACAAAATTACACTCCACGCACAGTCAAAGAATATTTTGATAAGTAGGATTATCCATTAAGGAAGTTGCACAAATCACAAATCAAACCGAAGGACATGGACAAACCAAGGAGCCAGCTCAGAAATTCGGCGATTCAGTTTCTCTCACTGCAAGAGGTGGAACCATCCAAAGTACCACTAATGTTAAGTTGAAGGGGTGAATTACTGATTTAAAGAGTGATAAGTCATTTTGGGACTTTTACGAAGAGATTTAAAGGAAAAAATTGGAAAATGTTCAACTATAAAATGAACGTAAACAATCCGCCATTGTATCAAAGCTGACGCACAAATGAAACAAGCGCTAAACACAAGGGGGAAAAAGTACGTAAATAGATTTTGTTTTATAAGGAAAATGGTGAAAAAGTTAGGAAATTCAAATTGGAAATTGAAGCTTTAAGATATAAAGAACTTCAGATAATTAATACAGTTTACTTAGAAACGGAGTTAAAGAAGGCAAAGTTAAGGAAACTCAGAAAGAACAGGGTATTTTGTAGGAAAGGGTTGGTAGGTCTAGTATTGAATTCACGTATCGATATATTGAACAGCGAATATCGATAGTCTCGAAAAACCCGTGTAAAATACACACTAATACAAAAGCGGGGGGCGAGGGATCTTATGGAAATGCACACACACATACAAAAAATCGCTCGATAGCCATAAAAATCCCTATTTAAACACGGCAAAACCCCACTAGCGATCGAGATTTTTGCATTGATGAAACGGCGAGGGTGATGGGAAAGTTATCCCCAGTTGATCACTGGGAGAACAAAAATGGTCTTTTTTGAGAGAAATTTTACATCAAGGAGGTCCAGGCCCCCTAAACCTCTTAAACTACCCGTCTGCATACTGCAAATGCGGCCCAACGATTTTAAAACCGGGTGGTTGGTGAAGGTTTACGCTAGGTACGTAAGGAGTTAGTATAAATCGCATACACGGTAATTCATATACTGGGTGTCCGATGGGTAAATTGCATACTAGCATCAAATTGTTGGTTGGTGGGTACCGAACATCAAACTGTACTCTTGTTATGATTTGTTCGCAATCTACCAACAATTTAAACTAACCTCATTTCGGAAAAGGCAAAAGGGCAATATAGATAGCAGAATTTGACATTTATTATTTGAAATGTCGATATTCTTGAGAATATCTGAAACACATCTCACCCTCGGACCCTCAAGGAAGAAGAGATGGTGATCATTAATTAGGGATTAGTAGCCAATAAGGTGACTAGGATGGCCCGAGAGTCGTTGATTATTTTGACGTTTGGTACCAAGCGACTTTTTTTAATGTTCACAAAAGATAAGTAGAACAAACCCAACGATATGACGAGGCCGCTGAAGTTATCTTTCTATCACGTATTTTGTTGCCTTTCTCCATGCCCTTGACCAGTTGAAGTCAGCAGAAAGCGGCTTTTCAGGGTAGGTACTAAAGTGTACAAATAAGGCCCAATGATGAAAAGGAAAAATTTTAGGAGGCAGAGGCCGAAGTTTTGCTGAGCTGTGGGTCTCACCAACAACTCAGGTCTCTGGTAATTTGGACAGCGATAGCAGAAAATGTAAAACCTCAAATATGAGACTATTTTTCTCTACTTCCATTGTCAGCTGCGACATAAGTTACAAGAGTAATTAACGACATAAGATGTTACGACAATTTCACTTACCTCTGCTCAAAGACAGAGTGATGATGTTAGTTACCAAGGATTTGGAGCAATTGCCACTAATTAGTGGCTTGTTTTAGAGGCTGCCAATAAGGTTTCTTGAAACCAAGCAAACCTGCGGTTTGACTTGCTGTTATCATTTATCCAAATGCTGGGTTATCAAGAAACTTTCAGTGGCTAAGCTTCCTTGTCGGAGACTCCTTATACTCCCGTTATCTCTTGATTTCTCAACTGGAGTTAGTGGGGTCCTCACACGTATTGAGAGGAATGAGACGTAACAAGATGATTCATGCAGGATGAACAAATTGGCCTGACTAAATTATGATAAGTAAACTTCAAACATCAGACCTTTTGGAAGATTTTAAATGAAAATAAGAGTAAGCTGTTCAAGTGACTCGGAAAAAACAGATACGAATGAAGTCAAGGACGGGGACGCAAGACACTTCGGTACAGGAGCTCCACATGGATGAACTTCGACGGATATCTGGAGACACAAATACTAAAAGAGCTGACCCACTGGCAAGACACTACTGAAATTGTAGGACTGTATCTTTAACTTATTTAAAATTATTAAAAATTGGCCTCCGTCCTAATCAGGACAGACGAACGGTCACTGCCACACAGATTGACACAAAATATTGGGGACTCCTAAACGGGCTGCACACAGTTCTTCACTAGAATTTTTTAAATTTTATATGGACTCAACAATGTCAGAATGAACTAAGTTCTTCTCAAAGACGCTTAAAATTTAAGCCAACAGACTGGTTACGTTACCCCAAAAAGCTGGACAGTCTGTGGATAGTATCGATAATTGGCAATCCACCTTATCTAGATGTGAAATATATGTCTTTGGAAATATTAGTGCAGAAATAATTAATAATCCAAATGAGAATTATTGGTGGTATTAGGTAAAAAAAATTCCTTACATTATTTGTGAGAAAGAAGGGCTATGAAATTATGAATGATCAGAAATCTAGAGTGAGTTTCGCGATCGCCCAACAGTTTGACAAACTGGCAAATTATATGAATTATCCTCTCACCATCCATCTGTATATGATTTATCTGATTTCGACGGGAGTATACGATTTATCTTGTATACAATTTATCTGCCCCCGTACGTAAGGTTAGGTTGTATTATTATTGTCTATTTGTGGAAATACTCGTGTCATCAAAAAATATATTTTATTTCTAACAGCTCTGGAGCTACCGCAAATAAAAGCCTGTAAGTGAAAATTTTAATGAATGGGATAATCACGAGTGAAATGAAATAAAATAAGTAACACCATTTCAGCCTGAGAACGCCACAGGCGAGGACGTAAGATGATATATTCAGCGAAGAAGTACAAGCAAGTGAGAGCCTAACCTTGAGCCGTACACAACAGCCAATCAGGTGGTCCGAGCGGACTACCAACCTAATATGACTACACACTACCAACATAATACATCATATATCGAGCTCTAACACTCCCCCTTAATTCTATCACACAATGATGGAATTACTCAGACAATTTGAAAGAGAACAACAATTTAAGCACTACAGGCTAAAAATAATGAATTTGGTAATAAGACACAAAGATTTTTAGAGCTATACAAGCATTGACTTTAAAAAAAAACTAAATGTTTTTGTTACTTTGAGTTTCCTGAAGATCTTTTTTTTTTTTTTTTTTTTTTTTTTTTTTTTTTTTTTTTTTAAAAACTAAATGTTTTTGTCACTATGAGTTTCCTGAAGATCTTCTAACTATGCGTGGTTTTCAAAGAAATACCCGATATTGAACTTACAAGAAGAGATTTGACATTTAGCATGATCAAGTATATAAAATTTGATTAAAATTTGTGCCTTCGTTTTATGAGTATGTATGTATTGTTTTTCTGTGTTCCAAAACCAAACTTAATTTGATTGAAAATTGTTTCGCCAAAACAAAAAAAACTAGGTGAATATAGAGATTACATCTAAGGGAAAATAAAGTAAATTGCATTCCATGAAACTTTGAGTATCATTCAATTTAAACTAATCGTTCTAAAACAAACAAGAAGAAACATCCAACATGAATATGTTGGAAAAGCGTGCCGAAGAACTGAAATCTAGTGTGTGCACTATTTCCATTTCAACGAGATGTGTATAAATTAGTACTCTCTGCAAATTGGGGAGGAATTATTGATTTGATACCGTTGAATGTAAATACATTTTATTGAATAAAGAAAGTAACATAATTATATTGGATGAACAAAGAAAATAACATCATAAATCATTTAACTGAATTGGTTCATTCAGAATTTCAAATTAAAGTTTGGAAATTGTTCAGTTTGTTGCGTCATGTTGGAGATTGCTCAGTTTGCAGCAGCAGAGTATGGAGTTTACTCTGTTTAATGAGTCAAACTTTGTCTTTTCTCTTTTCTTCGATTGATTTGTATTAAAATGAGACTTTAAGGTATCTTTTCTGGAAATAAAAAAAAAAAAAACGTGACACCAAAAAAAAAAAAAAAAAAAAAAAAAAATGCAACTTACACTCAGAGAACCAACAAGGGAACCTAACCTCCAAAACTCTGCCTTCCAATTGGTCGAATTGGAGATTGCTCACTTCGCTGCAGTTGTAACTATGGAGATGCAGCCAACTTGGGTTTAACCGCTTTTGAAAAGACGCTGATTCGCTAAATAGTTATGGCGGCATTTAAACTTCTAATTTAAATCCTCCGAGCGTAGAAAAGCTTATTTGACGTACCTATGAAAGAAAATAATACGGTTTCCACGGGAAAATGTTCTCAAGGGTTTCCAGTAACAGGATAATTCGGTTTCTCGATGAATGACCTTCAGGGCTTGACACTATAACGGTTCAAAAACGGAAGAACGGATCCGACGGAAAAAAAATTCGGACCGCCCCTTGAAAAGCATTGGTCGATCGGTGTGCTGTACTACAGTACATCCGAGTGATTTCAAAAAGCGAGCCCTATAGGCACGCTTAAAAAAACTAAGTGAGTATATAGAAATTACACTTAAGGAAAATAGAGTAAATTGCATTCCATGAAACATTGAGTATTATTCAATTTGAATTAATCGTTCTAAACAGATTTTGTAATATGTTCGAGGCCAAGGTAAGGAATGAATTTCAAAAATAGCTGCTTCCCCAAACCTTTTGTGAGAATGTCTGCAGGTTGATTCATAGTACTAACATACTTGAGTCTTAACCGATTATTTAGGACTTCATCTCGTAAAAAATGATACTTAATATCAATATGCTTGCTCCGACGAGTTTCTAAATTTTCTGCAACAAAGATTGCTGATTGATTATCCTCACAGACCAGAGGAATAGAAAGATTTTTGTCGTGGAACAGAATTGGAAAGGGGTTAGTGTTCTCATCGAACACTTCAGTCAAAAGTTGAGACAGAAACTTAAGTTCTTTAGCACATTCACTGAGTGCTACATACTCAGCCTCACAAGTAGATAAAGCAACATTCTGCTGTTTCTTTGTTTGCCAGAGAACATTATTACCATACAATTGAATAAAAAATCCACTAATGCTTTTACGATCCATAGGATCAGATCCAAAATCAGAATCTGCAAATGCTTTGAGTTTATGTTCTACAGATTGTTTCTTAAAAACTAAACATAAATTGTTTGTGTTCTTGACATAACAAAGGACATTTTTGAGGTGTTTCCAATGAAGTTGGGTAAAATTACTTTGATAACGGCAAAGAAATGTACTGCAAATGAAAGATCAGGTCTAGTACAAGTAGCAAGATACATAAGACTTCCTAAAAGTTGTCTGTATGGAACATTTTCCGGACAAATTTCCTCCTCTTTTTCCTTACCTTTTTCATTACATTCATTTTTACATTTAGTTACCTTAAGGTTTAAATTCGGTTGTATGGGTAAATCTTGATTCTTACAGTTAGACATATTGAATTGACGAAGAATTTTGTCACACATCGATTTTTGACTTAATGTAATGGAATTTTCTGAACGGAATATATCCATACCAAGAAATTTGAAGTGAACTTTTGTATCAAAGCGTTTCATGTCAAAAGTATTCATTAAGTCTGAAATAAGATTTTCCAAAAATTCTTCATCCTTTGAAAATAAAAGTATGTCATCAACCCATACTAGAACATAAGTACCATTTATATAGAATAAACAAGGATCTGTTTGGGATCTACTGAAGTTTAATTTTATTAAACGCAAAGTTAACTCATCATTCCAGCACTTGCTAGATTGCCTTAAACCATAAAGAGCTTTTCTAAGACGACCCAGTTAGCAAGATTGAGCTCCGTCATTTGGATCCATTAGCCCGTACAGGAGCTCGCTCCAATACTCGCGTTATCCACAAAATGTAGCAGTAGATTGAAGATGGCATTGCTAAGCGCGCTCCTTACAGTCTCCGTCCACAGTCTCTAGCGGCAGATTGGAGACTGAGTTGATAAGCGCGCTTCTCACGGTGTTCATCCACCGTCTCTAGCGGTTGAACGAAAATGAGTCGGGAACGAGTCCAGGCGAGCGCATCTAGCCGCGTGTGTAGTGCGTTTGGAGTTGCGGAGAAATGCAGGAGTCTGGATGCGCGCGCCGCGCGTCCTTCAACAGGCAAGTTGTTGTTAGTTGTGATTCAGGAATTCAGGATTCAGTTGTGATTTAAGTCGTGAGCGCTCATGGAATTGATTGTAAAGTCCACTTGTTAAAGTAAGTATTTTCCCCATGTTTTTATTGCGTTTTCATTTTCTTTACCGGTGTTTAATTCTGCCGCTCGTGCAAGAAACAAAGCCGAAGTATTTATCTCTTAGTTAGTTATTTCGCTGAGGGACGAAAGTTAGTTTTCCTTTTCAGAGCTAACCTCCCTACCACTTTGTACCATGCTCTGTTTGTTTGAATTCAACATATTTCCTTGCGAAAGTGCAGGACAGCTGATCCTCAGTTGTCCTCCAGACGTTGAACTACTAATGCGGCAAGAACACAATTCAGCTTAATAAGCCAAAATTCTCGTGATTGTAGTCTATTCGAATCTTACTTGGCTAATGCAAGGTACCACTGGCTTATAACTTGTAGACTCGTGTAAGCACTCGAGCAGTGAGCTTGCTTATGAGTTGTCGACGTATATACTTAATCAATGAGTTTCAGACTGCATCTCACTTCTTCTCCGCTAGGTACTTTCATCTGTGCTCAGGGTTGGAATTGTCCTTGTCCATTGTAACCTATCTCGGATGAGATAAGCTGAACTCAATGAGTAATTGATTTTGGTTTCATCCGCTGGGTGGTCCTTGTGAGGTGTGGAGTATTTGTTCACAATAACATACCTCAAGGGGTTGCGGAGTCTCTCAGAAGTCAACGGAAATGAAATTGTGATTTTCACAGAACTTTTATGCGTTGGTTCTGAAGTATTCAATATTTAAATGATAACAATCGCTGATTCGTTTAACAGAGTAAATGTATAAGAACTAAACATAAGTTGGGTTTATTAGGTGTGAAGCTAATGTGTAATGTCATTTTCTTCATCTATTTTTCAGTGGCCTCACTCCAGACGAGCATCTGCACTCAGATTTATTTCCAAGTATTCTGGAATTTCCAAGCGGCTAATATTCTATGATCTGATTGCCCATCCTGTATCTGAGCAATCATTGGTAGAGAGTTAGCAGCAAAATCAAATCACCTCAAAATTCATCATTTAGTGCTTCAAACAACATTGATATCAAGGAAGATTTAGTGTAGGCAACTTAAATAATCATAAACAGTGACTTTCAAAGTTTGATTTGTCCAGATATTAATTTTTTCAAACGAAGAAGAAAAGTGTACTTAAGTTCAGTGTTGGAAATGCCTAAATATCTGAATCAGTAGGTAAAACCAAACTGTTCGGAATTTAAGTTTTAAAGAAGAACTTTATATTTGGTGAGTCTTTTTTTATATAATTTCTTAACGCATACTCTTTCAACACAGAAGGACTTTGATAAACTGTAGAAAGCAGTTTCTTTTGATGCTCATCATGAAACATCATCTCAGCAAGTTTGATGCCCTCTCAAGTCTGAGTTACATATTTGTGCTGTATATTACCTGAAAATTTTGATTTTATGTAGTTCAAAGCCTTGAATATTTTCTGTCATACTTTTTAGTGATCTAGCTGTATTTGTCGGCATCATTTAAGTGGATCTGAATGTCATGATTTATCATTATAACTTATTAAGCTTAAATTAAAGACATTGTGTACCTCCATCCCCCCAAAACTGAGGGTCTCGCAGTCAAAATCTCACGATACTTTACACCGGTGACTAATGAAGAGTTACTGGAGTAAGCGTTATTCGGACTAGATGTGGCGCATCAATCAATACCTTGGTATACATTTTCTACATCAAACTTCATTCATCTTTGTAGGGTTCTCTATGGCAAACATGCTCCCTTTGTGCTACCAGCTACATGTGTCTTTCAGTGTCATTGATTATCCTAGGATGACGAATGACATGTGTCATCCATAATCGTAGGATGACCAATGACATGCGCCGTTTAATGTCATTCATCATCCTAGAATTCCTAACGACATGTTTTAGGATTTTCAATGACATGCATCCTTCGATGTCAGGATTTTCAACAATATATGGAGTTGAATGTCTTTCAATGTCTTTGTGAGGAATGAAGGATATATCCTTGGAACGACATCTGATGATAAAGTGGCAAAAGTTATATTTTCCTTGAGAAAGTGGTGAAGATTCATTGTCAGCTTCGATGAGATTTGATAGAAAGTATTTGCAGCATCCTATTCTGGACGTATGTTGAGGCTCCATCAAATACGGCTAAAGTCATTAATACTGTTCTTTCGTCCGCTTTCCAATTTTATCGATAATAATTCTTACATCTACTTAATAGTGCCGATTCCGAGAGGAGACTCTTATCAACAGGGTTGTAGAAGAATAATAAGTTACCAAAACCAATGTTTTCAGATATGGCTAGTCTCCAGAATTTCTTTTTTTCATACAAATTATGCTTATTACTTGTGCAATGTGTTCCATAAATAAACTTTTTTAATTAATGAAAAAACTGAACTAGGTAATAAAATTTTCTCTTAAATCTCTAGTTTGCCCTAGAGAAAAGATCATCTTGTACATCATCAATGTACATCTTAAATTTAGAAACGAGTCTATTTGGAATGATATAATGGTAATAAAATATCTTTGTTGGTATACATCTGAGTTTTTTTCTTTTCTTCTTTTTTTCTTGACTTTAAATGTTCTCCTTTGTTACATTGTTGAGAATAAATCTAGTTAGCCATAGGGGAAAGAATTATGAGAATTTCTGTTAACGTTCCTGCCATCACATATAATTAGTATTTCAATATAAAAAGTTTTATTAGCGACAAATCGAATTCATCCAAGAGGCAATTTGTCTCCTAGAAAAATAGATTTTCGAGGTAATATGGAAAATAACTTTGGTTAATAACTTTGACTTGGTGTTTTGTGTACCTATCGAAAACACTTTGATATAAGTACATTATAAGTATAGGTCTTTACTATAAGTTTTCTTTTAAAAAAATTAAGTTTTCTTTTGGGGTTACTTTTAAAAAAATCGGATCCACAGGAAGTACATCTACATCTCTAGAGTGCCTGATTTCTGAAATTTTGAAGCTAAAAAACTGAGGAATAAAGTGAAAAATATACAAGAAAAAATTTCATGGATTGTGAAATTTTTTCAGAGGTATTTTTGACATTTTATTTTTGAGCTTTTTAGCCTCAAAATTTAATTATATTCTCTTGAGATATAGATCTATTTCCTGAAGATCCGATGTTTTGTAGAAGAAATAAAAACCCCGAATAAATTTCATTATCAGTCAGAACTGCCGCTAGGAACGCGCTGCGTGACGCCGCGCGTGGGCCGCTTGCGTCAGTGCTACAAAGCCGCTCCGGATGCCGCGAGTAGCGGCGCCTGGACTCCGAGTCCGACGAGGGGTATCCACATTCAAACGGGTGAATATCTCTAGCTACACTGCCGCTCCTCTATGTGGATAAGCGATTCCGCTTTGGCACCGTCCACCGCTAGAATCGGCGATGGAGCTCGATCTTGCTAACTGGGGACAGACTTTGTTCTTTCGATTTGGAACATTTAACCCTGACGGTAAACGCATGTACACACTTTCTTTTAACTCCGAATGTAAAAATGCTGATTTAACATCTAATAATTCTATTTGTAAATTGTGTTCAAGTGCAATTGAAAACATTAATCGAATTGTAGACATGCGTGGAACTGGTGAAAACAAATTTTCCACATCATTTTGTAAAAAACCTCTAGCTACCAGTCTAGATTTCTTTACCAACACGTTATTTACCACTTTCTCAGAGAAAACCCATTTACTGTCTATCAACGTTTGACCTTCTGGAACTTGAGTGATGCTGACAATATCCCAGGTGTGGTTCTTCTCTAGTGCTGTGAATTCTTCTTGAATGGAGTCTTCCCAACCCATTTGTACCGCTTCCTTGTATGACGAAGGTAATTCAGACGGAAGTTGTCCTGAGAATAAAGCTGTCATCAGACCCGTTTCAAAATCTTCCAGATACCGAGGGAGTTTTCGTTCTCGTGTTCCTCTTCTTACCGAAGCTTCTGTTTCCGTGGTTTCATTTGTATCAAGGTGCACATGTATATCTTCTGTTTGTAAATCTCCTGTTTCCTTTTCTTGAATTCCAAATTTTGTTTCATCAAATCGTACAGATCGAGAGGTTGTGATTTTTCGTTTTTCAGGATCCCACAGGCGATAACCGTTAGCAGTGTATCCAAGATGTACCATGGGCTTGCTTCTGTCAGCTAGTTTTCCTTCTCTGTCTTCTTTAGGGATGTGAGAATATGCTAGAGATCCGAACACTCTCATGTTACTGATATCAACTTTTCTGCCATACCATAATTCAGCAGGTATCTTGTTCTGTAAAGCTGATGATGGAAGACGATTAATAGTGTAAACCGCAGTACAGACAGCATCTGCCCAAAACTTCTTGTCTAGATTTGCTTGTTTGAGCATACACCGTGCCATATTCATCACCGTCTGATTCAGTCTTTCAGAAACACCGTTCTGTTCAGGATTTCTGGGAACAGTGTAGTCCAAATGAATCCCTTTCTGGCGGCAAAATTCTTGAAGTCGGTTGGAACTGTATTCACCACCATTATCACAACGGAGATGTGATATCTTCGCTCCATGTTGAGCAGTTACTAATGCCTCGAACTCAAGGAACTTTTCGAAGACATCAGATTTGCTTGCAATGGGGTAAACAAAACTGAAATGTGTATAGTGATCAGTAAAACTCACATAATATCTGTATCCATTATGTGTCTCTGGAGTGATAGGTCCAGCAACGTCTGAGCTGACAACTTCTAGAACAGATTTCGGTTTCCTTTCTTCAGCGAGAGGCTTGAAGTCTTTTCTGGTCATTTTACAGGTGACGCACACTTCACACACCGCACTTTTGCATGGAAAGTGGGACGAATGACCCATCCGTTGATGCATTAGCTCACTGTTAGCCACGAGATTTAAAGAAGCTTTTAGATTTACGCGCACTAGATAAAGGTTTCCTTGCTTTACACCGTGCATAAATGGTTTCCCATTTTTAAGAAAGACTACTTTGCCGTCTGCGAAAATGACTTCACAGCCCTCCCCCTCAATTCTGGGGACGGATAACAGATTATACTTTAAATCTTTGCACACAAGGACATCATTAATTCTTAAATTTCGATTTTCACTTCTTGCAAAAAGGGTACCGCGTTGATTAGCACATATTGAGTGATTTTTGTTAGCAATTGTTAAATTGAACGTGACGTCTTCTTTATTAGTTAAATATTTCCCGACTTCCGCACTCACTATGTGGTGAGTCGCACCACTATCAACTACGAAGGTAACTTCATGAGCTTCCGACAAACAGGCAACCGCACTGCCTTCCAGAGAACTTTCCATGGCAGTAACGAAAGCGATTTCCTCACCATCTTGCTCAGAACACAGATGACTTTCTCTCTTTCCTGAAGATTTCCGAGAAGGACAGTCTTGCTTTTTGTGACCCTTCTTTTTACAAAAGTGGCATTTGTAAGGGAAGTAACTTGAAGAAGATGAAGAAGAACTGTCTCCACCATCATTACGATGCTGGTTCCTGTTAAACCCATTTCCATCTTGGTTTCGCTTCTTGTTAAAGCCCTTGTTCGATTTACCGGAGAAGAAAGCAGTATTCCCAGGTTCATCTGTTTGATGACTTATTTCTTCCTGAATCAGCTTAGACTTAACGAACTCAAGTGAGATATTCTCGGGGTTTTGTGAATACAAAATATCAATCGAGGAGGTTACATGACGAAATTTCTGAGGCATTGCTAAGAGTAACATTGATACAAGTTCTTGGTCATCAATGGTAGCTCCAGCTAATTTCAATTCGTCAACCTTTCCAAAAAAGATTTCAAAGAAGTCTTCCAGCTTACCAGATGTGTACCGAAGTCCCATGAGTTTCCTTTTCAGGTCTACCTGCGCTGCGAGGCCTTTCCTTGCATAGGTTGCTTCAAGTGCATCCATCATACCCTTGGCTGATGACTTTCCTCTAATGGAATTGAGTACCTTGTCAGAGACACATTGCACGATGATTTCCCTTGCCTTCACGTCTAGCTCGGCGAAGTTATCATCGGACTTTTCCTTGGGTCTTTCCTCTAGAACAGAGAGCAGCTTATCCTTCTCCAACTTGAGACGAATCCTGAAATTCCAGTCAGCAAAATTCTTACCATCGAACCTATTCAGGTTGATAACGTTCACGTTTTGAACTGAAAACATGCTAGACCGATACCATACACTTTCGCACGTTATCCAATGGTTAGGAATTGGCTAGACCGACGCCATTACTCCACACGGCAAACACGAGGACCGACCGGGACACACAGGCTTCCGAATTTCGCGTTACTTGCCATTCGTCAGAATTTCCGCGAGCGATAAACGATACGACGGCCCATAACCTAATGAATGGGATAATCACGAGTGAAATGAAATAAAATAAGTAACACCATTTCAGCCTGAGAACGCCACAGGCGAGGACGTAAGATGATATATTCAGCGAAGAAGTACAACCAAGTGAGAGCCTAACCTTGAGCCGTACACAACAGCCAATCAGGTGGTCCGAGCGGACTACCACACCACACTACACACACCCAACATAATACATCATATATCGAGCTCTAACAAATTTTGACAGAGAATTCATCATAAAAAATGGAGAAGCTCCTTGTTTTTGTTGCATAAATGCAGTTTACTACACACTACCAACATAATACATCATATATCGAGCTCTAACAAATTTTGACAAATTT
The DNA here is from genome assembly GCF_918797505.1 of Bemisia tabaci. NCBI lineage: Eukaryota > Metazoa > Arthropoda > Insecta > Hemiptera > Aleyrodidae > Bemisia > Bemisia tabaci. The sequence goes on from NC_092802.1 coordinate 32,384,626, forward strand.
TTGACATCATAAAAAATGGAGAAGCTCCTTGTTTTTGTTGCATAAATGCAGTTTACTACACACTACCAACATAATACATCATATATCGAGCTCTAACAAATTTTGACAGAGAATTCATCATAAAAAATGGAGAAGCTCCTTGTTTTTGTTGCATAAGTGCAGTTTTTGCTATTTCGTGAAATACTTACATGTTTAAAATTTCGAAATGTCATGGATTCTTATGGCGGAAAGAAAGTTCAAACTGACTTTTTGATGCTTGGAAATTTGAATTTGGGAGCGAATTTTTCACAGAATATGCAGTAAGACTAGTTTCACTCGAAATCATTAAAATATCAATTTTTTCAAAGACTGTACTTATGCGCTTAGTACTCCAAATCTCTCAACTGGTCCAATCAAGTTTTTAAAAAAACAAACTTCTTTTTTTTAAACCAATGAGACATATGAAACACACTTCCAATTTCCGAAATTTAGAATTTACAAATACATTTAATGAAGTAAATAGTTTTCACTTTCAAATATTTCAATGTTAATTGAGATGATGTGCATTATATTAAATAAATTTCACAGAGCGAACTCCTCATATAAATTCAATACTCAAAGATAAGCACATGCAAATATATTCCGTGGAACGTAATGGCCTTACTTTTTGGAATTTGGATCTAGAATCAATAAGTATAAACATTTACTATATCTCAAAAGACTGTAAGAGGTTTGGAAAATTCTCCGATTGAAACAGTCATCGTTTAATTCTAATGGCTAATTTGCCTGCGGTACCTCTAAACAACTAGAAACAAAAGCGGATGATTTCATCGTTTACTCTTTAATTAAAGGTAGATGTTTATTCTGCGGAGATAATGTGTTTCTCTTGACGGGTCACTGTCATGCGAATCTTTAAGTTTTTTTCCATGATCATAGTAATTTTACTGGAAATGGAGGTCAAAAAATTGAACCGTTCTTGGCAGAGCATAGAAATCTTTAATTTTAAAAAGTATTTTTGCTCCATAAAATATGCAAATTCTCAGGAAAATTTAAGAAATGAGTCTTTACAGAGAGATCAACTGCAAAAATATTCATCTGTTAAAATTATGGGAGCGGCTGAAAAATAAACATGTATGTGGAAATTTGTGTTTTTCAGCTTTGTCCTCGCGTTTTTTCCTCTCCTTTTCATTGTTTTCCCCCTTTTCCTGTGTGCTTATGGGTCCTTTTAAAGGACTTGACGGAGCAAATGAATGATGTGTGGTTTTGTCTGTAGATATCGCCCACTTGGATCTCTCCTTCAATTTTGTCGCATAGGCAACAAATATACGGGGAGCACGAATAGTTATGTATTCGAAAAACACGCATTTTTGTCGCTCCATAATTTCCATAATTTTCATTTGACAAGATTGTGATCCCATCGGTTCGACGTATTTAAGCTAAAAGGAACTATGTGCCAGTGGAAAGATGGGGTGTGCTCGTGGTGACCTGGATAATAACCAATGTAAAAGTGGATATAGTTCCTTTTAAGAAAATGAAAAAGTGGGATTTTACATAAATCAAAAGGAACTGAGCGCTAACTCGTGAGTCGTGGACATGTGACAAGAGCATTGTGGACAGGGCTCATGAGTTAGTTGCCGTCGTCGTGGAGCACGGTCGTCATCGCTGACGTCACTGGCGCTTCATTCTTATGCTGCCGTGCTAAGGAAGACCGCCGTATGAACATTCGATAGTTGCCGAATTTCCTCATATAAAATGTTGATGAATGAAGAGACTCATGAATATTTTTCCTTGAAGTTTTCAGACCCTTTCGATCAAATTACAAACAAACTTATCTGAGAAATGGGGGAAAATGTTCCCAAATTTTCCTGAAAATTAGCGATTTGTCGAAGGAAATTTTGCAACGCCTGAAGGTTCATACGGTGTTTTTCCTTAGCACGGCAGTATGGTCCTCAACAAGCGAGCACACCCCATCTTTACTCGCACATAGTTTCATTTAGCACAAATACGTCCATATCATCCTTGATGTCGTGCCGTATCATTCCTTTATTTCTGGCAACATTTGCTTTCTTGAAGTTGGTGATATTTAATCGCTAAAACTAACAATATCGATACCTGGAAAGTGATGTACGTTTGCGTAAATCACGAATCTCAAGTCTTATATCTAATTAAATCTTGTTTAAGTCTCAAAGTTAGTAGCTTACTTTGTTTTCACGTGTTTTTCTTTCTCTGTGCAAATACTCACACCGATAAGCCTCAGAAACATCCTTTCCTTCCGAAACTTTTCGTTCTCCCATTATTTTTCTTCTTCGGTGCATACTCACGCCTCATTTCCGTTGACAGTGATAACTTATTTTCAGGTGACGTTTAACCCCGAGAACAAACCAACGAGTTTGAATTGGCCTCGCGGACAATGAAAAATATAAATACCAACTCTTTTTCATTGGTAAGTCTTAGAAGATATGCTACTATTGATTTATAGGGGTTCTTCTTTTCTGCATTATCTGCGTTCATTAACAACATTACTATCTTTTTACTTTCAGCTTCAGTTTTCAGAATGTTCACTGTTGAAAACTCAAATACTGATTTTTCGACCTAACTTGATAGAAAGTGGTCTTCTAATGAATTTGCCTCCATATAATAAGGGCCCGTTACCCGCGGATGGTTACCTACCTATTTGAACAATTTCATGATTGAAAACGTAAAAATATATACATGAGTGGATGCAATCTCAATGAGAGATGATTAAGATTAATTTTAAATTAAACAAAGTCATAATGAAATCCAGTTGATGTGTGTGTATGAAGACCAGTTATTTGGAGTAGCAGGAACTGACTCAGGTACTTGCATGTCATGTGCGTCATTGTACTCTTCCTACAAAAATTAGAACGAACATTGGTTAGCAAAATTGCAATTACAGTAGAGGCAAATTCTCAACTTTCTTTCATGACGGAAGAACTTTGAAAAAAAAGTCAACAGGGGTGTACAGAGAGCCTTAAGTAGCGAGCTGCTAGTTGCAATTAGGTTCTTTGAAAAATGCTGGGACAGTGGTGATTTTGATTCTTCATTAATCCGCAGCAAGAAGTTTTAGCGTAGAATTATTGCCTTTCTCCACAGGAAACTGTTAAAAATGCTGCTTCTTATGGCGAGAAGCTTGAGATATACTGTTTACGAGGCACCTGGTTTGGGAATGCTGCCATTAAAAATTTACGGGTAGGGAAGTTAGGGAACATTCGGCAGCTCTACAAGTTGGCCAACGTCGCAGCAACCATAATTTTAAGACAGCGCGAGCCAACGTTACCGTGAACGTTGTTTGAACGTTGTCGACAAACGTTTCGGTGAAGCTTCTTGAAACATTGAGGAAACGTTTTTTAGTATCGTTGCGGCAACGTTTTCGGAACGTTATAATGACGTGAACTCGAGGATTGCTGCGTGCGCAGCACTGCTTGGCGAGCAGCGCTGCACACCCCTACATGGCGTGCGAAGTTTGATTTTGGCATTAAAAATTTGACTGCATTAGGCAGAAAGGAATATCGTCACAACAGCTGTTGCCAAATTTCACCGTACAATTTATTTTTTTACAGGAAAACGGGTTCAAAAGGTTTTGCTGTGAAATTTTCGCCGAGTATTTGTTTCTTACCCCCTTTAAAAATTTTAGGGACATATTCAAAAGAATCTGCATTACCGTCCTCCAGTAAAGAAAAAAAAAAATAAAAAAAAAAAAAAAAAAAAAATACCCATCGATGAATGTTAACAAAAGTTGTTGCAACTTGTTTCCTACCTGCTTAATGCAGTCAGCGGTCAAAAATGCATCGATGCATACTGCCTAAGTCAGTAGAATTTTCCAGCCCCCGTATCCACACACGGAAAAAAAAGAACTGTCATTTTAACAGTCACATTGAATGTTAAATTGTTGTTAATGTAAATAAATAATCGTTTTTGAAGTAAAATTTACAAGAGACCACTTGACAAGGTACGAATTTCAGCATTCTTGTCTGTAAACAGCGAAACGGCCGCTGTTTTCAACTGCGATTACTCAGGTGAAATTTGTCGATTTGAGGCGTTCAAAAGGTCGGACCCCCCTATTTTGACGCTTTAGAGTCGATTTCAGGAGTGACCTTAGTGGTTCCCGGCGTTAAAAGGTCGAAAATTCGTTTTGATCTTTGAAAGTCGTTTCTTACGGGGAAACGCCATTAGTGCAACGAGGACAGCCAATTGTTTGGAACCAGAGACCGTAGTCGAAAGAATCAATGCTGGCTGTGACGTAAGACTAAATGAGTCCATAGCAAATTGCTTATAGTTTGAAACACACGTGGTGGGAAATGAACATTGCACGATTGAGACGCTTTTAGTGTGCGATTTGACTCACGTGGAGCTTTGAGTTTCTTGTGAGCGGGCAGTTTAAATTCCTCGTAACTAATGTAAAATACATACATACATAAAGTCGCTTTTAGAGCGCCGCCTCGCCCTCTGCGACGCCCAATCGCCATTGCCCCCTATCCTCCCAGAGATCATCAGGCAATTGGCACCTTCTGATCTCCTCCTCCACCCCTTGTCGCCAACCTTTCACAGGACGTCCACGCCGTCGCCTTCCGGGAGGAACCCAATCGAAGACCTGCTTGGGCAACCGATCATCTGCCATCCTTCGCACATGTCCATACCAGACCAACTGCTTGGACCTGATATCGTGCACGATGTCCTTCTCCACACCCATGATCTCGCGTACTTTACATTGCGGATACGCTCTCTTCTTGAGATGCCAGCAGACCTTCGCCAAAAGTCCATCTCGGTTGCCCTATGCATGTCTTCAGTTCTTTTCTTGAGTTGCCAGACCTCACTCCCGTAAGTTACGATACTCCTCACGATGACGTTGTAAATTTTTCTTTTGGTCTCCTTGGAGATGCTCTGGTCCCAGAGAACCCCATTTAGCATCGCGATAGCTTTCCTGCCTTGCACATTCCGATCTTTAATGGCCGATCTAAATTTCCGTCCTTCGTTAACCATACTCCCAGATATTTATACTCTTCGCAGTCCTGAATTTTCCGACCATCCTCCAGTTCAATGCTTTGCTGATCACCAGCGATAACCAACTTCTCCGTCTTTACCACATTAACTTCCATCCCCCACTTACGGTATGCTCCCACCAACTTGCGCGTCATGTAATTCGCATCTTCTTCGTCCTGAACTATTACCACCTGATCATCAGCAAAGCACAGAGTATAAAGTGTGCCATTTTCTCGTAGCGGGACGCCCATTCCTGAACAGCATATTTTCCATTCTTTTAAAACTTCTTTCAGGTACACTTTAAATAAGGTTGGCGACAAACAACATCCTTGTTTAAGTCCCTTCGTAATTAAAAAACCCCAACGATAACTCCCCATCAGATTTAACCCTAGAAAACGCCTCATCATAAAATTATTTTATTGCACTAATTAGTCCCCCACTAAAACCCCTCTTGTTCAAGGCTTCCCAAAGTTTCATCAATGGCACACTATCGTAAGCTTTCTGGAGATCCACAAACACTAGAAAACACATCAATTTACCGAGAGAAAAAATAGTTCAACGTTGCTGTGTTGCTATTTTTTGTTATTTTTCATTACGGGTTTTTAAACCTTACAGAGCGTAAAATAATTTTTTTTTTTTATTAAAATGCAAGCTAATTTAATTATTCTAATTTTATTTCTCATAACTTCTACGTTTTACTTCCTGTTAGCTTCATTCCTACTGGTAAGCACTATTTATTTTTGGTTTTTTCAATTTTTAAATCCTTTTTTTTTTTGTGGCGAATGTTGCATTTTGAAAGACTGCTCATTTTTAACCCTTTTTTCCACTTTCATGGAGTGGCACAAAAAAGCATTGACAGTATTTGAACTTTTGTGCACGTGGATATATTCAGTGGTATGTGCACTTTCAGAAAATCAACGGTTCATCTGCCCGATGTTGCCCGTTCGGACGGAAATCATGATTTTCTAGGAAAATTTGGCCATTTTTCAGGTGTTTTTGGGCTTTCATTCGACTTTGATTCAGAGTTCACAAATTAACCTTCAATTTTCAAGACATTTTGCACTGCCACAAAGAGATAATACTAGAAATGGTGTCAAAAAATGGTAAAATTCATTTTTAAGTATCACATGATGCCAGCTCGCTCTAAAAAATAGCACATTTCTTTATTATTTGTATCCACGTATATGGATGCATACATATGAACTATTCCGATTACATGAACCTAGTTTCCAAAAAATATTGGCATGAATATATTAAATGGCATGTAAAATAGGGGAAATTTGAAATTGAAGTAGCTCAGTGTTGCCAAATTTCATGAAAACTTCCATTTTCGCAAGGCTCAAGAACCAAACGAGAGGCAGAAAACCCCGAATAATGGTAAAATTCTTACAAATGATCATGATTTCTGTCCAAACGGGGGGCTACGGGCAGCTGCGAACTTTTAATTTTTGAAAGTGCACATACCACTGAATATGTCCACATTGAAATATTTCCAATAGTTGTCAATAGTTTTTTTGCCACTTCATGAAACTTCAAAAGGACGTAGAAACGAGCCCTGCGAAAATGGAAGTTTTCATGAAATTTGGCAACACTGAGCTACTTCAATTTCAAATTTCCCCTATTTTACATGCCATTTAATATATTCATGCCAATATTTTTTGGAAACTAGGTTCATGTAATCGGAATAGTTCATATGTATGCATCCATATACGTGGATACAAATAATAAAGAAATGTGCTATTTTTTAGAGCGAGCTGGCATCATGTGATACTTAAAAATGAATTTTACCATTTTTTGACACCATTTCTAGTATTATCTCTTTGTGGCAGTGCAAAATGTCTTGAAAATTGAAGGTTAATTTGTGAACTCTGAATCAAAGTCGAATGAAAGCCCAAAAACACCTGAAAAATGGCCAAATTTCCCTAGAAAATCATGATTTCCGTCCGAACGGGCAACATCGGGCAGATGAACGTTGATTTTCTGAAAGTACACATACCACTGAATATATCCACGTGCACAAAAGTTCAAATACTGTCAAAGCTTTTTTTTGCCACTCCATGAAAGTGGAAAAAAGGGTTAAAAATGAGCAGTATTTCAAAATGCAATATTCGCCACAAAAAAAAGGATTTAAAAATTGGAAAAATCAAAAATAGAAAGTGCTTACCAGTAGGAATGAAGCTTCCAGGAAGGATAGAATGGCACTGAAGCCTGTTGATCAGAATGCTCCTCATTGTTGTCATCTGCAATCGGCTTCTAATCAGGAGCTCAGAACTGGCTGATATCGACCACCTGTGCGGGCACTAGGTATCGATAAAAATCGATACTATCGCTGACAATAGTGTTGCCAGATATACCACTTAATGTTCACCACATAATTTTTGGAAAATTTCGACTTTTATTTTTAGGGGGATTTTTGTCACCATTCAACGCACTGTGCGGCGGAGAGAAACTAATTGAAGCCATTTAACTGTACATGTAACTAACCTATGACTGCTTTATATTATATGTGTAAATTCCTGAGGGGTTTTGAAAAGCCGCTTTTTCTGCAGAAGTCTCGTAAAGTGTAATGGTCACATTTGGACTACATTTTGCAATTTGGAACTGTAAATTCTGGCCCGGTTTAAAAACGACGTATGTGTCATTAGTTTCCCTATGCACACAAGTGTTTTCCAGAAGAGCCAGAATTTATAGTTCCAAAAAATGCAGTCCATTTCGTCGTTTTTCTCACGAAAGAACGTAACTGCATTTCAATGTTGCCAGATTTTTCCGCGCTAATTGCATTTTACGCGGAGAGTTTTTAAATAAAAATGCCACTAATTTTTCTTCTGATCTCATACCAAAATCTGACTCTACGAAAAATATTGACGGTGAAACTACCAAACCACGTATCTCGGTTTGCGAGATACAAACTGCGACTTCCTGTCATACTTTATTTTTTTAAACAGAAAACTACTCAGCGTCAATTCGTGAAAACTTCCGTGATTTTTCCTCTTTGTGCGGAGAAAAATCTGTGAAAATTGTGAGGAATGATATTGATTTGATCTCCTTCAAAAATATAAAATGTGAGTGGAGATTTTTAAACACCGCAAACGAGATACGTGGTCTGGTAGTTTCACCGTCGATATGCAGGTCACCAGTTTTCGTAAAAAAGTGAATCGTTCGAGTCAATTTTGCAGCTGTGGAACAAAAGTTACATTCCTTCATGGGGAAGGACGATTTATTATTATTTTCAAATTTCGCTCTTTGGTCATCTTATGACAAATTCTCAAATTACCATCAATGGATATTTAGTTAAAAATATTTTTTAAGAGGCATCAACGTTTACTCTCAAAATGAAGTGAGTACATAGAGGATCGGCCAATTACACTCAGTTAAATTTTATCAAGAAATGTTAAGGTGCTCAATGCCCCAAGGGTTGTGGTTCGATAGAGAGCAGTGGAGATTAGGTGTCGTGTACAGCGCGAGGGATTGCTAAAAAGCAACGTATGTATGCATGTAAATTTTATCATAACCAGCTGTTTATCATAGAACTTTTCACAGTATACTTTGTTCGTCATCATCAGTTACTTTTCATACTCTATTAACTAAAGTCGGCGAAATTTTAACGCATGCTTAAATGCTTAATTAATGCGAATGGGTACTTGTTTAAACTGATTTCAGGCAAAATCTTGAGCGAGAAAAATTATCAAACTTCTCAGCCAAGAACATAGCGAAGAAATATAATCTCAGGAACGCTGGTATCAACTTCTTCCTCGTAAGCCACAGACGGCCTTACGTCAATGATGACTATTTAATAGACATAGAATATTGGGATGACTGATTCCTCGCTGTGTCAAGACCTGTTATTTGCTTTCAGACAAGTTTGCGAGCGAGAGGTTTTCAGGAATGTTTCTGCAATACACCTACAATGTAAATACAACCTTACACCGGTAGCGATCAACTTCTTCCTTGTGGATCAGAAACAAATCTATCTGGATGACAACACAGACTTAGAATCCTTGGCGGCTTTTCAAATCGGAGCGGTCGCCTCACCTTTTAAAGAAAATCATTACGATAATTACCAAGATTTTACCGTTGTACTTTCATAATCCTTTATTTACTCAAAATTACACATAGAGGGAGAAAATTAAGAAAACATAAAAACTGAAAAAAAATAAATGAAATCCTTTTTATTCAAAATGGCCTCGTTTGAATGAAGATAGTAGCTGGTCCTTTTGAATGTCAGCTGCTCCGACTGCGAACTGATTTTAGGAACCGAAAACTTCAGTGGCAAAATTTACAATATGTTGTGTGCTGTTATTTCATACATGTATTCCGAAAATATAGATTGCTAATTTTGTTAACTCCTTCTATCAAATTTTCCTCCATATAGTTGAGCTCAGTAATTTATTAGTCTTATTCAAAACTTCTATCGTACGAAATTTATTTCGGTGGCGTTTGGGCTTAAACCATCCCCCCCCCCCCTTCGGTTTTTACTGAAGTAGAAACATTATTTAAGTCAATATTTTATGATATTCTGGATTGAAAGAGTACATTTGAATCCTTAAATAAATTTTCTCCCTGTTTTTCTTGTCATATCAATCAGCTTTGTTCCTCGTGTGCTCACAGTCATCGACATTTTCCCTCGGGCTTCGGCTCATCAAATATGGATTACACTACAAAAATATTTAGGATCCGAAGGCTTAAAAAAATAATACCTCTTAGAGAGCATTATGGAATAAATTATTAAAATCGAATTCATTGAAATGGAACGAATTTATTCAAAGATAAAATCAAATTAAATGTAGGAAGTCTTTAAACATAATAACGGACCTATTCGTACAAACAGATTTTTAAAAAAAACGTGCTTCTAAAAAAGCGCGTTATTATGTTATACAGGATTATACCAAAAGTCACTGACCACCCCTGTAACTTTTTTCCAAATTGAGATAGAAGTTTGAAACTTTGAGAATGTTCCTCGGTCTAAGGTAGCAACTTTTTGGTCCCCCCAAAATTTTTGGGGGCGGCCCCCCTTAAGGGGGGCGGGGGCTAACTTTTTTTTTCAAATGGCAACCCCCCTTTGTGATACCTCATTCGAAAGATAATAAAAAAAGTAAATTTTTGGCGCAAACCGCAGGTCGAAATGTTCATTTTTGACAAAATGGCGGCCGCTCAAAGTTCAAAATGGCGGAAATTTGGCATCTCCGTTGTTTATTGACGGATTGGTGTGAAACACGGAATCCTAGCGTTTTTCGGGATGAGAAAAACGATTCTGGCATTGGTTTTCCAGAAAAGTCTGTCCTTTTCAAAATGGCGGCGGTCAAAATGGCGGCGGTCAAAATGGCGGCCTCGAGCGGGAAGTGGATACTTAGGCTGCATATCGTTGGAATTGCATGAAACTTTGTATCTGTGGGTATTTCGGCACGAGAAGAACGAATCTTTCATTGGACATCTGAAATTTTGACAAATTCCAAAATGGCGGCGGGAAATCAGTTTTACGGCTCTTTACCGATGGATTTGCATGAAATTCGATATCCTAGCGGTTTTTGGCTGGTTAAAAGGGAATCTTTCATCAGATTCTTGAAATATCAAATAATTTCATACTAATCCATCAGTAAACAGCCGTAACACTGATTTCCCGCCGCCATTTTGGAATTTGTCAAAATTTCAGATATCCAATGAAAGATTCGTTCTTCTCGTGCCGAAATACCCACAGATACAAAGTTTCATGCAAATCCAACGATATGCAGCCTAAATATCCACTTCCCGCTCGAGGCCGCCATTTTGACCGCCGCCATTTTGAAAAGGACAGACTTTTCTGGAAAACCAATGCCAGAATCGTTTTTCTCATCCCGAAAAACCCTAGGATTCCGTGTTTCACACCAATCCGTCAATAAACAACGGAGATGCCAAATTTCCGCCATTTTGAACTTTGACCGGCCGCCATTTTGTCAAAAATGAACATTTCGACCTGCGGTTTGCGCCAAAAATTTTCTTTTTTTATTATCTTTCGAATGAGGTATCACAAAGGGGGGGTTGCCATTTGAAAAAAAAAAGTTAGCCCCGCCCCTAGGGCCGCCCCAAAATTTTGGGGGCACCAAAAAGTTGCTACCTTAGACCGAGGAACATTCCCAAAGTTTCAAACTTCTATCTCAATTTGGAAAAAAGTTACAGGGGTGGTCAGTGACTTTTGGATAACCCTGTATAGTCCACTGGAGTTAGTGGCGTGGCGTGCATTGCGATGTATGTCGATTGATCTGTCTTGGAAACCTACGAAAAAGGATGGATACACAGGGTGTTCGCGACGAACACCTTGATAACCGATTCTTCACTATAGCTTCAAATGGAGAAATATCAATAATCGATCATCCACACTTCGTCACTAATCGGAGTGCAGCATAGATAGGCGTTTTTCGAGACATTTTTTGTAGATAAATCATGAACAGTGGAGGGTTTAATTAAAGTAATTACTTTAAGGCTAAAGTTTAGTAACACCTTGGACGGAACTAGGAACTTTTCAGAAGGGGCAGCGGGGCACCTCATCAAGGGGTCAAGGGGTACTTGAAAATACCCCTAAGCAGGATTTATCGGACTTTCCTTGCTCCCACAAGGGGGTACAGGGATGTCTATAGTTTTTAAAGGGGATCCACTCGGGAAAATTCAAACTGGTAAAATTAGAGTGCCGACAAAATTGCACGCGCAGAATGACTTCATTGATTACTACGAGACAAATCATGGTAATACAGCGACAACATTGATAAAAACAGCTGATCTTCGCTCAATTCTTGGACCGTTGAGATTTTGAATGCTGGTGGTCATTTGAAAAAACTAATAGATCACAATAAGGGCATAATTTGGCAAAATTATTGATTTGTCAATGATATTAATACGTCTGCTCACATCCCGTTTCCTCTTTTTCAGTTTTTCAAACATTTATGATGCTTTTATTGCCTCATGTCTCAAAAACAGGCGAGTCAAGCTTCCAATAGGACTTATAAATGCTAAAAGCTAAAAGGAACTATGTTACACGCAAACCCTATGTGCATAGTTCCTTTAAGCATTAATACGTCCAATAGGTCCATTTTTCATAAGAGAAGCCATCGCAGATTAATTTCAATAACAACGCATTCTAATCGGCGGTTTTCGATCACGCCAGATTGAGAAACCTGATAGTTCGTTAAAATAGTAATTCTGAGTTGATTCTCTTTCTAATGCCTACTGTTCACTACAACTCTAGTCCGATTCTCAACGAGCTGGAACGTCACCAGGTATTTTTTCGCTTTTATTATGAGTCTTTTTACGAGAAGTTTGCTATCGGTTCAAAAATAAAATATTTAAATGTAAAATTTCAAATTTCCCGTCCTAAAAATCTAGGTCATTTTTTTTTTCATATTTTTGCCGCCGATGCAATTCTTTTCTTTGATAACAAAACCTTCGAAACAAAACGAAAGCTAAACTCGCGATAATAACCCCAAAAAGCATTAATAATATATAGAATAGATGAAGAACGAATTGATGCTTTGAAACTATTAGATTGATGAGGAATTTTTCCTTGTTGTTTTAAGAAACCCAAATCCATGAAATTGAGCCACGATTGGTACTTTAATGCCACATACTAATTTTTAAAAAAATGTAGATCAAACGAGATTACAATCCATTAGACGGCCTTAGCCTCCTCTCAGTTTGATTATGAGGAGTCGTACACAAAGTTCGTGGCGCTGAAAAGGAGAGGAAATCTTGGTGAGGAAAGCGTTAAGCCATTTTGTTCTTAGGTGATAAACCCAAGTAGCAGTGATCGCGATAAATTGCGATTTAATCGGAGAATGTATCGCGATTTTATCGACGTCGATTTATTGCAATATTATCGGATAAAAAATCGCGATAAATTTAGATTTCATCGCATTAAATTGCAATAAAATTGCGATTCTATCGACGGCGATTTATCGCAATATTACCTATCGGGAGAAAAATTGCGATAAAATTTGGGCGTGGGGTTTGGATGGTGGGAGGTACGCCCACACTAAGAAAAATTCTCGGCGTTTTTACCAAGGTCCGTTGGTAACTTTGCTATCTCACTTGTTTTACCAATTATTGGTAATGTTACCAAGACAGACTGGTAAGCTTACCTAAAAACCGGTATTTTTACTGGTTTTTTTTTCAGGTAAGAATACCACTTTCATTGGTAATCAATTCCCGGCAACTTTACCATTTTATCTCGGTAATTCTACCACAGTCGATAAAAATATTGGCGTTTTTACCAAGGTCCATCTTTACCATCTCACTATTATTATTATTATATAAAT